>NW_005871063.1:4776940-4794552 GCF_000147115.1 Myotis lucifugus | reverse complement strand
GAGATAGTCATATGAATTTTGATGTTTAGAGAAAAAATAATAAAAAATCATAGATTGTCATTACTCTAAATTTCTGGCAACCTTGACTCAATCGATTTTTATTTATTTTTATAAAAACTGGTAAGAAAAAGTCGTATACAGCTATTTTGTTTACCCTATATATACCCACTTAATCTTTGATCGATCATTTATTTTCAAATTAATAAATTGTTAACACAGTGTTTGTCGGGGAGTCCAAGTGGTTGCTCAGCATTTCCACATGAACAGTCTTGCCATGAGCAAATCCTTTGGACCCCTTTGGCACGGGGCTGTGAGGAACAGCATTAGAGTAGCCGTGAGTAAGCAAGAATCCTGTGTGTGTGGAGGATCCGAGCCGCTGTGGCTCACCTAGGTACCACTTTACAACTTCCATCATCACATCAGCAGAACCACAACAAGATCCATGCAAGCCAAAGGGGAAAGCGTCTTTGTAAAACTGAAGACAGCTGCTTCCATAATAGAACTAATTGCACGCTGCATCACAGAACTAAATTAGTAGTGAAAACAGTTATAAAAACTGACAGACAGTGAAGCATGACTCACTGAGCAACTGCTGCCAGCCAGGCACATTGTCATTGGCCACTGTTCAAAAACCCACACCTGCATGTTTTGAATAGTAAACATATAAGAAGTAATTACTAGAAAAACATATGCCACTCTTCAAATGTGACAACACTACATTTTTTTTCCTTGGGACTGTGAGCGGCATGGGACTAAACTGACCACAGTACTTATTCATCCCCAGGAGTCTCAGCAGATGAACGAAAGCAGAACCAAAGGCTATAAACCCCTATTCATACATAAAAGACTAGTTTAGCTTAAGCAGCTCTAAGGGCTCTGTTTTGCTATTTGCCCTTTCTCTAAAATAGAAGTGTCAACCAAATTCATAATTAACAATGACAGATCGAAACACACATATGCAGTTGGCACCAGCAAGAGCTTTATATGTATCATGCATGCGTGATTCAACTTAGCCTTTTATATATATACTAAAGGCTTGATGCACAAAATTTGTGCAAGGGGATTGGCCCTCACAGCTGCAGCAGCTGCCTCAGCCCTTGCAGCCCCAGCTTCGTCCAGAAGGCCATCCCGAAGGATGTCTGGAAGGTTGTTTGGCCATCTGGTCTAATTAGCATATTATGCTTTTATTATTATAGATAGAATAAACTTCCTTAATTAGACCTGCTTTCTGATGTAGCTAAACTTTTTCCAGCCCAGCGAAGCACCCCAACTTCTCTTTCAGGTAATTATCAGCAACACAGCAGTAAATATCAACATGAAGCAGATTATTATTGTAGATCAGGCAGGGAGAACAAAGGGTAAAATATTTAACTGTAGCAGTGTTTAACTATATTCTGTGCAGTGAGAAAACCTGAAGTCATTTTCAAGTTCCACCATTTCTTCTTTTCAGTTGGGTCAAGTTTCTAAACTTTCTAAATCTCCATTTTCCGGCTAATGAAAAGAAAATAGGATTCTACCGAGTCTTCTATCTACCTACTCCAGGGTATAGGAGGCCGCTTGTACTTCACTGGCCCACCCTCCTGCTGATCCGTGATCTGGTCATGACACGCTTGGTCATTACATCCCAGGGCATAACAGCTAATTGATCTGTGAGGATCAAATGAGATGAGGCATGTGAAAACACTTCACAAACATTTGGTTAAATTGTAAAATGTTTGCACCTGGCTATAAAGCAAGTTGGGTTCCTGGGCTGAAGAAACTCCAAGGAGGCTAGTTGGTAGGGAGAGGCAGCCAGAGTTGCTACGTGATGTCATTACCCATGCCCACAGTGACCTTCTACAGGCTAGGCTGGGCTGTTGGCCACATTTTGTGCCATGGGGTCTTGGCAGCATTGGCTGTGATTTGGTGGGGTGTCACTCCAGGGTGGTGGCGGGGCCTGTGTCCCACTTGGGGGAAGCTGAGTGTTGGTTTGTCAGCACCAGATCCGTGGTTCCGTTTATTTTTAAATGGCCAGTGTGTGTCACGGCAGCTCCTGCATTGAGCATCTGCCCCCTGGTGGTCAGTGCGCATCATAGCTACTGGTCAGATGGATGGACACTTAGCCTTTTATATATATAGATAAATAAGGAGCATGGTATTTAGAACTGGTAGACACTTGCAGCCCTACTTATTGACTGATGCTGGGTAAACCACTTAAATTGTGAGGTAGATTCTCATGTGTTAAACAGGGACAATAGAATCTTTTTTTAAAAAACCTTTATCATTGAAAGTATTACATATGTCCCCCTTTTCCCCCCATTGGCCCCTCTAGCCTGCTTCTACCCCCCACTCCAGGCCTTCACCACCCTATTGTCTGTGTCCATAAGTTATGCATATATGCATACCAGTTCTGTCAGAAAGGATTAAGGAGCCAGTGTATGCATAGTGTACTAGTAAAGTAATGTGCTCCACTATGCTGAGTTACTATGCCTTGTGGAGACACATGCCATCATCTCAGTTTAAGTTATAACTATTAGCACTACTTAGGGCAGGTAGGCTCAGAATGGGCATCGCTCTATGTTATCTGGAGAATTCCGGGTGTCAGATGGGGTTTGGGATTGAAAATTAAAAGCATAGAAACTCCTGAGAGGATAGGGTATTTTTTTTAAAAAGCCATAGCATGTCATCACCTCTCATCTACCTGCAAACATTTGCTGCATTCCGGCTTCATCTTGGTTCTTTAAAACCATGGTTAGAAAGTGAACCAAATACAGCCCTCTTGTTCTGCCCACCATACCTCCCACCTCAACTTTGATCTAACATATCACTTACAAATAGAAAAATTGATAAACAACAGGGTTGTGTGGGGAGTACAAGTGGACTGCTCAGCAATCTCCACAGGACATGTCTTGCCATGAGCAAATCCCTTTGTGACCCCTTTGGCACGGGGCTGTGAGAAACAGCATTAGAGTAGCCGTGAGTAAGCAAGAATCCTGTGTGTGTGGAGGATCCGAGCCGCTGTGGCTCACCTAGGTACCACTTTACAACTTCCATCATCACATCAGCAGAACCACAACAAGATCCATGCAAGCCAAAGGGGAAAGCGTCTTTGTAAAACTGAAGACAGCTGCTTCCATAATAGAACTAATTGCACGCTGCATCACAGAACTAAATTAGTAGTGAAAACAGTTATAAAAACTGACAGACAGTGAAGCATGACTCACTGAGCAACTGCTGCCAGCTAGGCACATTGTCATTGGCCACTGTTCAAAAACCCACACCTGCATGTTTTGAATAGTAAACATATAAGAAGTAATTACTAGAAAAACATATGCCACTCTTCAAATGTGACAACACTACATTTTTTTTCCTTGGGACTGTGATCGGCATGGGACTAAACTGACCACAGTACTTATTCATCCCCAGGAGTCTCAGCAGATGAATGAAAGCAGAACCAAAGGCTATAAACCCCTATTCATACATAAAAGACTAGTTTTAGCTTAAGCAGCTCTAAGGGCTCTGTTTTGCTGACAGGATTCCTAGAGTCTTCAGGACTGTCAATCAAGGAAAAATTAACATAGAGATGTAAGACACATCAATTCTAAAATGCATATGAATGTATGGCTCAGCTTAAGTATTCAAGCCTCAGTGAGTTGGGGTGTCTTCCCTGGCTTTCCTCACAGCTATATAGTAATTGCTGTCTCGATAAAAACCAGATGTTCAGAGAAGACTTCATCTGTTCCTGTAGACTAAACTCACAATTCTGCCTCCTCTGCTGCAATCTGCTGTAGAGAATTTGAAGGTTCCCCACACTGTACATATATATACTTTGTGCCAGGTACAACTGAAAGTGTGTTCACTTGCCATGAGTAGGTGGTTACTAGTGATAACAAACTCCTTGGCTTCTGACCAACAAAGTGGAAGGTAATGACCACCGGGCATGGCAGTTTATCCTTAGTCAACAACAGCTCACACCCCCGTCAAGTGTTTTGAAGTATTCCAATTGTGTTGAACCACATTTATCAGCAAAGCAGGGTGAATAGAATTTCATTCTGAAACAAACCACAGAACAGAATCTGTTCAATGTCCTCCTGAAGTTCGTGCCTGTGGAATGTTCTAGCTTTCGTAACAGAGCCTTGGGGTTGTTGGTGAGTTGTAAAAACTATATGGTGACTAATCCTTCTTTCTCCTGCTCATTAATTAGTCAAAACCAGACATAAATCCAAAAACACTTGAGAGAACCCTGCTGGTTTTTGTTGGTGCATACTAAAACCAATCAGCGTTTTCTTCGTGTGAAAGACAGCCGAGAGTTATATAAATATTTTTCAAAGGTCATATGACTTCACAAGTTCTAGAGATTCTGTATAAGCAACAGGAGGGATGGGACAATTGGTTTGAGATTGTGAGGAGTGTGTATTCAGTTCCAGATGAGAAACCTGTGGATGGCATTTATAATTTGTATTGCAATTATTTGGTAATTTTTTAATTGAGATATAATTGGCATATACCATTGTATTAATTTTAGGTGTACAATATAATGACTGGAAATATGTATATATTGTGAAATGATTACCATAAGAAGGTTAGTTAACATCCATCACCATACATAGTTACAATTGTTTTTCTTGTGATGAGAACTTTGAAGATCTACTCTCTTATCAACTTCCAAATATATGATACAGTATTATTAACTGTAGTCAACAAGCTGCATATTGTGTCCCCAGGACTTACTTTTCTTGTAAGTGGAAATCTCTCTTTGACACCCTTTACCCATTTCACCATCTCTTATTCATTTTATCTCCCATGTTATTCACTTTTCAATCTCCAACACTTAGCAGTAGGGCCGAAAATCTTGCATTTGTAAGATCCTCCTTATCTGAATTTGCCTCTTTGGTCACTTCAAAATTCAACATGATTGACAGGCTTGGCTAAGGAACAACTTCCTGCCCCAGAAGCCAGAGCAAGCTGTTTCTCCTCAGAGCAACAGAGAAGTCTGCAGAGCAGCTGTCATCCTACAGGCTGATTCAAAGGATGAGGCACAAATGTGCAAGCTAATTAGATTCTCAGGTCTCATTCTTCAAGGGCTGTTTCTGAAGGAGGCAGGAAGAGGATCCGTTAAGCTTAAGTGTCTTGTCGGTCAATAGCATTCATTGCTAGACCAGTCATCAGTATGTAAGCATGACAATTTGGATCACAAATCTCTTTTTAGCTTTATTAGTTGCAGAGTCAAAATGTTAAGCTGAAGGATTAGAGCAGAGAATAGAAACATTCATCCTATTTGCGTTTAACTGCATGGGCCAAATGTAGATAGCCTTTGGAATGTGTAAGCATTAAATAGTGAAAGTTCAGGGTTGTAGGCATGACTCTAAAAATAACTAAGATATATGTTTAAGAAGCCTAGATTATCTGGAAATATTAAACATGGAAGTATAAAACACTAAGGAGTAAATGTATTTGCCAACATTGAAAATCTTTCAGAAATCATGTTATCAGCTTCTTGTTAGCAATAACATAAAACTTAGTGCCAGCCAAGTGCTAACAAATAGTCTTTTATGCTGGCAGCACACTAATTCTTTGGTCTTAAAATTTTTTCCCTCTCATATGGCAATATTTTAGCAAGCTGTTGAGTTTTACTACTTCAGCTTTAGGAACTAAGCATCAGGAGCTCTGAGTAGCTTGGGATTTCCTTCTTTTAATTTTTGTGTGTCCCCTCAAAACATATGAACTGTTACTACTCTTTAAACAAAATTAGTAAAAAAGTTAGAAAACATTGGGCTAAATTTTAAAAAATACCAATTCAATAAAAGAACAACACCTCTGCAACTCTAGGATGTGGGAGTCAGATTTCCTTTGGAATTATTTTTCCAAAGCCCCAAATGCAATGAAAGAAGTACATCCATTTCCTGACTCTCCTCCATCCCAGAGGTTCCAGTGGGACCAGGGAAGGCCCTGCAAGGGAATGACTCCATGGTAAGTTATGAAACAGACACAAGAGATTTTAAGGCTAGCACAGGGTGGCGATGGAGCTGAGGGTGAGCCTGGCCCTGCAGACTGCTCAGCAGTTTCTAACATGTGCTCCTGCCCTAAGTGAGTGATGAGATCCCTCTATCCCATTTCCCGGTCTCTATCCTCTATAGTGCTGCCAAAACAATTTTTCTAAAAGCAAGTCTGGTCCAGCTGGCGTGGCTCAGTGGTTGAGTGTCGACCTATGACCCAGGAGGTCACGGTTTGATTCCTGGTTAGGGCACTGCCCAGGTTGCAGGCTTGATCCTCAGTGGAGGGTGTGCAGGAAGCAGCTGATCAATGATTCTCTTATCATTCATGCTTCTCTCTCCCTTCCGCTCTGAAATCAATAAAAATATTTTTTAAAAAAATAATAAAAATAAAAGCAAGTCTTGACTATGTCACTTCCTGGTTTAAAACTCCTACATGGCTCCTCATTACCCACAGGAAACTTCCAAGCTCCTGAACATGGTGCACAACTGGTGCAGGCCCTCTTCTCTCCCTGACACATCTTCAACACTTCAGCAGTGCAAGTATGCAGGCTGCCCCACAAATTCATCATGTATTTTAGGTCTTCATGGCTTCTCACTGCTGTTTACTCTGCCTAGAAAGTCTTTCCCCAGGAACGATTATCCAGGATGAACCTGGAATATGAACCAGGAGTAAATTATTCTCCTGAGTTCATGCTATGATGCACAAACCATTACATGTACTAGGCAAGAGTGGCAAAAGAAAATTAAGAAAATATTCAAATCCACATGGATAGAAAACAATAAACATAATATAGTTTGCATTTAAAGACTTAAAATTTATTATAAAAGTGGTACATATTTTATAGACATTTTAAAAATTGGCCTAAACAGTAAACAAGAAAATGCAAATTGCCTATAATTTCACCATTTGGAAGATCACTGGCAGCATTTTGGTGTTTGCAACAGTTTCTTCCTGTTACCTCTGGGTAAATATAATATATATGTATACTGTATGTATTGGTCTAGTTTTCCTAATACCATTTATGGAAAAGACTGACCTTTCCTAATTGTATATTCCTATGTCCTTTGTCATATATTAATTGCCCATACATAAGCGTGGGTTAATATCTGGGCTTTCTAGTATGTTCCATTGAGCTATTTGTCTCTTTTTGTGCTAGTACCATACTGTTTTGATTGCTATAGCTTAGTAGTATAGTTTTAAATCAGGAAGTGTCATACATTCAACGTTGTTGTTTTTTCTCAGGATTCGTTTGGTTATCCCAGGTCTTTTATGGTTCCATATGAATTTTAAGATTATTTGTTCTAGTTCTGTGAAAAAAGATAATATTTTGATAGGAATTGCATTAAATATGTACATTGCTTTGGTATATATAGGCATTTTAACAATATTAATTTTTCCAATTCATGAGCACAAAATATCCTTCCATTTGTGTCATCGTCAGTTTCTTTCACCAATGTCTTATAGTTTCAGAGAACAGGTCTTTCACCTCCTTGGTTAAATTTATTCCTAGGAATCTTATTATTTTTGATGCAATTATAAATGGACGGTTTCTTAATTTCTCTTTCTGATATTTCATTGTTAGTGTACAGAAATTCCACAGATTTCTGTATATAAAATTTTTATCTGCAAATTTACTGATTTTATTTATTAATTCTAATAGTTTTTTGATGGGGTCTTTAGTGTTTTCTCTAGATAGTATCATGTCATCTGCAAATAGTGACGATTTTACATCTTCTTTTCCAATTTATATGCCTTTTATTTCTTTTTTTTTGTCTGATTGCTATGGCTAGGAGTTCCAATACTGTGGTGAATAAAGGTGATGAGTGGGCATCCATTCTTGTTCCTGATCTTAAGGAGAAAGCTTTCAGCTTTTCACCATTGAGTATGATATACATTTTTCTTAAAATCACATGGGACAGTCACTAAATTATTTTGGAACCATAAAGAATGTAAAAATATAGAGATCACAAAAAGTATGATCTCAAATCACAATAGAATTAAAATAGAAATCAATAACAGATAGATATCTGGGAAATATTGCCAAATATTTGGAAATTAACACACTTTTTAATAATACACGAGTTAAAGAATTCTCAAAAGAGAAATTTTAAAATATTTTGAATTAAATGAAAATGAAAATATGACATCAAATTATGTGGGAGACAGCAAATGCAATGCTGAGGAGACAATTTCTAGCATTAAATGTCCATAGGAAAGACCTTAATTTAGTCATGTCTGCCTTTGTTAAATGAATGATTTTTATTTATAAAAATGATTATTTTTAATTTACTGAAAAATGTAGTGGTCTAGGACAAATGTTCCTGGGTTTACAACAGATTTCACAAGTTCAACTTTGATCAAGTATTAAAGTACATAATAAAAATTTCAAAATTTAGTCTATCTTTTGCCATAAGTGCAAATACAAAACATTTATATGGAAATAGCTACTTTGAAATGAGAACATAAGTTAGATAATAGCCATCATAATTTTTGATCTTACAATCCCTTTGCACTCTTAAAACTTATTGATAATCCCAAAGAAATTGTATTTATATGAATTATAATGATTAATATTTACCATAGTAATAATAAATTTAAAAATAATTGTTTATTAATGTATTGTTCAATAACAATTATAAACCCACAACATGTTAATGTAAGAAACATATTTTAATGCCAACTAACTCTATTTTCAAAACCAAAAACATTTAGAGAGAAGTGATGTTTTTAATTTTACAAATCTCTTCAATATCTTAATACAGAATAACTAGCTTCTCATATGTTTCTGCATTCAATCTGTTGTTGTATATTGTGAAGTATAAAGAAAATCCAGCCTCATATAGATATGTAGTTGGAACAGGGAGGAGTACTTTAATGGCTTTTTTGGATAATTGTGATTATCCTTTGATACTACTCCAAAACTCAACAAGTGTCCGTTTCTTAAAGGAGACAGAGTGGGATCTGCCAGTGGAATCTGAAGCTCTGTCAATGAACTTCCCTGCTCTTTATACCAAGCAGTTAAAATCAGTTTCTCTATCTTGCACTTCAGATGGATCTTTTCCTCATGGCTGATTTTGTATTGGTCATTTGGAAAATGTCGCTTCACTGAGTTATACAGATTTTCTAAATGTTGACACATTTCATAATACAGAATCAACAAATCACGTTCATTAATATCACACCAGTCTCATTAGAAAAGCCCATAAGTATTGTACATATTGGGAAGCTGTCAGGCTCACAGTGGCAGATACAAATTTTCCAAAATTCTAACTTTTGCTTGATAGTTCAAATTTTATTGTTGGCAACAAATACTGTCAGTTGTCTTTCTTAAAGTGACAAGCTCACTTTGTTCATTTTTGACAAAATCTCTGCCAAATACCCAAATCTGAACAAGTTATTCTTTCGAGCAAAAACAAAATGGCATTCTATGAAAATAAAACAAAGAACAGCTACTCTAGCTCTCCACTCAATCTGCACAGACACATACCATATTCAGCATGCAGCAACAGTGCTTTACATACACTCCCCATTTTGTCACACTGAAAAGAAGTATATTCAAGGGTTGAGATCTAATAAAGCAATTTTCACTCTGCCCTGGCCAGTGTGGCTCTGTTGGTTGTAATTTCGTCCCATGCACCAAAAGTTTGCAGGTTTTATTCCTGGTCAGGACACATACCCAGGTTGTAGGTTTGTTTTGGGGTGCATGTGGGAGGCAACCAATTGATGTTTCTCTCTTACATCAGTGTTTCTCCTTCTCTCTCTCTTTAAAAATAAATAAAAATTTTAAAAAATAATAATTTTCACTCTGTCAAAAACATTCTTAAATGACACCAGTCCTTTTCTTTTCTTTTTTTTTTCTGTGAGTATGTTGTGATAAAAAATACAACTATTAGCAGTTTGGTGTCACTGCCACGTTTACCCACTATTGCTTCTGTATCAACAACACAGTACAAAAGGCAGACACTATCTTCTTTTTATGAAAATAGTTTTGAAGCCATAGACCTCTTGAAGGGGACCCCTCAGACTTTGAAATGTGCTGTGTAGGGAGATATATGACAAAAATAAAGAGGCCTTTGTCATTCATGGTCAAATAACTCCGTGCCTGCTGCATCTGCCACCGTCCTAAGGATATTATAATCTTCTGAGGTAGCATCTATAGGCATGGTAGAATGAAAAGGCTAAATATGAAGTAACTGTAATACATGAACTTGGGAGGTTCTAATTTTATCGGAGAGAAGTTGTGAGCATAATATTTAAACAGCCTAGGATTCAGGTCACTATACAGTATGGTGATTTTACAGGCGACGATTCGAGAAGGTGGCAGCAGGTAATGATAATGGTAACTATTGTGGATTGATGGAGATGGTGGGGCGAGTAAACTGCTTCTCAGGGGAAATGTGGGGAAGATCAACTAGCAATGGAGCTGAGGCCGGCACAGGGCCTGCCATTCCTGAGCACACACAGAACCAGCAGTGAATGAAATGTTGGGCACAACTTCACTTTGATGAAAAAGGAGGTGAGCACATCTGAGTTGACATGACAGTATTAAGATATGGCTCGCTCAGATATCTGTGGTTTTGGGTATCAGCTTGTTTTGCTGTTACAGTCATGTCGCTGCATCTGTAAGAAATGTAACCTCTGCTCAGGAAGTAGTGTGTTAAAGGCCAGTGAAAGACATCCATGCATTCGGGATGTCTGAGGAGTCCATTAGCACAGAAAGTGATACCCATCTATACCTAGAGCAAAGGCCTTTTCTTATTAACAAATGCAGTTGAGGGGATATTAACCAATCCCACAGCCTCCTGCAGTCAACTGCTTTAATCCTCCTCCTTAGTTTTATGGGGGGGAATTCTTCCGGGGACTGAAGTAAAAGCAGAAGTGGATGTAAACAAAATTAAAAAGTCAGGTTTTCAGGCTGTAACTGTAATAAGCTTTCAGCTGAAATGAAATGTAATTAGCAAGCACGATAATGCAGTTTGCTCCATTTAGCTCTTCAGTGGTTTATAAACAAATTCTGCCGGTTAACTTGTAAAACAGATGCATCCACTACACTCTGGCTAAGCACGTTAGAGAAGACAGCCTCTCGCAGGTGCAAGGAATACAACAGGATGATTCACTTATCCATTTACCAGTCGGGAATGTTGGCAACAACGAACATGCACCATTTTAAAATGCTCCCCAGTAAAGAAGGTTAAGGAATATTTCCTCTGAGAGATCATGAAAGGAAGGTGGGGGAGCAGCACACCAAATCCTCAAAGTAAACATTTGTCTCTTCGTTCAGGTACAATAAATTAGGGAGTTAGCACATTGAAGGGCAGAACATAGTCACCACTATTTTGCAGGAAAAAAATCAAGAAATATTAAGAGACTGAGGATTTTCCCCTTTGATACACCAGAAGACCAGTTAGAAGATGTGGCTGGCCTAAAAGAAAAACTTGTTTGTCTTTGTTTTGCCAAGTCCCCTGAAAAATTAGGTCAAATTCAAATTCTAACTCTTCTAACTCCTCCAACTTCCACCAACTCTCATTCTCACTTTCTTCTCTGAATTAACCTGTTTCTCCTGTGCTACTTGTGGGCATGTTCATCTCCCTAACAGAATGGTGCAGAAACCATTACTTACGTCTCTTGGTATTCTAACTAGCTAGCACCATGGTCTATGATAGAGAACTCAAATATACAGTGATGAAGAGATAAGAGAAGGGAGTATGTATGTATCTGAAGGATTGGCTCATAGACATGGGAACTGATTTTTGACAGAGTGGACTTCTTTACCAAAATTTCGCAACAAAACAGACACTATAAATGCAGATCATATCTCTTTGTCTCAGTGGATTTAGCCTTCATAATGGCTGTAAAACAGCAAGTACTAAATAATAATTATGCTGTATTTATGTGAAAGCCTTCAACTAAA
This sequence comes from Myotis lucifugus, assembly GCF_000147115.1. Taxonomy (NCBI): domain Eukaryota; kingdom Metazoa; phylum Chordata; class Mammalia; order Chiroptera; family Vespertilionidae; genus Myotis; species Myotis lucifugus. The sequence continues at coordinate 4,782,665 of NW_005871063.1, read as the reverse complement.
CACCCTTAGAAAAACACCCTTACAAGAGAAAATATGGCACCCTAGGATGTCAACCTAAAAATAGTTAATCAGAAATAAATATTATTAAAAAATTTATATTAGCTCTGTCCTATGAAACATCTATATCAAAATATACAGCCTTAGACTTGTAACATCTAATGTTGGGTGTGTCTTATCTTCTAACACTTGGTGCCTATCTTGAAGGTGGTCAGGTCCATCTCTTTTATAAGCCACTAATGTACAAATCTATAAATGTTAAGTCTACTTTCCCCAGCCAACAAAACAAGCACAAATACTTTTGACCAAGTCCTTATTCATTACATTTACTCAATGAATATGCATTGAGCATCAACTATGTGCTTGCTCCAGTTTTAGAAATTTAGAACATAGAAGTGAACCATACAAGAAAAAAGAATATTTCCTCTGAGAGATCATGAAAGGAAGGTGGGGAGCAGCACACCAATATTTCCTCTCTTGCCCTCATAGTGTTCCTATTCTATTGAGGAAGACAAACAATGAGCAGACACTGGAAAAATAGGACAGGGTAAGAGAGGAATGGGAGGAGAGGGGCTAGGGTGGGGTGTTCAATTTTAGTGGGGGTGCTCAAGAGAGCAAGATAATGACAGTTACACCAACACTTGAAGGAGGAGGAAGTTAGCCATGAAAATAGCTTCCCCAATCTTCTAACAGTATTTTAAATTTTACATTTGGTTCAGGAATTGAGTCTATGCAGTTGGGCTCATTTAGCACACACATCTCACATTCTCAACTTATTTTATTCATTTATTTAACAAACTAGAGGCCCGGTGCATGAAATTCATGCACAGGTACAGTCCCTAGGCCTGGCCAGTGATCAGGGCCAATCAGGGCCTTCTGACTGCCGGCTGGGGCCTTCCTTTGTTCTGTGCCGCCTCCTGGTGGTCAGCTCACATCATAGCGAGCAATCAAACTCCCGGTCTCCAGGTCGAACTCCCGAGGGGACACTTTTCATATTAGCCTTTTATATATATAGATATTTATTGATTACATAGGGTGTGCCACATACTGCCAGGCTTTACGGATATATTAACATAGTCCCTGTATCAAGGAGCTCAAAACCAAAAGGGTGAGACAGACAAGTAGGTAAATAACTTACAATGCTACACGAGAGACCTAAGCAGAGACCATGAGGTCCAGCAAAAGGGGAGATTAATTTCCCAAAAGAATTCAGGAAATCTTCACAGAGGAGACGATGGCATTTCAATTAGGTCTCTAAAAACACTTATGAAAATCCAAGGTGATGAAAATATTGGAAATTAACTAGTACCTTTATTCTAATAGACATAGAAAGTATATAGGATTACCATTCATAATATTTCCTAGAAATTCTGAAATGTCTGGATTCTTACCATATTAACTATCAGTAACAACAGGGTAAATGTAAAATTTCTTTAACACTGAGCATCTTCATGTTCTGATCCTTGTCATGGATTCTTATTTCAACTCTCAGGCAGTTTTCTTTCAAAGATTGATAGACATATGAACAATTATTGTGCATTTTCAAGCAAAGCCATTAGACTGGATCTCACACAAAGAAACTTCACTTAATATTTTTCCTAACAGAGGATACATTGTCATATATGTATTCCATATTTATAATTTTAAAGTGCTTTCATGTTGTATTATTAGGCCATCTTTTTATCCCTTATGACTACTTTACACACAATATCTCCAATGTGTCTTTTAGCTCCAAGATAATAAAATCTCTCCAAGATAGGTTTTTTCTCTACTCTCATAGCTAAGGTTTATGATGCACATTATAGATCCAGATTATAGCTACAGTTTTGCTTATTGTGGGCATCTAGACAGGTGCCTAAGAACAATCCATGTGTTCCTTTTCCCTTCAGCCTATGATTCTGTATTTTTTAAGACTCAGCTCAACTTAGCAAAACTAGGAATCTTTTTAGATTGTTCTCTAAATTTCACCTCTTTGCATCTGCTCTTGCCCAGTGACTGTCCCATCTCAGCTTTTTTGAGTCGACCCCTAGGTATCCTACAGGCCCTATAATAGACCAATATTCCTCCAGCTCCATCAGGAGTTTGGGTGGAATTCAAGAGGATGACATCTGCTTAGGAATGCTTCATTGAATTTTTTTTCTGGCCTTTGGCCACTGGAGAAAGCGGGTCACTGGAAATAAGGGATCACTGTATTTTTTTGTACTCATTAGGACCCTCATATTCCCAAGCCACCTCCTGGGGTTTGTTTGTTCTCCTCTTTGTTCTCACCAGGCCCCAAGAACATGCTCCTGTCTCCCTACCATGATCCTGAACAGATGTATGAAATCACCCCATGGGATCACAGCACTCATTCTAACTCCGTCCAGTAATCTTAGACCTGGTCTCAGTTCCCAGGTTTCCTGGATAAGACCTTGGTGGTACCGTAGCTGTAATGGATGTGGACAAGCTCTGCTACTACCTGGGCACTGTTTATACTGTAGCCTACCCTGACCCTGACCAGAGCAGCAACTCTTTCCCCATGTTCTCTTAAGTTCTTATTAATTCCCTCCCTGCTGTCTTCCTTCCACCGCCATCAGCCCACTACAACCCTACCCTGTCCCTCCCCTCCCCTCCTAGTGTCTCTCAGTCCAGACAAGTTAAGGAGGAGCCTTGCCTTGCAAGCCTGCCTGTACTCGACACTAGATGCCAACCCCACCAAGATCTGGGTCTTTTCTCATCGCCATGCTGCATTGTAAACATCAGCTAGAGCCATGAAGAGCAGCCACCCTAGAACCAACTCTAAAACAAGTCAAGTCTTGATGTCCATAGGTATCCATGAATATTCATTGAGAGTTTTGCTTTAGTAAAGTAATGTCTTCGGCAAAGGAGGGAGCAGAACAAGAATTTTTATGCCAGGATGTAGGGATCCCTAGAGCTCCTCTGCAGCAATTCAGAATGCATTAGTATCAGTGAAAGCTCTTCCTGTACACATCACCAAGGAAATTTTTAAACCCAAGGGTGTATTTGTTTTTAGAAGAAGATCACAGTTACTACACATGAAAAACATTTTATTTGTATCTCCCCAAGATAGGTGAAGTTAGTGTAAAGCACCCGGAAAACTATTTCTGTAAAGTGATGGTCCTATTTAGAAATGCTACCTTTTTGTGCTTAAAATAATTCTAAGTGGAAACCCTTTTTCATGGAACTGCAATTTCTTTTGCCAAGAACTAAAGCCATGTAAATTCTTTCCTAATGCAAAGAATTTTAGCATACTTATGATTATTAAAATGTCAAATTATTTGGCATTTTATGAGTTAGGGAATGAATATTGGTTTTTCTTAATCTGAGATGGAAATTGAAAGAGAATTGTCTTTATAATATGCAAAAGTACTCTGTGACTGTGATCCACCAAATAATTACACAACGGTGCTATCCAGAGAAGTAGCCCCTACAATAGACTACTGTTTGAAATTCAAGGAGGCCTTCATGGTAGGGACAAAAGTGGATTTGAAATTGGCATTTGTTTGCTTTACAAATTAATATTTTTAATTAAAAAATGTTCCTCTATGCAATATTTCATGCTTTTTTTTTTCCTAGAAAAGAATTTTTGTGGGGAAGGGATATTGGCAAGCCACTATATGCTGATGACTTTTATGCAACATTAGCAGTCTCTGGGGCATGGAGTAAAAAGGTGATTGTATCATAGGAGAGGAGGGCAGTTATCTAATGGCTGTCCAACACACTTCATTGTTTCCTCCAAGCCAGCGTGAGTTGCAGAGTAGACCATCTTGTCAATAGATGTTTCATTTTCATTTGTGTTATTTTGAGATAGATATTGGATAAGGTGCATTAAATTTCTTCAGCTTGGGAATATATATTAGAAAAAATTTCCAAGTTTGTCAACATATTTCAGGGTGTGGTGCAGAAAATCATGGTGGCAGATGCTGTGGTGGAGTGGCATGAGAAGGCCTCTCTCTCTCCCTCCCTCCCTCCCCACACACTCTAGCAGCGCTCCTCAGCATCTCATGTGCATACAGATCAGCTGGGGATGTTGATGAAGTGCAGATTCTGATTAAGTAGGTCTGGGATGGGTTTGATAGTCTGTATTTCTAACAAGCTCCAGGTGATGCCTATGCTGCTGGTCTAGGGACCACACTTTGAGTAGTAAGGCCTAAGAGACAAAATTGTTTTACCCTAGTGTTAGGGTAAATTTTGCTCATTTCAGTTGTCTTCTCAAATTTGTCCAAAATTATTGGGCAAGTGAGCATGTATACAATTGGCAGTTGATTTTTTAATAACACGGGGTCAGTCTGACTGCACAAAACTCCTCTATCTACACCAGAAATTGTCCCTGAGGCAGTGATGGCGAACCTATGACACACGTGTCAGAGGTGACAGGCGAACTCATTTTTTTGGTTGATTTTTCTTTGTTAAATGGCATTTACATATATAAAATAAATATCAAAAATATAAATCTTTGTTTTACTATGGTTGCAAATATCAAAAAATTTCTATATGTGACACGGCACCAGAGTTAAGTTAGGGTTTTTCAAAATGCTGACACGCCGAGCTCAAAAGGTTCGCCATCACTGCCCTGAGGGGTAAAGAGATGTTGTGATTCCATTGGATTTAAACCTGGGAGTCTGAATTTTGCAAATCATTTAAGCACAGGGAAACTACCTGGGAAGGAGCTGACATGACATCATGAACTGTACTTACTTCTATTGTGAGAATTATTGGCAAAAGCAAAAGGAAATCGAAAATTCTTTGTAGGTTTTAATGATTTCCAAAGAGTAATAAACAAAAATAACTCAAAACATGCCATTTGGACAAATGAGGTTTGCTTTCTAAGAATGGGACTCAGGAGCCAGTTAAGCTGTGTGTAACTGAGAGAGAACAGCCCGCACATTCTGCTATCCCATGAAAAGCATAATTTACAGAGTCATGGTAATAATAACAATGATAACGATGCGAATTAATAAACACACCAGTGAAACCACCGTTCAAATACATGTTGGGTAATTTAATTAGCCTTGGCTGCACTTTCTCTGTCAATCCCAAACTTACGGGGATTGAATTGTTAAGTACATTTTTCACTCTGTGATTCTGAGAAGTTTATTTTTACCTGGCAAATTATTTTAAACGTGAGACAAAGCAGGGCTGCGGTGGTGAAATCACATAGGAAGTCTGCGTTCCTGCTTCCCCAGCCTGGGCTCTGGCTGCTCCGGGCCCCGTGCACAAAAAGCTGGTGTGAATTTCAGATCCCGGGTCTGCTCTAAATCACAGGAACCAGAGAAATTAGAAGTGACACCATTTACCCAGGGGCCTCTGCCGAGGAGTATTTTTTTTGGAACTTTTACATCAGTCTCAGAACTCACTGGCTTCATTAAGTCACGTGGGTCATTGTGTTAGGAAGGAAGGAAAGAACATGTTATTAGCTAGGGATTTTTTTCCTTTGCCCTTCACCACCCTCCTTACTCATTTCATTTCATGGCATGAGGTATTTTCCTCCCCAGCCAAGGTATCGATTATATCTGTTGTCTCAAGATTCTCTATGTGGCAACCTTTCTTAGTGAATGCTCTAAAGCAGTGGTTCTCAACCTTGGCTGCACATTAGAATCACCTGGGAATCTTTTTAAAATCCTGATTTCTGGGCCTCATCCTCCGGAAATTCTGTTTCTTTGTTACTAATGTTGTGGCCCCACCCCATAACAAAGAAACAGAATTTCCAGAGGATAAGGCCCAGAAA
>NW_005871063.1:4769683-4776840 GCF_000147115.1 Myotis lucifugus | reverse complement strand
TTCCTTTAAAAAATCTTTATTGTTTAAAGTATTACATATAGTATGCATATGTCTCCTTTTCCCCCCATTAACCTCTCCCTGGCCACCCCAACTCCCAGCACATGCCCTCAGCCCCCTAGTGTCTGTGTCCATTGGTTATGCTTATATGCATGCATACAAGTTCTTTGGTTGATCTCTTACATCTCCCCCCGTCCCCCCCCCCCCCGCCTTCCCACTGAAGTTGGATGTTTCTCTGTCTCTGGATCTATTTTTGTTCATTAGTTTATGTTATTCATTATATTCCATAAATGAGTGAGATCATGTGATGTTTATATTTCTCAAACTGGCTTATTTCGCTTAACATAGTGCTCTCCAGGTCCATCCTGTTGCGAATGGTAAGAGTCTCTTCAATAAATGGTGTTGGGAAAATTGGACAGATACATGCAAAAAATGAAACTAGACCATCAACTTACACCATACACAAAAATAAACTCAAAATGGATAAAGGACTTAAATGTAAGACAGGAAACCATAAAAATCTTAGAAGAATCCATAGGCAGCAAAATATTAGACATATGTCCTAGCAATATCTTTACTGATGCAGCTCTTAGGGCAGTGGTGGCGAACCTATGACACGAGTGTCAGAGGTGATACGCGAACTCATTTTTTTTGGTTGATTTTTCTTTGTTAAATGGCATTTAAATATATAAAATATCAAAAATATAAGTCTTTGTTTTACTATCGTTGCAAATATCAAAAAATTTCTATATGTGACACGGCACCAGAGTTAAGTTAGGGTTTTTCAAAAAGCTGACACACCGAGCTCAAAAGGTTCGCCATCACTGCCCTAGGAGATCAAGGAAGGTGCTGTTCAGAAAGATCCCTTCAGGACTGAGTTACATATTCCAGTCTTTTGCTTGTCCTAGTGGCTTGCCCCTGCCTTTTCCTGGGATACTCAGCATAGTCTGAGTCCAAGGAAGTTTCTGGGCCCCATTTTCCCTCTTTTTGGGTTGGTTTGGGTAGAGACCTTCCTTGCATATTCCCTGACCTGCTCCGGATGTCCCTCTTCCCTGTGTGGATGTGGATCTTTGGGGAGTAAAAAGAGGTCTCTTTCTCTTTTCAATGAGGACCCAGTTCACCTCCAGGTCAAAGGCACCTTTGACTATTGTTTTCAGAAAGGCCCCAGAGGGCTTGTGAAAACTTTGCCTACTCTCTGTATTTTGGACACTATCAGTTTTAGGCTGAGGGAAGTAATTATGAGCGAGAGATATTTTATTATTGCCAAAATTAATATGAATGTCTGAAAAATATACTTCACCTAAATATGTTGTGGTTAATGATATTATTTCTTAAATTGCCAGTAATAAAATGTCCATCTAAAAAATAATACAAGTCTGAGGAAAGGTTGGGGGCAGTGGAAATGTGTATGGGGTTTCTTTCTGGAGTGACTGATGAAAGTTATAAAAATTGATTGAGGTGATGGTTGCACAATTCTGTGAAAATACTAAAACATATTTAATGGTGTACTTTATAGGATCACCTAGCGAGCGTTTACAATTTACTAAAGTTCAAATGAAACAAAATGGGGGTGGGAAAGAACCCATCAGTATAAGGTAAATATCCTCCTCTTTTTTAAAAACTTGAGTTGAGTGTTCAACTTAAATGATTCTAAAATCATAACAATGTAAAAAGTCTCACTTGTAGCCTTCTATCCATCCACCTTGCCCCTGCCCCCACACCATACAGAGGCAACTACTTTGATTGTTTTTTGTGTATCTTTCAAGTGCATTTTCTATAAACCAGTGGTTCCCAAACAAGTGTGAATCAGGGTCACCTGGAGGCCTTGTGAAAACACAGATAGCTGGGCCCCACCCCTAGGGCTTCTGATTCAGTAGGTGAGGGATGAGGCTGAGACTTATATTTCTAACAAGTTGTAAGGTGATGCTGATGCTTCTGGCCCATAGAACCACTAGTACAAAAAAAGGACAAGGAGACACCACTGATGGGAATAAGAATGGAGGGTAGGGGAACTAGTAAATTAAACAAGATCCTGAGGTTGGTAGGGAGGGTTTAGAGAAGCAATGGGGATAGGGTGGTTAAGGAAGATGTGTCTTCATTAGACAACCTAGTGAAGGAAAGCAAGACTCAAGATATTGAGAGACTTGAGGCTGTTTGCTGGCCATCATCTACTAGTATTCTGGGCTATTCTATATGGCAGCCACTAGCCCACTTGTGGTTATTGAGCATTTGAAATGTGGCCAATGTGACTCAGGAAACATGTTTTTAAATTTTATTTAGTTTTAATTAATTGAAATTGAAAACAAAAAGCTGGTACTTGATTTAGTGAATGGAAAACTTTTAAGTATGGAACAACTTGGTATGTGAATCTATTGGAAGTGTAGCTATGACGCTCTCACTGAAGCAAAGCAGTAGATGGTTGACAGAGATACAATGACAGCATATCAAGGGATTCTACCTGGGAAACAAGTGCATTACTTAATTTAATATGCAGGGTGGTAACATGCAGGGTGGATTCATGATAAAGAAGATGGTGTAAGCATCTCAGTGTCATGCACATGGCATCTTTTTGTACAAGGCACTGTGCTCAGCTCTGCAGAAGTCCCAGGGTGGAGTGCCAAAAGTGCAATGTAGAAATACGAGATAAAAATGGAGAGGCAGGAAGGAAAGTGGTGAACCTCAATTTCCTGGTCCTCAGACCAGCGCCCAATAGTTGACGTGATTGTTACATTGTTAGAGCAAACTAAAAATCTAAGAACCCAGAGAGCCAGATAAAAGAAGTTACCATCCTACATAAGGACAGCAGTTTGAACCCTGTGGCTGATATTTTAATCCCTCAGTTCCCAGAGGTCAGTGCTTTACGTGCCGGGAATGGATCAATTACGCAAATATAATGGTAATGTGGAGCATGTGCTTGGAGCCATGTGTCAGTCCGTGTCACACTGGATGTCCCAGAGACCGCACGTGACATATGCCAGCACATCCGAAATGCTAACATTGACTTCCTCCTTACTGAACTTCATAGCCTTTCAAGGATAATTAACAATTTGGTGAAATTGAGTTTGGAAAAAGGGGAAACACAAAGACAAAATTTTATTTACTCTTTTCCTTCTCTCTCCCTAAGATCTGTTTCCCTCTGTGCTCCTTGCAGTTCAAGTTCATTCTGTAAACAATCAACTCTTATTTTACTCTTGAATTTGGGGGTAACTTTTTAATTTTAAGGCCTTCTGTGATTCCCCTATCTACGTTTGCATAGCCTGGACCATCCGCAGGAAAATGCAACCTCGTGGATTGTGCGTGGGGCTCTGGAAAGAGCGTGGCCGCACTTGGGCAGCGCAATGGAAAAACTGTGTTGGCCCAGAGAGGCCTCCATTTGGGGCTGCACATCCAGATATTTGGAGCCAAATCCTCATTCCATGTGACTCCAGGGGAGCTTTGGTCAGTGTGTAATTCAGTGTGGGTTGGGCAAGGAAAAGACAGAAGACGACGAAACTGCCAAGTTTGAGGCCTATTACGCAGTTGTGACCTGACCTAGAATACGGTGCCGAGTTGTGTGTGGGTAACTCAACCATAAAAAGGCAGCTGTGGTCTTATTAGTCCTGAACTTGAGATCATGTTAGTTGAAGACGAATTGCCCCTCCATGATTGATCTGGTATTTGGAGGAAATGCTGTTCTCTCTGCTTCTCCCGAACGGAGACACTAACCAGACCCTCGTCCCACACCCAGCACCTTATTTGTGGTGTGGCTCGTCCCAGGGCCTGCTGGGGAGTGATGACCTTGGACTGACAGTTCCCCTTTCAGTAGCAAACTTATGTTTTTCATCTTAACTTGATATGCCAGAGGCACTGAATAACACCTATATCCTTCCACACACCACATGTCTGTGCCAGGTTTAAGCTGATAAAAGCCGGAGGGAGTGTTTTCTGAGCGGTCTGACTGAGGCTGGAAATGGGGATATTCAATCAGAGACAGAAAGCCCCCCTTTTCTGCCCTTAGGCCCCCTTGAAGAAAATCATAGAGATGCTCTGTGAGCTTGGACTCAAAGTAGCTTAAAATTTCAAGCCAAGGGAAATGTCCCTCCCCTTTCTTTGTGAGGTTTCTGCAGCAAAATGACCTGTTTGCTGGAGAGATTAGATTTGCCAGCTTCAGCATTGCATAGGAAGGTCTGACCTTGAGAATTACGGGGCTCTTGGGAAAATCAGCAGGGGAGAAAAGCCAGCTGAGGTTACCTGGCCACGCTCACGTCTGTGAAGAACCCAGAAGAGGCGAGCAGGGGCAAAGGGGAGCCCAGCCTACCAGTTTCTGACTTCTCCAGAGTCACAGAAAAATCAGTATCTGAGAGCAGACGTGAAGGACTCTCCCTAAACATGGCACCCTTTTATTTCTGTTTCAGAAGAGAAAGAGGTAGAGAGTGGGTTGCCTTCCTAATCGACACATGGGTGCTAGGTTTTCTTCTGATCCTTCTCCCTACCCTTCAGCCATTCCGGTCTTTGTGGGGGAGATTGGAGAGTAAACCAGCAGGACTGAGGTTCCTTTTGTCCTGAAAATGCAGATCATTTCCAGATGTGGAATCAAAGGTTATATCAGGTATTTGATGAGACTGAAAGCCTTGGGAATACTATCTTCTGCTGAGATAGCATTTGATTGCTTACAGAGCAGTGGCCCCTGTTACTTCATTTGTTTCTCACGAAAGCCTGATGAAGTGGATTGGCCAGGTGCTGTTATTTCCCAATTCTACAGATGAAGAAACGGAGCGCCCAGCTGGTTCTGTAACTCGCTAGAAACCCTGGAAGTACGTGGCAGAGCAGGCGTGGTCTGGAGATCTTGTCATTCCACCCAGTCACCTGCCAAAGTCTTATCTCAGGCTGCAAAATAACAAGAGATGATGAGTGACTCATGGCATCCTCTGGTGTCATGCATTCATCTGTGACCCCTGCTTCCCCTGGGGTCCCCTCAACTGGGGTAATAATAACATCTTCCTTCTGGCTACCTAAAGCCTCACCCCCAGCAATCCATCAAAATCCTTTCTAGCGGGATCTTCTTGGCAGACCATATTGGACTGGAGTTGACTTCACTTTCCATGTGATAGAAGCCAAACTGCTAATTAAGAAGTTGACCAAGAGGTCTCTTCTTCCGCACCTGTCTCCTTTCCTTGCAGGTACACACTGTCAGGTGATGCTTTTCACTACCAGCTATTAAATAACCTTGCTCTCTTTAGTCTCTGCGTGTGATCTAAACCTAGAAATAACCGTCCATTACCTGGGTGGATAAGTGTACATCTGTACATACCTTTACTTTTTTGGCTAGCTTAGGGAGGCTTGGGGGATCCTTAGGAAACAGTCTGTTTTAAACACAGAAAACTTTCATAATCGCAGATATGCAAGGGGCTTGTACTGGTGGTTTTCTCTGCCTCCACATACCCAAATGGCTCTCCCTCCTCACCTCCTTCTTGTCTTCACTCCAGTGACCCCTTTTACCTCAACACCATCCTATTTAGAAATCTCAACCCACCCACCCCTACCCTATATTGATCCCACTTACCTTGCTATACCCTTTCTTTTTCCATAGCATGTATCACCTTCTAAAATACACCTTCTCAAAATAAGTAAAATATAATTTACTTATTTAGTGTGTCTGTAATTTATTGTCTGTCTCTTGCCAGAATCAAGTTCTAAGAGGGAGGGAAGTTGGGTTTTTATTGCTCATTGTTTACCCAGACAGGTAAAGCAGTACCTGGCACATAGTAAGTGCTCAAAAAGATTTTATTGAAACAAATTTCCTTCCTCTGTACATCTTATCTCCCTTCTTCAGCTTTCAAGATTGTTCATGAGCCCTAACTGGTTTGGCTCAGTGGATAGAGTGTCGGCCTGCAGACTGAAGGGTCCCAGGTTCGATTCCGGTCAAGGGCATGTACCCTGGTTGCGGGCACATCCCCAGTAGGGGGTGTGCAGGAGGCAACTGATTGATGTTTCTCTCTCATCGGTGTTTCTAACTCTCTAATCCTCTCACTCCCTCTCTGTAAAAAATCAATAAAATATATTTTTAAAAAAAGATTGTTCACATGAAAGCCTTCATTAGTCACTAATTTCTTTAAACCAAATATTCATATGTGTATTATCTATCATGCCTATGAATGACAGTGCCGTTGGGGCTAAATGGGTCATTTATGAGGGGCATCAAATGACCGGAATGTATTTCAGTTCTGCAGATATAGGTGTTTCTCATTCAGCCACATTTGCTTAGGCCTTGGAAAAACTACTGTGGGGCCCCAAATCACATGATAGCAAGAATTATTCTTTCCAGAGCATAAAAAACTAGGTGCCAGTTTTCATATCTTGATAAACTATGATGTGCTTTACCTCCTCCATCCTTCATGACCCTTCTCCCTCTTCTCTACTTTCTTTCACAATAATTGCCAGCACATGTGTGTTACAAGGATTGCCAGTGTAGGTCAGTGGATATTAGTGGGTAAACATACAAAAAAGCAAGCTATCTGACGTTTGTTACCATAAAGACAGAATACTATGGATGGAAGCATGTGGATGATGGAGACACATAGACCATGTGGGCCATTGTCTCTATTCCTTGTAAACTTTTTTCCTACTAAATGAAACTAGTAGGAACTTGGTTGTGTCTGACTGGCAGCAGTGATATCCCAACTCCAATAACCAGAGAAATGGACAGTGGCCCAGATATTCACACTGGGGTTTACTTGGTTGTATTGACAACTGACATAGACGCAGTGGCATTGACTGTCAACATTAACTCTTTTGTTCTTGACTTAATGTACTCATCACTCTTTCTCATTTTTTAAAATGTATCTTTATTGTTGAAAGTATTACAGATGTCCCCTTTCTTCTCCATTGACTCCTTCCACCCCGTACCCACTGCCCCCTACCCAGGCCTTCCCCACACTATTGTCTGTGTCCATAGGTTATGCATATGGATATAAATTCTTTGGTTAATCTCGCCCCACCCACCCACCCACCTACTCCGGCCTTCCCTCTGAGATTCATAAGTCTGTTCTTTGTCTCTGGATCTATTTTGTTCATCAATTGATTTTGTTCATTAGATCCTACATATGGTTGAAATCATGTGATACTTGTCTTTCTCTGAAATGGCTTATTTCTCCAGGTCCCTCCATGCTGTCTCAACAGAT
>NW_005871063.1:4653683-4769583 GCF_000147115.1 Myotis lucifugus | reverse complement strand
ACTACCTAATTAGTGCCATGGGTGAATTGTGTTCCCCCTGAAAGCTCGTTGTCACAGTACCTGTGCTCCTCACTCCACACTAACTTCTTCCCCTGCCTTCTATGTTTCCATTAATGGCTCCTTTGTGAGACAGTATCAATATCTGGTACCTTCTTCCACTCGTTCTCCTGCCCTTTCCCGTCACCAGCTACCCATCCCATCGAGTGTAACAGCTCATTTATGCCTTTTTGCTAGCAAATTCTTGATCACAAACCCATGAGTGTACAAGACACAAGAATTTTTATCAATAATTAGGGAGGAGTTTGGAGCATCTGCACTTCTCCTAAGGGTCTCAGGTCAAGAAATAATACATGCATTTCAGCTCCTTGGAAAGCTTTACTCAAGCCTGTTTTCCTTTTCTCACTAATCCCTCATAATGCCCCAGTTTCATAATGTGATTTAGTGAAATTAAACTTGAACAGCCCCAAATTATATAATTAATTACATTTGGCTTCAATTACATTGACTAATTGATCCAAGCCTGCTCCAGGCTACCTGCAGCCTGAGGTGGAATGAGGCAGGTGGTGAGGGCTCATTAGCTTAGTAGTTCATGTGTGCTAGCTAATCTGATTTTTAAAATTGTTATAAATCTCAGATAGATCATACCATAAGTCAGGTGCATCTCTCTTGTTCCAAACACTCCATGTTCCATAGGTTTTTGTGGTCCCTCATCAAGAAGCCCTCATCATCTCTCACCTGGACCACAGCCCCTACAGTCAGGTCCTTCCTACTCTAAGCATTCCACCAAAGTCCCATTCGTTTTCCTGACACAGAACACCAATCAGTGGGGATCCTGACCTGGGAATGAGGAGAGGGAGCAGTTGTGGGTGCAGGAGGAAGGATTGTGTGCCCCCCTGAGCACAACCTCCAAAAGTTGTGTCTTTTCAACAATGTATAAGGAAGTATGTGGATGAGATGACTATTGAGAACTTAACGACTCTGAGGATATGACACTGAAGCCAAGTTCCTCAGAGTGTCCTCCCACGAGCAGCAGCACCTGGTAGTTTTCTAGGAACACAGAATTGCAGGCCTCATCCAAGTCTGTTGAATCAGAGTCTGAATTTTAACAGGATTCTTGGGGGATCTGTAAGCATTTAAATTTTTTTTGAGAGTCCCTGTTCTAAAAGAAGTTTTGTGAAAGCAAGGGTCCATCTGTTCATGTGTGATTCTCGTGTTAGTGGTCAGACTGTGAGAGCCAGAGAGAAAGCAATGAAAAAGAGTTATGTCCATTATATGCACTTACTCTCCACGTCACCATCCATTTACAACCCCTCTTCCAGGTTTGCTCCCTGATGCAAAAACTTGGCTATGCTTCTATAATCACCCCTCTTTTCACAAACTCTGTGTATCCCCCCAAATCTTTAATCTGACATTCTATATTATGCCCCAACCTATCTTTCTCACTGTATTACCTCCTCAGTTTTTAGTGTATACTTTAGCCCATAGGTACATTCCTTGGACAATATAGACAAACACCATGTATTTCTCCTTATTGGATATACTGGTGTAACCTTCTCACACTCTCTCCTAATTGTGATATCCCTTTCTATAAACCCTTTTTAAAAATTCCCCAATCAAAAATGGTCTCTCTCTGAACCCTTATGAAATTGTACACATCTCTTAAACTGGTCATATTGTCTTTATTATAAGTATTGTCTCTCCACTAGACTGGACCATCACAGTGCCCAATACATAATATAGTAGGGGACTAATAATATAATCAGATGACTGATTGACTAAATGAATGAATCTGTGAAGTCAGGGCCTCACCAGGTTATTCCTTAAGAACTATGATTCTATTTGCTTTCTAATTCCCAAGCTGTTAATATTCAGCTCCTCACATATCACTCTCAGGGAGTGATTAGACCAGTGGTTCCCAAACTTATTTGGCCTACCGCCCCCTTTCCAGAAAAAATATTACTCAGTGCCCCCTGGAAATTAATTTTTTAAAATTTTAATAGCAATTAAACAGAAAGATATATGCCCCCAAATGCACCTGTGGCCATCACCGCCCCCCCCTGGATCGCTGCAGCGCCCACCAGGGGGCGGTAGCGCCCACTTTGGGAATCACTGAATTAGACTCTACCAAGGACACTTGCTTAAATAAAAAGCACAAGATAATGTCAGTCTTTTTCAGCCTATATGAAGTCCAGTCTGATGGTGGCTCCAATGGCTACAGGCTTTCCTAGGCAGAAGCAATCTTAGTGTGATTTGTATATCAAGAGTCCTTCTAGCCCTAGCCATTTTGTCTCAGTGGTTAGAGAGTTGGCCTAAGGACTGAAGAGTCCTGGGTTTGATTCCAGTCAAGGGAACATACTTCGGTTGCAGGCTCCATCCCTTGCCCTAATCAGGGCTCATGAGGGAGGCAACCAATCAATGTGTCTCTCTCACATCGATGTCTCTCCCCTCCCTCTGTCTCTCTGCCTCCCTTCCATTCTCTCTAAAAAAATATCTTTGGGTGAGGATTAAAAAGAACAAAAAGAGTCCTTTCATCCTCACCCAGATACTACAGGCCAATCATCTTTCAGGATGTAACTTTACTCAAATAATACTTAATTCAGAAAAGATCTCAAAGGAGTGTTGATGTGAAGAGGACAAGATGTTTCTAGCCAGAGCCAGGGCATGACCACTTCCAGAACTTCTCATTTGGACTTTAAAAATAACATTTCCAGGCATGAACCTCAGGAACAGACCTTATTTTATAAAATCACATCATGTTAATTTCACCTTCCCTGATATGGGCATGATATGTCATAGTCCATATTATACCATTTGAATTCTGACCCAACTCCTAGCTTCTCATTTAAGAATTATTAGTATTTGTTTCCTTTGCTTAAGCAAAACTTCAAAGGCTATGTAGCTATTAAGAAACTATTTATAATGTGAATATTAATATCATAAATAGTTAAATCAAATTTTATGTGGAGAGCTCAAGAGTTTATACATTTAAATTAAAGGTGCTTGATAAAAATGTAGCTTAAGCGTTTTTATATTG
This sequence comes from Myotis lucifugus, assembly GCF_000147115.1. Classification (NCBI taxonomy): domain Eukaryota; kingdom Metazoa; phylum Chordata; class Mammalia; order Chiroptera; family Vespertilionidae; genus Myotis; species Myotis lucifugus. Next base: position 4,766,549 of record NW_005871063.1, on the reverse strand, counting down.
TGGTAACTTGTACATAATATAAAATTTGCCGTTTTAATCATCTTTCAGTGTACAGTTCAGTGGCATTAAGTACATTCACATTGCCGTGTAATCAATACCACCATCCATGTATATTTTTTCTTTCCCAACTGGAACTCGGTACCCCTTAAACACTAACTTCCTATTCCCCTTTTCTCCACCCTCTGCAAAACACCATTCTATTTTCTGTCTCTATGAATATGATTACTCCAGGTACCTCAAAAGAGTGGAATCATACAATATTCATTCTTTTATGACTGGCTTATTTCACTTAGCACAATGTCTTTAAGGTTCATCCATGTTATAGTGTATATCAGCATGTCCTTGCTTTTCAAGGCTGGATAATGTTTCATTGTATGTGTATGCCACATTTTGTTTATCCACTCACCCAATGAAGGACACCTGGGTTACTTCTACCTTTGGTCTCCTGTACATAATTCTGCTATGAACATGGGTGTACAAGTGGTTATTAGGTTTCTAAGATAAACTAACATTTTGAACAAGGAGTCAATGTGCTTTCAGGAGAAACACAAGCTATAGAGTTTATAGTCCATTGATTCAATGTCAAAACTTACATTGATGCTGAACACTGATCATCCTCTATAATAAAGAGCTAATATGCTAATTAGACTGGATGACAGAAAGACCTTCCAGAATGACCAGTGGGCAGGGCCGCCGGCCCACGGGGTCATGAGGCAGCAAGGGCTGTGAGGGCCGAGCCCCTTGCTCGAATTTCGTGCATTGGGCCTCTAGTGTACAAATAATTCTAATGATCAGTTCTCCAGGCTATATGGCAAATATTACCCATTAATGTGAAAAGGAAACCTAAGCAATATAAATGGGATTGCATGGATTTCACTTGAGCACTGAAGATACTAAAAATGATCTCTTCTAGCAAAGATTGGCATTTAATTTAAAGATAGATTTCTAATCAAATCATCACACTTAACTCTACATGATTTAGAGTTACCAAAGCTGAACAGATCTTAATTTAAAATCACTTTTCTCAGTTTTCCTTTTGACTTCCTTAAGATTCTTCACAGTAGCACTACCTTGGAACGAGGGCAATTTTCTTTGACCACATTCTATATCATATTTATCCACCTTATGCCACTAGATTTGTTCAAAAAGTGGATGTGGTATTAATGGGATGCAGTCCTATTGACAATAGTAACAGCATGGATTGCTAACCACATGATAAGCTCAAGATGCATATTTGAATTGGCTGTATTTATGTTCCAGATGCAAGATGATTATCTGACAACAGAGGCAACATGATTTAATACATAAGGCCCAGGGGCAGGAATTAGGAAATCTGGGTTTTATTCCTGGCTTCATCACTTAGGTCATGTATACATGAATGGAGTATTTTGTAATTGCATTTTTCTTGTTGACTCCAAACTGTTTCCTGCCCTGCTCCTGCCACCAAAAGTGTTTTACTTTGTTTAGTTGTAAGACCATTGCTTCTCTTCCTTTTCCTTCTACTTCTTTTCTCTTTCCTTGCCCTCCCTATTTCTTACTAAATTGTATGAACTTTGTGTTATATAAGTAATACATAAATGCATTTTATTATTTTTGTAAAAGTTATAGATAATGTTGATTCTCTCTTAATGTTCTTTTTTTGAATCCCAGGCACCTCTCCATTTCCTGCTTCTAATTTTGTTCCTTTTCCCTTCTGTTTTTGTTTTATTCACTAGAGGCCTGATGCACAAAATTCATGCAAGGGCCTTGGCCCCAGCCCCCGCCACTGCCACTGCGGCCAGGGCCGCTGCCGCAACCCCCATCCACTGAGTATTTGTCGGGAGCGAAGGGACATCCAGAAAGGACGTCCAGTCTAATTAGCATATTATGCTTTTATTATTATAGATTTTCTGATTGTAGAGACTCGTCCCATTTCTAGCCCACCCTATTTTTTCATATCTACACCAGCTTGAGTTCCACATACCACCATAAAATACTCTTCTAAAACACACCATGGCATACTTCCTGTTTCCAGTCCAGCATGTAAGAAGTTTGGAAGTTGGCACTCTATCCTAACAACAAGTCAAAAGTGAGACAAACTGAAAAATTAACAACTTTTCTTAGATCCATCAGAGAAACGAGGTCATAGGGCAAATCACTGCCCCCACATTGGAGAGACAAACAAGCAAACACAGAAAATCCCAACTTGAGCAGAATTCCGCAAGTAGCAACCTCCATGGGAACCAGGGACGGGTAGGGGAACCTGTAATTGATGAATTGATGGAGGTTCTGTGTCAATAAATCTTGAGATTTAAATTTCAGGGGGCCCAGTCATAGGGGATCCCCCATACTTTGTGAGTTTTACCACCAGAAGCTCTACCAGCACCTTACAGGAAAAAAAAAAATCCCCTCATGTTTCCAACAGGAGGAGAGGAAAAAGAACTTTGTCGTTTTTTGCCATGTACTGTGTTTTTTTTTAAAAAATCTTTATTGTTGAAAGTATTACATATGTCCTCCTTTTCCCCCCATTGACCCCTTCTAGCCTGCCTGGGGCCATCCCCCTCCCCAGTACCCCGCCCCAGGCCGTCACCAGCCTATTGTCTGTGTCCATGGGCTATGCATATATACTTTGGTTGAGCACTTCCTACCCACCACCCTCCTCCACCTTCCCTCTGAGATTCCGCAGTCTGAAAAGAAACCATTTTGAAATATAGCCAGAGATTCTATTCTTCTTAACAAGGTTGGCCCACAGAAGCAACTATTTAACCAGAGCCTAGCCTGCTAGGGTTTTATCCGAGACTAACATACCTGGGGCAGGAAGTACCAGACTCCTGCTGCATCTCGCCTTTCATGAGGAGTTAAGGGAGACACTCAACTCCAGCCCCTCTAGCCTTCCACATGGAGAAGGGAAATAGCAAATCCCAGGGTGGGGCTGGAGAACCGAGAAGCGTGTATAGAGTTTATAGTCCAAAGGCACAGGCTCATTAAAGACTGAGACCTAATCCCTTCCCTCCTCTTACACATAACATTACTAAAGGCTTATTTACAGCAGTTCTTTTTACCCGGTTTAACATATCTGGCTATTAAAAAAAAAATACAAGACATACAAAAATGCAAAAAAACAGAGTTTAAAGAGACAGAGGAAGCACATCAAAAGCAGGCTCACATAGCCCAGCCAGTGTGGCTCAATGGTTGAGCATTGACCTATGAACCAGGAGGTCATGGTTTGATTCCCGGTTATATACCCAGGTTACGAGCTCCATACCCAGTGCGGGGCATGCAGGAGGCAGCCGATCACTGATTCTCTCTCATCATTGATGTTTCGATCTCTCTTTCCCTCTCCCTTCCTCTCTGAAATCAATAAAATATATTTAAAAAACAAAACAAAACAGGCTCATAGATGGCTGGAATGTTGGAATTATCAGACCAGGAATTTAAAACAACTATGATTAATGGGTAAAGTAGACACCATTCAAGAACAGATGCACAATGTAAGCAAGAAATGGGAATCCTAAGAACCAAAAAGAAATGAATTCATCTAACAGATAACAGTTTATTCAAAATAATATCAACTATGTATTTGATTATTGTGATTATATATATACTCATGTATGCTGATGTATAAATAAAATGAAAGACAAAAATGATGCAAGGGATGAGAGGGAGAAATTAGGATTATTTTGTTATTATAAGGTATTCACAGCACCCATGAATAGAGTGCTATGTGGAAGTGAACTTGTATTAGATGTAAAGGTATACTGAAAACCCTAGGGCAACCAATAAAAAAGTAAAAAAGTACAACTGATATACTAAGAAAGGAGAGAAAATGGAATCATATAAAATGTTCAATTAAAACCACAAAAGGTAGAAAAAGTATGGAAGACAAAATAATAAAGGAAAGGAGCAACTAATCGAACACAATAACAATTATGGTAGATATTAATCAAACTACATCAGTAATCACTTCGGGTTTTTTGTTAATCCTTACCCAAGGATATTTTCCCATTGATTTTTTATTTTTATTTTATTTTTATTTTTAGAGAGAGTGGAAGCGAGAGGGAGAGACAGAGAGAAGCATTGATGTGCCAGTGCCTGGGAACCTGCAACCAAGGTACGTGTTCTTGACCAGAATGGAACCCGGGACCCTTCAGTACACTCTATTCACTGAGCCAAACGGCCTAGAGCAGTAATCACTTTGAATATCAATGGTCTAAATGCTCCAATCAAAACACAAAAGTTGTCAAAACAGATTAAAAAACAAACAAACAAACAAGAGTAGCAAGTGAATTAAAAATCTACATTTACTTTGTGAGGCCATTTCAAGGAAAATTTTCTTTATGGTAGAGATGCAAGAGTGGCCTAGAGCTCAGGTATTGGAATCAGGAGTTTGAATTGTGGCTCAGCCAGTGACCCTGAGCAGGTTACAAAGCCTCTCTAAGCTGACTTTAGTACCTGTCTCAGAGAACATTTCTGAGGATTAAATGAAATAATCCATGTAAGGCATTTAGTACAATATTTGACACACACAAAATAGTAATAGTGATAAGTTATACTCATTAGTATTTGCTATGTAGTTACTAAACTTCCAATAAATTTTAGTTAGAACAGTTCAGTGTGTTCAATGTCCACCATGTTTGGATGGTTTTTAGTCTTTTCTTAGAAAGGGTGCACTTCTCACCAGTGAATTTAAGGTTTGCATGGCACAATCCTCATTAGCTTTAAACTAACGGTTAATCTAAAATGATGAAAGGTCCATATGACACTAAGATGCCCTAGTCAGAGAGTTAAGAAGGCTATCCCTCTAAGCTTTGCTTATACAGTACACACTTTCTGTTAACCGGGAGTTAATATTACTAAGTGACCTCTATGGAAACATCTCAAGATCTGCCTTAACTATTTCTTCCCATATAGCAAAGTGGACTTAAGTGCACTCTGATGTTGTCATGATTCTTAGGCGTGCTGGCCCTCTATGGCAGGGCAGGATGGAGAAAGATATAACTCAGGACGACAGGGGACAAAGTGGCTCTACTGAGTAACTAAGGATCTTGGCCGATACTTAAGCTTAGGATGTGACCAGCAGTAATGGTGACCCCAGGTCTGATTTCAACTTACCAAGGCAATGGAATTTCGGCAGAAGTAACAAGCAAAGGTCAGCTGACAGCATCTTGGTTCTTTGGGTCCCATAATAAGAGGGAGACTGTTCTTTCACAACATCCAGTTGGAGCTGAATAGAAACCTATGGTAAGGGAACAGGAAAAGGATCCAGACCTGGAGGAAAATATGGTAAGAGCTAGATGGATTGTCAGAGCTCCAGTCAAATGGAATCCATGCCTGGCAGGAAACTGGAAGGTGTGGAAACCAGTAGCCAAGATGCAAATCTAACCTCCAGTGCAGAAACATGTTTTGGGGGATAGGAGGGAAGGCTGCAGCCAAGATAGTGATAAAGGACTTCCTGAGTGTCATATGGAAACTAAAACAGTATAGGGAAGGCACTCTCCCTCCAGGGAGCATGCCCATCCATTCCCTACCCTGTCTCCTTCCCCCACAGGCACATATCCCCTAACCTCTAAGGGACCCATGAGACTTGCAACCAAAGGAACAATGGGCAGCGGCAACTTGTCCTGGGCTAACCCCTTGAACTTGTCTCCAAGGCCCCAGTGAGCCAAAGCAGCTCCGCCTAGACTCCCCTGTTGCTTCTTCTGTGCCCTTCCTGATTTCACTATTCTAAGTATATTTTGCTGCAGTCAATAAATTCTTGCTTGCTTTTCCAAACAAAACAATAAAATAAAAACAATATAGGGAAGCACAGATACCCTGGAATAATAGTGGTGAATACTTCATGTTACTTCATACACTAAAGCTGAGATCTCTAAACTGGGATCCATGTCTGAGCTTCAGGGTTCCCCCAGAATATGTGCAAAATTATTTGTGTATATGCATATACTCAGCTTTATGGAAGGAAAGTCCATAGCTTTCATCTGATTTTCAAAGTAGTTCGTGATCCTAAATAGCATTTATAACCACTGACTGAGTGAAGTCCACAGACTTTATTATTTAGTACTTATGCTAATGAGACAGAGGTATACCCTAAGAACAATACAGGGAGTGAATAATGAAATCACAGCATTTCTGTATGTTGCTAATCTTAATTTCCAAAGAGGACCCATTTGGCAGTGAGAACCACCTGCCTTCAATGTCACCACCAAAGAGGCAACTGGCCATCCTTCAAGACTGCCTCCTGATGTGTGGTTGCTCCTCTCTCTATAACTGATACTAAAATGTATCCACAGAAGTGGTTCTTAAAGTCCTATTTGCAAAGGAGTGCCCGTCTGACAAGGTTTTCTGGTCCAGATTGAAATGAGGACACCAGGGAAAATGCAATGAGTTTTCTTTCACAAAGCTAAATCGATTCCACTGAAATAAGTACCCTGTTATTCTGATATGGAAAAAAATTATGCCCTTACTATTTATTTGGTGTTAAACAAAATCATTTCTTGTGTGTGTTTATTGATGGTGATTGTTGATGGTGGTTTGCCCTTTGGTTTTTATTCTGCTTGATCTATGTTGGTCCTCAATTTTATAAAAACGTTTTCTAGGCCATGAAATCAATATTGTGGGGATTGGTTCCTACTCGACTCAACAGCAAATTAATGCTACAATCATATCAAGTGGTTGTTTTTCCTATCCCCTGACTCATGACTACTCATTTGACTGATTTCCTAGAGTAGAATTGGAACTAAAATAGGCAGGACCCTCTGGCTTATTTATTTGTTAAATAGCTATCTGGATTAGACAACTAGAATAGCATCTGGAACTTCGTAGGTGCTCAATAAATGCTTGTTAGAATGGAATTAAATTGAACTGCAAGGTATAGAAGAAGGCCCCACCCAGTTCCCCGTGACCACTGTGCGTTATGCCCGGATGACTGCCACCCAGCAGAGGGCTACTCACTTCCCATGAGTGGACAGTGGCTTTTATAAGGGGTGAGGCATTAGAGTGAGAATCGATGTAAGCGAATCTTATTTCTGATTTTATTAATGACTTACTTGTTTTCTGACCTGACTTAGTTATCCAAGTGTACTTTCTGACCTTCTTGCAAGGAATGAAAAGGTGTCAAATTTGCCTCTGTTGCTTAACAGTCTTGGTCTGAGGACTTTAGGGTTCATTAGTATATGGGTGTTATTCAGAAAAATAAATTCCTTAACATAATAACAAACCCCAGCAATCGTAAAGCCAAAACATTTTTATCTTATGATAGAAGCGTTTGTTTAAGTTAATGTACTTTTGAGAATGAATATGATTATTTATTGATGGCCTTCATACCTGTATATTAAGACATTTTAGTCTTTTTAAATCTATGTCCTTTCATTCTATATCAGTTGGATAGTATGTTGATTATAGCTAATGCTAGTTTATTAAATCGTCTTTATCTATAAAATCATATTATAAGGAAAACATTAAAGTAAATGTCTTCTGCCTTAGTCAGTTTTGATCAGTGGTTAGAGCATCAGCTCACAGACTAAAAGGTCATAGGTTCAGTTCCTGGTCAGGGGCAGGTACCTGGGTTGTAGGTTCAATCCCCGGTCCCAGTCAGGGCACATGCGGGGAGGCAGCCAATTGATGTATCTCACATAGATGTTTCTCTCTCTGTGTCCCTCCCCTTCCCTTCCACTCTCTAAAATTCAATGGAAAAAATATCCTCGGGTGAGGATTAGCAATAAATAAATAAATAACATAAAGATCTTCTATAAAAAGTTGTCATGGAATAGGAATGATTATTAAACTCCTTTACAAAGATGATTCTATACAAGAAATACTTTGTACCACCTTTGTCCATATAATCCTGGGCAGGTTATGTAACCCCTCTTTGCTCCTCAATTCTATAAATAAGAGTAGAATCTACCTCAAAGGACATTAAGTATTAACTGTGGTAATGAGTATGCTTTAGCATGACACATGAAAATTATTTAATAAACTTTACCTAATATAATTATATTCTTCTTACTATTATTGCCACATTTTAATTGATGTGCCAATACTTCAACAGCAAGAAAAAGAGCTATGAAGAATCTCACATGGTTTTGTTTTATTATTAAATTGCAAGTTCCCTTCAGCTTATCTCTGTCAAATATTTTTGATAAAAAATAGTAGAATATAAGTAAGTTCAATTATTCTCCATCTAAAAATACAACACTCTCAGAAAAATCTATCTGTCCTCCAATAAATCTACACCTAGATCATGCAGGCATGCGTGCACACATGCTCACATACACAAAATAAATGTCATATTTAATGAGATCCTTGAAGGATTTCAGTCCACTTCCCCAGATGAGGCTCATTCTTTTACAGTTTATTACTAACAGTGCTATAAACAATATGGAATGTTGCATAAAAGCATGAGCCTTGGAAGTGGACTACCTGGTTTCATGTTTCAGCTCTGTGATCATGTACAATTATTTATCCTTTCTAATCCTCAATTTCCTCATCTTTAACCCCCACTTTATTGAGGTGAGGCTCAAGTTAAATGAGATACTGCATGTAAAATAGCCCATGCCTGTCACCTGGCAAATGCTCATTAAGCTTTAGCTAGTATTACTTTTCATTATGGATGTTGTATTTTCATCTCTAGAAGTTCTAGTTGGGTCTTATAAAGATATCTTCCATTTCTGTTCTCATTATGCATATGTTTTCCTCTATATTCTTGAGACTATAGAGAATATAGTATTTGTTTAAAGTCCTTGTCTGCTAGTTCCATCATTTTTGTCATTTCTAAATCTGTTTCTACTAATTGATTTCCCCCCTCCGTGGGTTGTATTTTCCTGCTTTATGCACACCTGGTAAATTTTTATTGCATGCCAGGCATTGTAAATTTTGTCTTTGATTGCTGGATGTTGTTATATTCCTTAATTACTGTTGAATTTCAATTTGGCATGCAGCTAAGTTACTTGGAATAGGTTGAGTCTTTTCAAAGCTTGCTTTTAAACTTTGTTGGAGTGGGTTCAATGAAACTGGTCTACAGCTAATTTAGCCCCCAGTGAAGGCAATATCTTTCTAAGGATTCTTTCTATCTCTAGCTGGTGAGACCCCAATTCCTACCCCTACTGGTCTCTCTACTCCTTTCCAGTAGTTTTCCCCTTGGTGTCTGATAGATTACTCTCATGCATATACAAATCAATTCTCAGCCAAAGACTCAAGGGAACCCCTCTGCAGATCTCCAGAGATCCCTTCCTTTCCCTTCCCTTCCCTTCCCTTCTCTTCCCTTCCCTTCCTTCATCTTCCCTTCCCTTCCCTTCCCTTCCCTTCCCTTCCTTCCCTTCCTTCCCTACTCTTCCTTTCCCTTCTTTACCCTTCTCTCCCTTCCTCTCCCTTTGCCTCTCCTTCTCTGTCTACATGTATAGCTCCCTCACTCCATACACTTGTCTCACACACTCAAGATGTCTTTGCCTCCCTAGTCCCCAGTTCTGTCTCCTTCAACTCATCCACCAGACCCTGAGTTTCCCCTCTCTTCTACAGCCTGGAAACTGACTTCAGTCATTTAGCTGGAACTATCATGGACTCACGTTGTTTGCTTCCCTTCTCTCAGGGATAACTGACCGTGTTGCCTGTTGGCTACAGTGTAAAAATCATTATTTCACATGTTTTGTCCAGTTTTCAACTTGCTCCAGGCAGGAGGTAAATCCAGTGCTTGTCATTTCATCTTAGCCAGAATTGGAGTCCTTGGCTATTATCTCTGTGAATGCCAGTTTTAGAAATAAAACAGTTCTCAGGTACAAGTCAGGTTACAAATGTACAACAACTGTGATACATGACAGACTGTACAAGTTTGTGGATGTGGTCACAGGATGTTGTTATTAGATACATGAACAAATCTCAGTCTGAAATTTCTTGTTTTTCTTTTTGTTTTTCACTTCTTATAATGTTTGGCTTTTGGATTATTGGCAATGGTCCAATTATTATGTACAAGCCACAACTTAGGAAGCTTTTATATAATTTAAAGTCCTGCTTGAGGTATGATTAAAACTTTTATGAGTGACAAAAAATTAAATTCAAATTTTCCTTAAAAAAAGAAAATTTTATTTTTTAAAACATTTTGGTTTACTATGAATATTGACACCATGTAGTCCTCTAATATTGGATATTAGACTGTTCCTACATAGATACCTTACAATAATAATTAAGCATACATATGAAGCTGAAGTATGGGAATCCTTCCCCATGCGATTAATTTTCATTATATAGCCACTTTCTATCATTAAGAAATATCACATTGCCCAACATTAGATGAACGTGTGTGTGTGTGTGTGTGTGTGTGTGTGTGTGTGTAAGAGGCAAAGAATATGCATACATGATGGAGAGTGAATTAAACTACATTTCTGGTTTAAATAAATATTTTATACTTGTTAAAGCATATTTAATCTGCCGACTGAGAATTATAAATCCATTGAGGAACTCAGACTTAACAAAAATTACCCTAGAAATTTAATCACTGCATTTTGAGGCATATAAAATGTACTACAAGAAATGAAATGACTACAATTTGTTCATTACATAGAAGTTGTTCCAATGAGAAACACCTCCCAGATCCACAAACTGTAGTATATATGTCTTATAAAAATTACTCTTAAATCTTACATTTCCCCTTTGAGACATTTATTGTTCCTGGAGAAGGCAGTATGTTTTTTTTCCTTATTTCTAAATCTGTCTTCGATTAAACTAGAGAACTCTATAAATCAATAATAACCTTTTAGATATCAACCCCTTCATAATTATGCCCTCCAAATCCAGGTAATTGTTTGCATGCTTTACACAGAAATAAATGGGGGAGAACATGTGTTCCATTTGATTTGGGGGGTAATAAAGATTTAGATTTTTTTTTAGCATTTGTGAAGTTTGGCTTTATCCTCGTTTATATTATGTTTGAAAAATTATTTATTTTTCACGGAGAAACAAATAGATTAGGTATTGCTATGCAGCTCTAGAGGGGGAAAGAAATCTTGCCTGTTAGGAACCAATATGGATTTTATCATAGTATGGCTTTCATTAAATATAATACTATATCAACCAGTGAGTTGAAAGGAATGCTTTACTTTTAGTCAATTCATCTCTGGGTATCTTTCTGATACTCTGGTACATTTCCCAACAGGAAGTGGCTGAACACCCAAACGGCAGTGATCTCAGATTAAGAAACAATGCAGGCCTCCTGAAGGCTCCCTATTTGTGGAATGAAATGACAGCAAGCAGAGAGGCCTGAGGCTGTTTTCCTAGATGCCTACTCTGGGTGCCAGCCATCTGTGTTCATTTAGATGGTGTGTGTGTGTGTGTGTGTGTGTGTGTGTGTGTGTGTGTGTGTAGGTGGAAAGGGGATGAGGGCCAGAGCTCAGGTTGCAGGTCTGAGTGTGGGCTGTGATACAGAATGAACCTTCTGCCTAATGCTTCTCAAACAAGACCCCTCATCTGCTGGTCCCCCCAGAGAAGTAATTTCACCAATACCAGCTGCAAGGGGAGTGTTTTGTGTTTTCTTTATTCAAAGTGAAAGATGTTAAACAGAAATTTTCAGAAGCACTTTTGTTTGGAAAAGGGGAAAGGAAGATCATGGAAACTGGAAAACATCCATGAAATTAGCCCCAAATCATGGCCAATACTGATCATTTCCTGACAAGCTGTCTATCAGCAAAGCCACAACAATCATTTATTCAGGGCCTTCTGGTGCCAACAGTGATATCACGTTGCTAATTAAATGTTGGTGCAATTGTGAATATTTTTTAAATTTTAACTTTCATAACTATGATAGTGGGTAGAATAGCGCTTTGCTCTTAGGAGTCTTCTAAACTTACCTTTGTTAATATGCTTCTCTTGTGGATTGCTTTAGCAAAAATTAGAAGAATGTCAGTTTAAAGTAAAGGTCTGGTGTGCCTTTTTAACTCACTTAAGAATAATGAAAGGGAAGAAGACAGAAAGTAGGGAAGCACTTGGCCATGTTATCTCCAACTTTGGTATTTATTTGTGAAAAAACACATATTTAAATATAACATCTACAAATAGGAGGTGACTGTATGATTTTATTTATTCATTATTCATAACCAACAAATCCTGACTGCCTTTAATTGATGTACTTTTCTATAAAATTTCTCAATAGTTCTATGGCCAGAAATATCATTGCAATTTTCTTCCAATGTTATATTCTCTTCCTCTATCTCTCTCTGTCTGTCTATGTCTATTTCTCAGTTTCTCTAGTTGTTGTTTATCTGACCACCCTTGACATATTCTATTCTTAAACATACTTTGGTCAGTGTGAAATTGTCCCTCCTAAGTCCTTCTCAAGGAGAAAAATTTCTTTTTATTAACTCTACTTAAAAGCCCATTTTGAAAATAGCCCCTCCACCAAAAAAAAAAGAAGAAGAAAAAAGAAAATAGAAAGAAAGAAAGAAAGAAGAAAGAAAGAAAGAAAGAAAGAAAGAAAGAAAGAAAGAAAGAAAGAAAGGAAGAAAGGAAGAAAGGAAGGAAGGAAGAAAGAGAAATGGGGTTGGGGGGATGAGAAGAGATAAACCAAAGAACTTATATACCTACTAGAGGCCGGGTGCACAAAATTTGTGCATTGGGGGTGGGGGTACCCCTCAGCCCGGCCTGCACCCTCTCCAATCTGGGATCAGGCCTAAACCGGCAGTTGGACATCTTTCTCACAATCCAGGACCGCTGGCTCCTAACTGCTTGCCTGCCTGCCTGCCTGATTGCCCCTAACAGCTTCTGCCTGCCAGCCTGATCGCCCCCAACTGCCCTCCCCTGCAGGGCTGTTGGCCCCCAACTACCCTCCCCTGCTGGCCCAATGGCCCCCAACTGCCCTCCCCTGCCAGCCGAATTGCCCCCAACTGCCCTCTCCTGCTGGCCTGATCATCCACAACTGGCCATCTTTGTGGTGGCCATCTTGTGGCAGCCATCTTGTGATGACGTGAGGGCATCGCGCGAGGACCACCTAGTCTTTTATTAGTATAGATATGCATAGTGCATGGACATAGTCAATAGGGTAGTCGAGACCTGGGTGGAGGGAAAGTAGGGGCTGGGAGGAGAGGGGGGAAGGGAGGGAAAATGGAAGATATCTGTAATTCTATCAACAATAAAAAATATATTTAAAAAGAAAAAAACAAAACAAAAAAAGAAAGAAAGAAAGAAGATAGCTCCCAAACTTTGTAGTAGTAAGAACATTTCAGATGTCCTAGAGTGGTGTGTGTCTAGGATTGAATATTGTCTGGACCCATAGGAAAAGTGAGGGAGCACTTATTGAGTATTCCACATATTTTGAGAATTATTTAAAATGAAAAACAGACTCACCTAGGTAGAATTCACTGGCCCGAGTTTGCATACCACAATGCAAAAGTTGCATTAGGAGCTAGTTAAATAGCTTCCCTCTTGCTATTCTGGTATTTGACAACTTCTATGAGAGATTTCTTCCTGGGTGCAAAGCATTTTCTTCCTAAAGACTCTGATTTTTTTTTTAAAGTCTCCACATTTTATAATTTGTATGTTCCTTTTACTTTGTCTTATTTCATAAACCAGCAAGCACTTATCTGCCCCAAATTATAGGATTTTCACAAAATTACAGGACAAAGATCCTGTACTTAAGAAACTTAGCATGTGGTTGGGGAAAGCAAAAAATAATAAACATAGTAAATAAATGGAGACCATATATGTTTTGAAGCACAATAGTAAATGATTTTGCAAGGAGGTTGGGTGAATACAAAGCAAGCTCAGAGAAAGACCTTGCTTGGTAAGGATAACATTGAAAAGAGCCCTTGGAGCAGTGAAGAATGCAGGGAAGAAGCATGAAATAATGTTGCATTGAGAAGAGATCAGGTAATTTACTGCCTTTAAAGAAAGTCAAAGCATCCTGAACTTAATGCCACTGTAGAATCTTGAACAGGAAGTGACATGAGGAAATTGGAAATCACTCTGACAATGAAGTTGGAGGGTTGATGGAAGCATGGAGCTGTTGCAGTCATTCACAGTGATCAGACCTAGGTGAAGGCCATGGCAGAGTTAATGAATCAACACAATCTGTGGATACTTTGTGGGTTTTGTTGTGTGTGTTTTTTTAATCCTCACCTGAGGATATGTGATTGAAAAATAACATTTTTTAAAATGTGAAAAAAGCAATAATGCAAAAAATAGTGCGTAGCACAGGATTGGATAAGCTTTTGATAAATATTCTTATTAAAAACATTGGAAATTATTATAATTATTGAGTGTGTGGCTATAAAGATTTTTAAAAACATCATAAATGTTATAAAAGAACTTATATATTCTCATAACTTTGAAACTTTGCTTTGTTCTTGGTTAATGTCAGAAGGAATTTTATCTATCATAAAGGGTGTCAAAACCAGAAATAGGCTAATAGAAAATACTTCCAACATTCTAAATAAGTGACCAAATCTATCAGCTTGTTTTTTTGTTTTTTTTTTAAGATACCTCCATAATGTAGGCACAGCAACACAAGGCAGGATACACAAGCTCAGATATGTTATTAATTACATTGCATCCCTGACATCAACATACTTAAAAATTGCAAAGAACCTCTCGGTACAGCTGAGACCAGAATCCAGGGCCCCAATTCTCAGCTCGGTCCATGTCCTGATATATACATTACTGTTCCTAGGGGACACAGAGCCGCGTTCATACAACTCCTGACCTAAGACGGGCATAACAGAGCTAATGTCAACTCGGAGCCATTTGGATTACTCTGACTGTGATCCTCAGATGCCACCACATCCAAAACAAACCTTCCTACATCGTCCTCTAATTTCCAACTGCTCTTAGAATACACATCACAGCTCCCAACATGTGACCACATTCTGCTTGCCTCGCCAATGCTGAAGTTCAGGCGACAGGTATCTTGTCTCCTGCTTTGCCTTACAGGCATTTTAAAGAGACACCCCTATGATCTTAATTCATGGAAAATGATCATTTCCACTGTATAAAATTTATAAACCTAGGGAGGCAGTTTATTAAGTTAGCATTTTTGTTTCATGTGAAAATATGTTTCCAAGTTTATAATGGGAAGTTCAAAAACATTGTTAAAAGCTTTCAGAAGTGTGTAATCTGGACTCTTTATAGGTATGTTCCCTATAAAATGCCCTGAGGAATAGCATACTGGTCTTTCTACAAAGAAATGCCTTCAATATCTTCAGTTGCTTAAGGAAAGGGGTCTTTAATTTAGAGCTAAATTAGTCATATAGATAAACACTTTAAAGTCCTTGGAATCGGCAGTTAGTTTTAACGAGCTTTTAAGAGTGTGTTGTATCTGTTATGTTGTGACATCTGTGAATTAGAAGAGAATACACGGGCTCATCCATTCACAGTTTGTTTGGGGGGGGGCATCATATTCTGTTCTAGACTCTTTTTTAAAATATATTTTATTGATTTTTTTACAGAGAGGAAGGGAGAAGGATAGAGAGTTAGAAGCATCGATGAGAGGGAAACATCGATCAGCTGCCTCCTGCACATTCCCACTGGGGATGTGCCCGCAACCAAGGTACATGCCCTTGACCGGAATCGAACCTGGGACCTTTCAGTCCGCAAGCCGGTGCTCTATCCACTGAGCCAACCGGTTAGGGCTGTAATAGACTCTTTATGAAAGTTGGATAATATATGACTCTTGCCCTGAGGGATCTTCCAATTAAGTGAGAGCCCTGTACTGAATTAAATAGTGTCCCTCTCCCCCCAAATTTATGTCCACTCCAAATCTCAGAATGTGGCTTTATTTGAAATAGGGTCTTTGCAGATATAATTAAGATATAAGATAAGATGAGGTCATATTGGGTTAGGATGGGCCATAGATCCAAGCTCTGGTGTCCTTATAAGAAGAGGAAAAGGCACACAGACATGGATAGATCCACAGGGACACACAAGAGGAGGCCGTGTGAAGGTAAGAGCTGAGGCTGGAGTGATGCTTCTACAAGCCAAATGCCAAGGATTGCTGGCAACAACCAGAAACCAGGAGAAGCCCCTTGCCTAGACCCTTTGAGGGTCCATGGCTTTGCCAATAACTTATTTGGAACTTCTGGGCTTCAGAACTGTGAGAGAATAAATTGTGTTTGTAAGAAGCTGCCTGGTTTGTGATCATTTGTTACAGCAATCCTAAGAAACTAATACAAACTCCCATCTCCAAAGAGTCTTAATTGGTCTGGGGTGGACTTGGGCAGCAGTATTTTTATAAATAACCTCAGGTGATGGCATGTATGAGAACCATCACTCCAGTTTGGTGATTTTCAAAGTCTCCCGAGCAGCAGTAATAGTAGCAACAGCATCAACTGGGAGCTTAATAAAAATGCAGATTTTCAAGCTTTACACAGTCCTTCGGAATCAGAAATTCTAGGGGTGGGGCCCAGACATTTGTAGTTTATCAAGCTCTCCAGGTGATCATTATGCCTCTGATGTTTGAGAACCAACTCCTCTAGATGATAAGGGAGGCTAGGAGCAATGAAAGATAAAGAACAAGTATTGAGAAAGGCAACAGGCAGGAATATCTTAGAAAGTAAGGGAAGAGTGATTGTATGTTGGGCAGCACTAAGACAGTGCAGCTGAACCTCAACATTGACCATGCAAAGGTGTGTCCAAACAACCACCTTTCAAGTTCAATTTTTTAGGACAAACTGCTTTCATATTTGGGGGTGGGGGGTGGGGAGATGTCCTTATAATGTTATTGCTATTAGGGCATATGGCCTCCTAGACTCTACATTAAGATTATCTGGAGGGACCTGGAGAATATTAGGGTGAGTGAAATAAGCCAGTCAGAGAAAGACAAGTATCACATGATCTCACTCATATGTGGAATCCAATGAACAAAATAAACTGATGAACAAAATAGATTCAGAGCCCAGCCAGCATGGCTCAGTGGTTGAGTATCAACCTATGAATTAGGAGGTCATGGTTCAATTCCTGGTCAGGGCACATGACTGGGTTGCGGGCTTGATCCCCAGTAGAGGGAGTGCAGGAGGCAGCTGATCAATGACTCTCTCTGATCATTGATGTTTCTATCTCTCTCTCCCTCTCTATTCCTCTTTGAAATCAATAAAAATATTTTTAAAAAAATAGATCCAGAGACATAGAAGCATGGAGCAGACTGATGAATATCAGAGGGAGGGTGGGGGTGAGAAATTAACCAAAGAACTTACAAGCATATATGCATAACTCATAGACACCGACAGTAGTATGGAGAAGGCCTGGGGGGGAGGGGGTTGTGGAGGGGATCAATGGGGAGGTGGGGGAGATGACATCTGTAATACTTCCAGCAATAAAGATAAAAAAAATTTTAGGTTTGACATAAGTACCAATTTCTTGACATCAATTCCTTAAGCTATTATTCCAACACAGAGAGAGTGCTGAAGAGCTGAAGACTATGATAATAAATCTATGAGATCTGAAGTTTTCAAGGCCCACTCCCTCAGAGATAGAGAGAGAGAGAGAGAGAGAGAGAGAGAGAGAGAGAGAGAGAGAGACAGAGAGAGAGAAGGAGAGAGAGAAAGAGAGAGAGAGAGAGAGAGAGAGAGAGATAAAAATTTTAAAAAAGATTATCTGAATAAAAAATGGCAGAGTAGGAGACCCCAACCTCTGTCACCCTCAAAGATCAATAATTAGACAATTATCCACAAACTGAAATAGCTCTGGAGGAGCTCAGGAGATCACTTAAGAAACTTCAGCAGCACAGTGAAATGAAAAGCCTGAGAATAACCTCACAAAAGGAAAGTCAGAACAGCTTCACTTTGCTTGCATCATCCCTTCCCCCGGGGCAGCACTGCTCAGCACCAAGAGGGAATTCCCATCTAAAGAGAGTTCCACACACTCTATAAGGGAGAGGGGGTGAACAATCAGCCTCCCCAGTCTTCAGATTAAATAATAAAGGGTCAATTCCTCCAGAAGACATAACAATTACAAATGTATATGCATCCAACATTGGCACACCTAAAGAGCTTATGCAAATACTAACAGATATAAAGGGTACAATCCTTCCTATATAATAAAAGCCTAATATGTTAAGTGTCTGGTCGTCCAGTCGTCCCTTCAACCAATCAAAGCATAATATGCTAATGATATGCTAAGGCTGCTCAACCACTCATTATAATGTGCACTGACCGCCAGGGGAAGATGCTTTAACTGGTAGATTAGCTTGCTGCTGGGGTCCGGCCAATTGGGACTGAGTGAGATGGGCCGGACATGCCCTAGAACAGTGATGGCAAACCTTTTGAGCTCGGCGTGTCAGCATTTTGAAAAACCCTAACTTAACTCTGGTGCCGTGTCACATATAGAAATTTTTTGATATTTGCAACCATAGTAAAACAAAGATTTATATTTTTGATATTTATTTTATATATTTAAATGCCCTTTAACAAAGAAAAATCAACCAAAAAATGAATTTGCGTGTCACCTCTGACACGTGTGTCATAGGTTCGCCATCACTGCCCTAGAACCTTCCCATAGCCCCTCCCCAGCTGGCCAACCTCCCGTGTCCCTCCCTGGCCCTGATCGTGCACCAGTGGGGTCCCTCAGCCTGGCCTGCGCCCTCTTGCAATCTGGGACTCCTCGGGGGATGTCGGAGAACTGGTTTTGGCCTGATCCCACAGGCCAAGCTGAATCCGTGCACCGGGCCTTTAGCAGACAATATAATAATAGCACAGGATTTCAATATCCCACTTTCAACAATGGATAGATACTACACATAAAAAATCAGTAAGGAAACATTGGAATTGAACAATTCTTTAGACTAAATTGACCTAACAGACATCCAGAATTCATTCCATCCATCATCAACAGAGCATACATTCTTCTCAAGTCCACACAGAACATTCTCCAGACAGATCGTATAATAGGACACAAAACAAGTCTTAGAAAATTTAAGATTGAAACAATACCAAATACCTTTTCCAACCACAATAGTATGAAACTAGAAATCAATAACAGGAGGAAAGCTGGAAAATTTGCAAATATGTGAAAATTAAATAACACTCCTGAACAACCAAAGGGTCAAAGATGAAATCAAAAGGAAAATCAAACAGTATCTTGAAATAAATGAAAATGGAATCACAACAGACCAAGCCTTAGATGATGCAGCAAAAGTGATGCTAACAGGGAAGTTTATAATAATGAATGCCTACATTTGAAAATATTTTTTTAAAAAACAACCTAACTTCACACCTCAAGAAACTAAAAAAAGAACAAACTAAACCCAAAGTTAGCAGAAGGAAGAAAATAATAAAGATCAGAGCAGAAGTAAATGAAATAGTGGCCAGAAAAACAATAGAAAGATTAGTGACATTAATAGTTATTTTTTAAATGATAAACATAATTGCCTAACCTTTAGCTACCCTTATCAAGAAAAAAAGAGAGAGCATTCAAATAAAATTAGAAATGAAAGAAGAGACATTACAACTGATATCACAGAAATACAAAGGATCGTAAGAGATTACTATGAACAATTACATACCAACAAATTGAACAACCTAGAAGAAATGGATAAATTCCTAGAAATATACAGACTAAGGCTAACTCATGAAGAAACAAAAAATCTGAATAGTCTGATAACAAGGAGATTAAATCTGTAATCAAAAACCTTCCAACACAGGAAAGCCCAGGACTAAATGGCTTTAGAATTTGATAAATTCTAGCAAACATTGAAAGAAGAACTAATGTCAATTCATATCAAACTCTTCCAAAAAAAGAAAAATACAAGAGGAGGGAACACTTCAAAGTTATTTTACAAGGCCAACATTACCTTGATACCAAAGCCAGATAACAATCCTACAAGAAAACTGTAGGCTAAAACCCTAATCAATATAAATGCAAAAATCTTCAACAAGATACTAGCAAACCAAACTCAACAATATATTTAAAGAATCATACACCATGGTCAAGTGAGATTTATACTTGAATGCAAAAATGGTTCAACAGACACAAGTCAATAAATGTGATACACCACATTAATAGAATGAAAGATAAAACCATATGATCATCTCAATAGATGCAGAAAAATTCTTTAACAAAATTCAACATTCTTTCATGATAAAAACTTAACAAATGGAGTATAGAAAGGACATATCCTATATAATAAAAGGCTAATATGCAAATCAACCAAATGGTGGAACAACTGGTTGCTATGATACGCACTGACCACCAGGGGGCAGATGCTCAACGCAGGAGCTACCCCCTGGTGGTCAGTGCACTCCCACAGGGGAAGCGCCGCTCAACCAGAAGCCGGGCTCACATCTGACGAGTACAGCGGCAGTGGCGGGAGCCTCTCCCGCCTCCACATCAGCACTAAGAATGTCCAACTGATGGCTTAGGTGGGAGTGGCCCTAAGCCATCAGTCGAACATCCCCCGAGGGCTCCTGAACTCCAAGAGGGCACAGACTGGGCTGAAACCCACCCCCCCCCCAAGTGCACAAATTTCGTGCACTGGGCTTCTAGTTTCAACATAATAAAGGCCACATCTGACAAGCCCACAGCTAATATCAGACTCAATAGTGAAAGGTTAAAAACTTTCCCTCTAAAATCAGAAACAAGATAAAGGTGCCCACTCTCACCACTTCTATTCAGCATAGTACTACCAAGCAATCAGGGAAGAAAAAGATATAAAAGGCATCCAAATTGAAAAGGAAGAAGTGAAATTTTCTCTGTTTGCTAATGACATTATCTTGTATGTAGACAATTCTAAGTACTCCACCAAAAGAAAACCCCAAAACACAAACACCTGTTAGAAGTAATAAATTCAGTAAATTTGCAGGATACAAAATCAACATACACAAATCAGTTGCATTTCTATACACTAACAATGAACTCTCTAAAAAAGAAATAAAGAAAACAATCCCACTTATAAAAGCATCAAAAACAATAAAATACTTAGAAATAAATTTAACTGAGGAAGTGAAAAACCTAATCACCAAAAACTATAAGACGTCGATAAAAGAAATTGAAAAAGACACAAATAAGTGGACAGATATCTCATGCTCATGGATTAAAAGTGTTAAATAAAAAACTTCCATCAAGCCCTGGCTGGTGTTCCTAAGAAGTTGGAGCATCAGCCAGTAAACCAAAGGGTCACAGGTTTGATTCCCAGTCAAGAGCCAGTACCTGGATTGTAGGTTCAATCCCTGGCCCCAGTCAGAGTTCATGTGGAGAGGCAACCAATCCATGTATGTCTCTCACATCAATGTTTCTCTCTGTCTCTATCTCCCCCACCCCCGCCCCCCCAACTCTCTCTCTAAAGGTCAATGGAAAAAATATCCTTGGGTAAGGATCAACAACAAAAAAGAAAAACTTCCATCAAGTCAACTTTTTTAATCTTCAATTATTAGACAAGCAGCTCCCTTTGCCATTTCTTTTATCCACAGCCCAAAGAACAAGACAAGGCAATAAATTTTATTTTGGTATGAAATTCTGCTCCTTGCCATAAAGCTTTGCAAGGCTATAGTAAACTGCTAAGGTTGGAGTAACTGGAAAACCTAGATGAAAAGGTTTGGTAAAATCCACATAGCTAGCACTTGATAGAAAAGAAAGTATCAACTGTTTCTTTTCTTTTCTTTCTTTTTTTTCCTTCAGAGATGAATAGTTTAAGAATCCAATTTAAATATTTTTGTTTGCTTGATTTTCACGATTCTGACCTCAGGCAAAAAGCCTTCTCTGGTAACACTGGCAAGATTCTTTTTCAAGTTGCTTTCATTGTAGCCACATATTCAGCTCAACTTTTCCTAAGGTTTTATGGCCTGATAACACATTTACAGCTTAAGTTACCATTTCCACAAGTACTAAGGTAAAGAATATAATTTTTTCTTGCAACTCTTTCTCTCACTTGATCCCAATTTAGAAACTGTCCTGACAAAAAGAGTTAACTTTCTCTCAGCCCTAACCAGCTCTGGCAAATTTATTAAGCAGACAAAGTCTGTCGTTGAGGTCACATTCCCTCTCTGCTGCGGGTACTCCTCCCAGGTGTGCAGTGCCCTCCAGAAGACCTGTGATTGCTCAGGGACCGAATCCAACAGGAGTGGTCGCCATCCTTCTGCTCCCATGCCTCAAAGTGCACCAGTTCTGTGCATTAGAAGCCTGCTCTCTCTTAGTTAAGTAGAGTGATTAATGGTTGTTATTTGTTAACTAGCTGTGGTTATCCTTACTAAATAACATAATATTTTAACTGAAATGAAGGGCAATATCTTTTTGACAAGCAGAAATGTTAATGATCAGAACTTCCGGCTCTTGCTGCTGCGCCTGTGCAGCGATTAGCCTGCGGCATCAGCCTGGCGTCCTGACAGAGCTGCCCCAGCAATGGTCCGTGGCTCACTGAAATCGAAACCACCTTGTGTGAGTATTAGAAACTGCCAATTCTTGCCCGGCCAGCATGGTTCAGTGGTTGAGTGTCAACCTATGACTCAGGGGGTCATGGTTTTATTCCCTGTCAGGACACATGCCCCGGTTGCAGGGTTACAGGCTCGATCCCCAGTAGGGGGTGTGCAGGAGGCAGCTGATCAATGATTCTTTCTCATCATTGCTGTTTCTATCTCTCTCTCCCTCTCCCTTCCTCTCTGAATAATATGTATTTAAACAAACAAACAAACAAACAAACAAACAAAATAACCCTGCCAATTCTGTGCCCTAACCCAGACTGTCAGAATTTGAGTCTCCATGGTTGGGAACTCAGGAATCTGGATTTCACAATTTAGATGATTTTTTTTGGTGCATTGGATATGGAAAATCTTTGATGTCACAGGAAGAGCACTTGATTTGGAGTCAGCAGGTCTGAATTTTACACTCTTCTTCAATATGTACATGTAGTCCTGCGTCGTTGATGTTACCTGTTTTGAGACTTAGTTCCCTCACTGTCAAATGCAGATAATGATACTTGCCTTGCCCACTTTATAGGGTAGTCATGGGGCTCAAATGAGATAAAGCCCCCAAACTGTTGTATTTACCCCAGGGCTGGGACTAGGGTGAGGAGAGTGAGGCACTTGCCTCAGGGCACAAAATGTAAGGGGACGCAGAAAACCTAGGCAATGAAAAAAAGAACATTTTAATGCAATATTTTTTTAAAATAAGAATCAATGCCAAAAAAAAAAATCCGCGATGAGCAAAACATCAAATTTTTCAATAAAGACAGGATCAGTATTACTAAATTTTCCTTTGGGCTCTAGCACAAATGTGGTATAGCAGTGACATTGCTGCTGATCCCATGTTTATTTAAAATTTTGATGCTTTGTTCATTGAGGGGGGTTTTGTATTAATTTTGATGTTTAATAAATACTCCATCAAGATATTACTTTTCTTGATCACTATGTGGAGCCGGTTTAAATTTTGTGCCTGAGGCAAGTACCTCTCGGGCCTCCCCCGCCTCACCCGCCTCACCTGAGTCCAGGCCCTGTGGGCTGGAATGGGCTGTGTCCATGCAGATTATCATTTTTATGTGGCTCTGACTCTTCCAGCTCCAGACTCCTCTCAAACAGTTGCATGCACATGTCAAAAGATGCCAGACTTCTGGCCCTTTGTCTCAATTCTGACTATTGAACGGTGGGCATAGGGTCCCCAAAGCAGAAGGCAGGCGTGCACTCAGGGCTCTCCAGGCGGCTCCCTTCCCTGGGCACTAGGAGTGTGAACCACTCTAACGCGAGTGGCTGGAAAACCTGCCCTGGTTTCAGGAAGAACTCCTCCAGCAGCCACACCCTTCTCTAGGAAGTTTAGATTTTCAAATTGCCTCAACCACAGCTTTCTATTTTATTTATTTATTTTAAAAATATATTTTTATTGATTTCAGAGAGGAAGGGAGAGGGAGAGAGAGAGCAAAACATCAATGATGAGAGAATCATTGATCAGCTGCCCCAGTACAACACTACTGGGGATCAAACCCGCAACCCAGGCATGTGCCCTTGACCAGAATCAAACCTGGGACCCTTCAGTGGGCAGGCTAACACTTTATCCACTGAGCCAAACCAGCTAGGGCCACAGCTTTCTATTTTAGAGGCTGTTGGTATCCGGTGATGGCGAACCTTTTGAGCTCGGCGTGTCAGCATTTTGAAAAACCCTAACTTAACTCTGGTGCCGTGTCACATATAGAAATTTTTTGATATTTGCAACCATAGCAAAACAAAGACTTATATTTTTGATATTTTATATATTTAAATGCCATTTAACAAAGAAAAATCAACCAAAAAAATGAGTTCGCGTGTCACCTCTGACATAGGTTTGCCATCACTGGCATATACAAAGGGCGTTTTTTTAGAGTAGTCCACATACCACAATCACTCACAAATAAATTTATTAAAAACATATGGGTGTCTCTATCCCTCAGGGTCTGGCCCTCAGCAGGCACAGTACAGCCCATAATGCTTACCATCCACTTTCATGACCACACTGCTTGGGCCCCAGGGAAATGAATCCCCATATCTCTTGCCCTATACCCACCCACAAAAGAAAGGGTGACAGGATTGGAAAGCTGTGAAGGATCATGGGTAATGGTGATGATATTGTGCTGGAATGCTTGGAGAATTGGAGAGTGCTGGCTTAAGAGAAAAGTCAACCTTGTTGAAGTCTCCCTCTAAGAAAATATGAAAGCAATAGGTATTTTTCATAACAAAGTATCATTTCTCAGTAATGCCAACAATCCTTTTTCTTGCTTCTCTTTTTGTTCTAATTTTTGGATCCCATGTTATTCAATGAGTGCAATATTTCACAAAAGTTGCCAATGGTGGCTTAAAAGGATTTTGAATTTTAACTTTTCATATTGCTCTTGGTACTGATTCTCTTTTTAAATTGAGGTAACATTGGTGTATATAACATTATATAAGTTTCAGGTTTGCAACATTATAATTAGATAACTAATTATAGTTTAGTTTCCATCCCCCACCAAACTACTGTCCCTCCCCCCCACTTATCCATTTCACCTCCTCATCCCTGGTCCCCTCTGGTAACCAGCAATCTGTTGTCTGTATCTGTGAGTCTGTTTCTCTTTTGTTTTGTTTGTTCATTTGTTTTGTTTTTTAGATTCCACATATAAGTGAAATCACACGGTATTTGTCTTTCTCTGTCTGGCTTATTTCACTTAGCATAACCCACAAGATCCATCTATGTTGTTGCAAATGTCGCTATCT
Source organism: Myotis lucifugus (assembly GCF_000147115.1). Taxonomy (NCBI): domain Eukaryota; kingdom Metazoa; phylum Chordata; class Mammalia; order Chiroptera; family Vespertilionidae; genus Myotis; species Myotis lucifugus. The sequence continues at coordinate 4,741,455 of NW_005871063.1, read as the reverse complement.
CATCTTCTTTGTGGCTAAGGAGTATTCCGTTGTATATATGTACAATATCTTCTTTATCCACTCATCTGGCAATGGACACTTAGGTTGTTTCTGTATCTTGGCCATTATAAATAACGCTGAAATGAACATGGAGATGCATATATCTTTTTGAATTAGTGTTTTCATATTTTTCAGATAAATATGATACTGATTTTTTTATATTGGCAACAAAATGAACATAGAATGTTTAAAATGTGAATAGTTGTAGCTTTATAAAAATAATAAATAAGATTAACCTGGGACCCCTCAGTCCGCAGGCCGACGCGCTATCCACTGAGCCAAACCGGTTCTGGCAACTTTTGAATATTTTAAAAGAAAAATTTTAGAAATATATAACTTTTATATTTTATTTTTTATGGTTAATTTATATGTTCTCATACAAGTGCAATTTTTGAAACCCTTCAGATCATTACTATGAGTTGAAAACAAATATGTGAACATCTTGAACATAACAAGATTAGTGATTTTGCTGAAATAAGGTGAGAAAAATAATTTTATGGAACAAATACATAATCCATAATTACATAAATCTTTATCACACATTCAGCTATCACCAGCCCATTGATAAATGAGCCAGATGTGTGCAGTAACAATTAAATTTAGTATACTGATATTTTTGCCAGACCTCAGACACATAAAAACAATAGCTTTATACATACCCTTTGTTGTTGTTGTTTTTTCATGATGAGGGTATAATTGTCCAGATAGGAGGATAGTATATATTTCATTTACCAGTTCATAATAAAGAACTAAAATCCCCTCTGGAGTGCCAGCTGCAACCACCCCTCTGGGTCTGTTTGTTCATGAGTGTCCATCCACTCTCCCACGCCAGACAAGATACAGATGAAAGCCAGGTGGATGATCCCCAAATGGAAGGACCCCTGACCCCCTGGCAGAACAGGAAGAAGGCAGCCTGGAGAAAGCGACTGATTCACCCCAAAATAGTGGCTTCACCAAAACAGACCCTGCCCGGCTGCGCCAGGCCAGATTAGAAAATGCTTTGGGAGCCATGTCCACAGGGACAGGGACAATTATGGCCTCAGACTGACATGGTAAGGAAGTAGCAGCAGGTATTTGTGGGAGAAATTGAGCCCCACAAGTACTGTCTCTCGTGGTGAGCTTCCTTTGTTTCCTCAGCCCCAACACTCAGATGCACTTAAAGATAGAAAGTGTTTGAACTTGACAGACAGCTAAGAGCACCGATTGTCTCAAGAGCAGAGATTCCTTGGAAATGATAAGGTGCAAACACAGTCAAATGGCTGCCTCTGCATTGCATTGCAATCTCCAGGTATAACGGCTGCTGGACCAGCAGGGACAAAGCTCCCGGCTGTCCCTCAAAACACCAGGCTCTGGCGATCTGAGGGCTCCTGGACGACACGATGACAGAGGCTTGAGCATCCCGCGTTGGAACGTGTTCCTTCAGGGAAATCTCCAACCCTGGTCCTCACATGGATAAGCTGTCCCTGAGGGATGCTGCGTGGTCCTGATGAGGAGGATGAGCCAGCTGGGCCCCTCTGGCTTTTTCTCCTCTGAGCTTAGCCAAGCAGCGAGCTCACTGCTGAAGCCAGGATAGGCGCATGAGTTGGTATCTTCTCCTGGGGATGTCTGGGGATGTCTCCCTAAGAGATTCTAGACTGGACTCCCCAGGATTCTAGACTGTCTGGAAGGGACCAGTGCAACCTGGAAGGATTCTGATGTCAAGTGCCCAGAGAGAATTTCTCTGGGAAGAGGACAGGATCGAACACTGCTCGTACTTCATGAAGAATCTCACACTTGAGAAAGCCTGTCATATTCTACCCTGATGTGCCATATACATATGTTCATAAAATATCGGGATTCTTGTAGCATAATCGTTAAAATTATTCATTCCTGCACTATTTTAACAAGTACCCATTTAGAGCCAGCTATGTGCCAGAGGCTCAAGACCCAGGAATGCTAATAATCACAATATTGTTGAGCCCTTAGATGTTTTGTTTTTTAATCTTCACCTAGGGATATGTTTTTCATTGATTTTCTAGAGAAAGGAAGGGAGAGGGGGAGACAGAGAAACATCAATGTGAGAAATAAATATTGATTGGTTGCCTCCCACAGGCACCCCAAGTGAGGACTGTGATTCCACTATTCTGGAAGATTCTCAGATGTTATCACTTCAGATACTGCTTCTTCTCCATCCTCTGAGACACCCAGTAGACATATGTCAGAACTTCTTGCTCAATGTCTGGTATTTTTTATATTTTTAACCTCTAAGATATATAATGATAGTCTTCTCAGCTGGAGTTTCTGTTTACAATTTTTCCTTCATTATTTCCTTATTCTGGTGCTTATTCCATTGTGTATCTAATTATTATATGTTTACTTTCTAGAAATTTTATTTGGTTCTTTTTAAAATCAGCATGGTACTTTTTATAGTCTCTGTGTGTTTTAGGTCATATTCTTAGGAGTTTGTTTTATTTATTTAAATGTATTTTGCACAATTGTTTTACATATGTATTCAGTAATTTTAGTATCTGTGGCATTTATTGTTTCTGCTAACTTTTTAAAAAATTTATTTATTTAAAAAATATTTTTATTGATTTTAGAGAGAAAGGGAGAGGGAGAGATAGAAACATCAATCATGAGAGAGAATCATTGATCGGCTGTCTCCTGCATGCCCCATACCAGGGATCGAGTCCACAAACTGGGCATGTGCCCTGACTGGGAATCAAACCGTGATCTCCTGGTTCATAGGTTGACGCTCAACCACTGAGCCATGTCAGACGGGAGAATTCTGATGTCAAGTGCCCAGAGAGAATTGCTAACTTTTTAATTGTGGCTTATTTCCTCATATATTTTTTAATCTTGCTTGTGAGCTCATGTTTCTGAAAACGGTACTTCTTTGAAGCCTATGTTTAAGGTGTGTTTCTTCAGAGTTCACATTGACTTCTGCTTGTCCATACTATTCTCTCTCCCAGAGTTGGGTAATAAACAAGCAGATGGAGAAATTACAAGAGACCCAACTTGATTTAAGATTACAAAACATGTCAGTGTCTTGAATATCACAATTTATCCATTCTATGCCCCTCCTGATGTATCTCAGGGACATTTGGACAGTACCTGTCAAATGTGAGACCATCTGACATAGGTCAGGTACTTTTCTGCAAAAGCTGCTCAATTATTGCAAACCAATAAAGTAGGGTTAAATGGTGTGTGTGTGTGTGTGTATGCGCGCGCGTGCGTGTGTATAAGGAATTTTGGTAACATTTTAGAGATTCTATACTTGGATCCTTTTCTTCACCCAGTTTACTGACCAGTGTTTGAACAGTCACCCATAATTTTAAATTTGCAAATAAAGCTTTCATTCAACAAACATGGTGTAAGTACTTAGGTTACAAAAGTGGCTAACATACTTTTTCCCTGGAGATGCTCTCAGTGTACTGCAAGAGAACGTGTTAACAATTACATTACAGTGTGATTAGAGCTACAATAGAGAAATGCATCTAGTACAGTGAGAATGGAGTTAAGTGAACCAAGCACTAGGGGAGTGAGCAGGGGACACAGAAGGCTTCACAGAGCCCTGAAGGGCCATGGGTCGATGTGGGGATAGGGAGGGAAATCAGGACAAAAGGTATGAAAGCGCACAGCATGTTCTGGAAATGCGAATAATTCTTTGTGGTTTGGGCAGAAAGGAAAATGAAAGGCATTCAGATAAAAAGCAGTGCCTGTAGAAAGAAGTAGAGACCCAAATCTTATTTGAAGGGATGGTGAGACAAATCAGTTCATCTGGAGAAGATGGTTTGGGGGAGGGAAGTAGTGATAAAAGAATTTAGGAAGATAGAAGATATCATACTACATGATTATTGCAAAAAGAGAACTATGCAAAATCTCTTGTGCCACAGATTTATTATTTAGACCAATGCTTCCAAATGTTAATGTGCAGACAAATTCACCTTAGGTGACTGTCGATTCTGATTCAGTAGGGTGGGGGTGGTACCAAGACTGTGTCTCTAATAAGCTCTCAAGTGAGGGAGAGAGAGAGAAAGACATAGATATGAGAGTGAAACATTGATCAGCTGCCTCCTGCACACCCTCTACCAGGGATTAAGCCCATAACTCAGGCATGTGCCCTGCCTGACCGGGAATTGAACTGGCAACCTTTCGATGCATGTGACGACACCCAACAAACTGAGCCACACCAGCCAGGGCCAAACAGCCTACTTTTTTTTTTAAAGCTTCATATAAGATGTTCCTAGAATTAGAGAAAAAAAAACCCCTATGTCTTTCTCTTTCTTCAGGCTGTTGAGTCTCATTTTCTCTTTTACCAAATGCAGCATCTCTTCCAAACGACCATTTAATAACTGAGTTCTCTAACTTTATGAACATTTTGTGCCTACATCACATAGTCCCTTGAACAGAGAAGCCTTAAAACTAAGTAAACTATAAATTATTTGAGATCTGTAATTAGATTTCAGAGAAGCTTGTTTCTTCCGTAGTACCTCGCGTAGGACTTTGTATACAGTGAATGCTCATATCTCTCTGTTGAATAACCCACGTAACCTAAGTTGTTTCAAAAGCATTTCATGACTATATGGAAATAAATTGTACACATAATCTTTTTTCCTCATGTGCATGTAAATTTTGCATTTCAAAATACTGGGCTGCCTTCACTTCCAATGGGAGTCTTGCACACAGTCTATAAATCTTGCTGTTAAGACATTTTCCTTCATTATCCTAAATTTATCTTAATTTCAATCCAATTAAAAACTGTTTACTGGAGTTTTCTCCCATATAATTGAGCACAGTATAGTTGATTTTTTAACTGTAAACATACATCTGTGAATAATTCCTAAATGCCACAGCATATAGGAGATCCTGCAGCATAATGGAAGTAATTTATTTCCAAATTGCTCCCATTTCTCTTATGGCTCGCTTGCAAAGCTTTATTAAAATCAAGTCCAGCAGGTATGACAAGAGACTGACCTTGTTTCCTAAGCATTATGCACGCTACCCACACAAAAGACTCCTAAGACTTTTGCATAGCCCATAAATCCATACATCCTCAAGTCTATGTCCCTAGTTAGTTCTTGAAGCAAAGAGTAGTGGCAATAGTGCATCATATTTTAAAGCATGGAATTCAAAATAAGATCTCAGGGGTTTGCACTTCATCTCTACCCCTCTCCAGTGGTGTCACTTTAAGCAAGTTATTGAACCGTACTGTCTCGGTTATCTCATCTGTGAAGCAGAACAACAGTGTCCACTTCACAGGGTTATTATGAGGATTAAATAATTTGGTGCATGCAAAGACCATGATAAATGCTTATTACTGGTTGTTATTTTATCATCAGTACTATGGTCATTTTTAATTCCAACCAACCCCTATAGCAGCCAATTTCCAGGTAATCGATGGAGTTGCCACACGGACAGTAAAGATCAAACAACATCTGATGCCAGATGATCACAAGCAGTCATATCATGGTCTGGTTATTCTGGTCATATTAGTAGTCAAATGTCATTGATCAGCAGAGTTGGTTCCATTTTTCAGCAGATAACCTTTTATTTATTTTTTATTTTTTTAAGTTAAATCTTTATTGTTAAAAGTATTACATATGTCCCCTTTTCCCCCTCATTGACCCCCTCTAGTCCACCCCTGTCTCCTGCCCCAGGCCTTCACCACCCTGTTGTCTGTGTCCATGGGTCATGTACAAATGCATGCAGGTTCTTTCGTTGATCTCTTCTCACCCACCTCCTCACCCCTGCCTTCCCTCTGAGATTCCACAGTCTGTTCCATGCTTCTATATTTCTGGATCTATTTTGTTCATCAGTTTGTTTTGTTCATTAGTTTCCACATATGAGTGAGATCATGTGATACTTGTCTTTCTTTGACTGGCTTATTTCGCTTAGCATAATGCTCTCCAGGTCCCTCCATGCTGCCCCAACAGGGTAAGAGATCCTTCTTTTTTATTGCTGGGTAGTATTCCATGGTGTAAATGTACCACAACGTCCCCCCCCCCGCCCACTCATCTACTGATGGGCAGATAACTTTTTAATAGTCCCTAAACCAGCTAATTGTGTTACTCTGTTTCTCACAGAGCTGCATTTTCTATCACACAATTTGAGCAATGTGTCAATTTGTTTGGATTCATTAAATTGGTATTAAACATCCCCTTTGTGCAAGGCCTTGTGGCAAGATGTGTGGAAGGATACAAAGATGAATATGTAATGGCTATAAATGCCTTTCTATGTTCCAGACACTGAGCTAGGTGATGAAGATATAAAAGAGAGTGACATACATGAATTTCTTTCCTTGGGAAGTTTCTAGCTTGGACGGGGAAAAAAGAAAATAAACTGCAGTTATAAAGTTTGCATGTTGTGCTAGGGTAGAACAAAATGCTATGTGAGATAAAAATAAGATGAGAGGGAGGTCAAGGATGGTGTCCAGGTGGAATTGGCATCTAAGTTGAGAACAAAAGCATGAGTAGGAATTAGCCACCTGAAGAGGTAGGGAAAATACCCGGGAACAGTATAAGCAAGGGCTCAGCAGCAAGGACGGACCCAACAGACTTCACTGGAGAAACTAACAGGATTAAATATCTCTGGAGTATATAGTGCAAGAGTTAGATGGGAGAGATGGATTGAACCTTGTGAGCCAAGGTAAGGGGTTTGTATTTTAACCCAAAGGCAATGGGAAGATACTATGGGTTTTAAGCAGGGGAATGAGATGATCAGACAAACAGGTATTTTTAGAAAAATCAGTCTGACTGCAGAGTAAGGAATGAATGGACAAAAGGAGTCAGACAGAGGGCAAGCCTTGAGTTGTCAGAAAAAAACAATTTGATTGTTGTGATGATAAAAGCAAGAACCTGGAGGTGGCCTGCACTCAGGTAAGGCAGTAGAAATAGAAAAAAGTAAATGGTTTCGGGAGCTATGGAGAAGAGAGAATCGGCAAGAGTTAACGACTGATGAGATCTAGTGAGTGTGGAGGAAAGAATGAAAGATGAGTTTGAGCTGAGATCGGGGACGCAAAGTAGAGAGCAGCGCCTGTTCCCTGCTGTGTGGCTGAGGAGGGAGGACAGATGTGATCACTGACATCATAGAAACGCAAAGATCCAAGAGAAGCATGAGCGAGTCATTCCTTAGGGACAAGGGGCTGGAAACATCTTCAAGGTCAGGAGGCACTCGGAGTTGAATGACGATAAGCAGGGGCTGGGAGTTTGGCAACGCTGAAAGGATATTTCCATTCTCCGGTGATGTCAGTCCTGTAGATTGGATCCTTCTCAGTGGCCAGCGTCCTCGGGGCAGGCCAGGCTTTTAGGAAAAAGCACTGACAGTCAAAAGTCCAGAGCTGCCTCGATCTGTTCCTCAGGACCCGGAATCCCTGCCTGGAAACGTCTGTGGCTCCATGGAACATTTCTCAGCTTGTAGATATTCGAGGTCATGTGCAGGTCTCTGTCAGCTAGGGAATTGCTGCTCTGAAAGTGTACTTAGCAGAAGCCTTGCCAAAGTTGTCAGAAGCAAATCACTCTCCCTACCCCCTTAAAATTTCTTTTAAAAAAATGACAAAAGCCAAATTTCAATATAATTTTTCAAGACGTCACATACCAGATTTCGTCCCGGAGTGGATTTTGATGGAACATCAAACCTCAAAGAAATAAGCATTGCTCTCCTCCTGGACCGTGAACGCCGACCCTCTGTACTGCCGCCCTGCTAACCTGAGCTCGCAGTCAGAACTTGCAGCCACGCTGCGAAGGCTCCCAGCGAGAGCAGTTATCCGGCCTTTTAAATTGCCAGCCCAGCACATGTGGGATACATCTTTAACCACAAAATATGTTTTCTTTAAGGCCTTTCCTCAATTGTGAAAACTTAAATTTAATAAGGATTGAGGAAGCCTATAAATCAAACACAATAAAATATTAAATTATGCACCTTACTCCAAGTGGGGTACATATATTTTATCATCGAAAAGTGTGGGTCTGGGTATTCTGGAAATTCTGATGTCTAGGGCAGTGTGGGGGTTGGGGGAACAAAGCTGCATTAGTTTTCAATTTACGGAACATGATGTTAGTGATTACATTAACTTAATCTAATATTATTTCCCATATTTAAAGACAGAATGAGAACCTTGTGTTTAGATTGTTGTTGGCTTTAAAAGTATAAATGTGAATGCATATGTGTGAGTGTGTGTGAGTGTATGTGTGTGCGGACATAAAGAAACAAGGGCCGGCTGGCGTTCCATATAATAGGCTGAGTTATTAGTACAGCTGCACATTCTGTGTCTCGGGGGATTAGGAGCTCAGCCTGAAATCTCATTTAATTACAGAGCATTGACTACCATGGACCTCTTGCATCTGGACTCAGGAATAATAGCGAGCATTTTTCGTTGAATGGTTTGCCGTGTTCAGGATAGAAACACATGTAGTTCAATTCCTACCATTTGGTTAAGAACAAAAAGCAAAAGTTTGCAGATGGTTAGCTCAGCCTATTACATAATTTTACTAAACTTCCTGGACTCTCTTCTCCTTTACAGACTTAAAAAAAAATGCAATCCTCTTCTCTTGTAGATGTGGAGGTCAAAGGGCACAAAATTACTCGGTTCATCTGTAAATGAACGTAACAATCATACCTACCTCACAGGTTATCACAGGGATGACACCAGGTAATGGAAGTGAAAGGACAACACAAAGTAGCAAATGCTGCTGAACGCTGGCTAAGCCGTATTATTACTCTTTAATTCATTTATTCATTCAATGAAAACTTGAGCACCTTCTAGGTGCCAACCACCGTTCTAGAGGAGGGATACAGAGTGGTGAATAAGAAAGGCATGGTTTCAGCTCTAAGGCAGTTTACATTCTAATGAGGGAGACAGATGACAAGATGGTGCTAGAGGGTAAAATGTGCTGTGAGAAATATGAAGCAGGATAAAGAGATAGACAGTGGCTGGGGGTTCCTTTAGAAAAGACCCATTGAAAAAGCAACATTTCAGATGGAGGCTGAATGAATTAAACGACAAGAAGCCAGCCAGTGGAAGAACATCCCAGAAAAAGGGAAAAGCAGCCGAAACCGGTTTGGCTCAGTGGATAGAGCGTTGACCTGCGGACTGAAAGGTCCCAGGTTCGATTCCGGTCAAGGGCATGTACCTGGGTTGCAGGCACATCCCCAGTAGGAGATGTGCAGGAGGCAGCTGATCGATGTTTCTCTCTCATCGATGTTTCTAGCTCTCTATCTCTCTCCCTTCCTCTCTGTGAAAAATCAATAAAATATATTTAAAAAAAAAAAGAAAAAGGGAAAAGCAAGTGCAGTGGCCTCAGCTGCAGTGGGCCTGTTTGAGGACAGAGAAGACCACAGTGGCAGGAGGGGGAGGGAGGGGAGTGGTAGGTACAAGGCGAGTCTTGATAGAAAGGCGGTGGCCCAGCAGGTAGGGCCAGCCTTGTTAGCCTTGCTAGAGTTTGGACTTTATCACAGGAACTATGGGAAGACATTGGAGGATTTTAAGCAGGTAAGAGAGATATTCCTGAGTTACATTAAAAAAGAAAGTAATTTTTGGCTGTTATGTGGAAACTGGATGAGAGGTGGGATGGGGAAGTGGCTAGAGTTATAATAAGGGCATCAATTAAGAGGCTAGTACAATAGTTGAGGCCACAGGGAGAAAAAACAACAAACCAAAACAGATATCCCCATGGAGATGTCAAGTAGGAAACTGTATATATGACCTGGAGCTCATAGAAGGGATTCCTGATCTGTAATGCCAACCTTTTGTCTCTATCCATCTCTCCTAGATAAGACTCATATCAAACCGCCTACTTGAAATCTCTAATTGGATATTCCACCAGTACCACATACTCCATATGTTCAAATCCTACTATTTTCTTCCTCTCCTAAGCCTGACCCCAACAGATTTAATATTTTTGTCCTCCAATAAGATTTGATATTTTTCTTTACTGGGTCTTGTGTAATTCTTGTGAAGTTTATCCAAGATATTTTAGAATTGTTTCTATTGGGAATTATATATTTCCCATTTCTACCTCTAGCTGCTTACTGCTGGCATAGAATAAAGGCTATTTTTGTATATTTATCAAATATTTAGGTACCTTAATAAATTTAGTAGCCTTTTACTGTTGTCTTCTGTATTTTCTAAATATAAGTGCAAAGAATTGTCAAAAAGCTAGTTTATTTTCCTTTTCTAATGTTTATGCTTATTATTTAATGTTCTTGTCTTGCACCTTTGCTAATCTTGCTACTGAAAGTGTAGAATCAACAGCATTGGCATCTTCCAGGAGCTTATTAAAGTTGAAGCATCTCAGCCCCATCCCCAATATACTGAATCAGAAGCTGTACTAGTATTTTAAAAAGATCCCTAGGTGACTCATGTAAAGTTTGAGCAACACTACTATAGAATATTTCAGACGTTCTTTAATAATAATGATGATATTTTCTGGCTGTGTGCTATCATTATTAGCTGGTTCCTGATTTTAATTGAAATACTCTGTGTATTTCACAAAAACAATTTTCTTCTCTTGCTCTCTTGGGATTTTTTTGTTTGTTTAGAATGACTGCTTAATGTTATCCAATTCCTTTATATATGATAACACAGTCTTTCTACTTTAATTTGCTTACTTTTTTTAATCTTCACCCGAAGATATGTTTGGGTTTGGCTTTTTTACTGATTTTAGAGAAGAATGGAGAGAGAGAGAGAGAGAGAGAGAGAGATATCAACATGAGAAAGAATCATCAATTAGCTGCTTCCCTTATGCACTCTGACCAGGGAAGGAACCGCAACCTAGGTATGTGCCCTGACCGGAAATTGACCCACCACTTTTCTGATGTACAGGGACAATGCTCCAACTAACTGAGCCACCCGGCCAAGCTAACTTGATTAATTTAATTCATTACATCAATAATTGGTTTAATGTATTATACTAACAAAGTAAATGTATCTTTTTCTAGGTTACTGGATTTTATTTCCTAGTATCTTATTTTATTTTATTTTTTATATCCAAAAGCAATTGTCCTTTGGTTTTCTTTATTGATTTGGGGTATTAAATTACAGGTGGTTTGAGAAAATAATTTGGGGATTATCTTCATCACCTTTGTCTATAGACTGGAACAGGTAAACTTAGTTTGCACATTTGAATTACCTGGGTAGTTTTAGGGAAATATTAATGTTTAGACCTGGCTCCTAGAGATTCTGATTTGGAGACTCACCAGAAAACAGATCTTCTTTTAAATTAATTTTTTAAAAAGCTCCATAAATAAATCTAATGAATTTCTAGGATTGAGAAATGCTGGTCTAGAATCCTTTAAATAATTCACAAGATTAAATACAATTTAACCATTATCTTATCAATGGGCACTATTTAGTCACCTTCTGGATTTCTTCTCTGGTGATTGTTCCATTAAAGTTTCCCATTTCTTTTTGAATGTATTTTTTAATAAACTTATACCTTGCTCTTTATAAGGTTAAGGACATTTCCTTCTATTCCCATTTTGCTGAGAGTTTTTATCATGAATGGATGTTCGATTTTGTCAAATGCTTTTTCTGAGTATATTGAGATGATGATGCAGTTTTTCTTCTTTCATCTGTTAATATGGTGAATTACATTGATTGATTGTGAAAGGTTGCACCAGCCTCTCTGGTTCCTAAGATAAATCCCACTTGATTGTGACATAGCATCCTTTTTATATATTGCTGGGTTCTATTTGTTAACATTTTGTTCAGAGGGGGGAAAAGACACTCAGGAAATACTCTTACTGGTTATTCTTCACTTTCCTCCCCATATGTCTGCTATTTACTTTTTAGAGTCTTAAGATAGTTGCTTCATTGCTTTTTATAGTCTATCCAGATTTTCTTTTGGAATCAGTGGAAGAGAGAAGCTGTGGTAGGCTTACTCCATCTTGACTAGCCTGAGAAGTCTATCATTTTTTTGTGTGTGTTTTTTTCTTACACAGCACACCCAATCTATTAGTCTGCATTTAAATGAAGAATTCAGTCTATTTACATAAAGCTCATAGTTTAGATTTTGTTTCATTTTGCTCTACTAGTACTTCTTTGTCTTTGTTTTATTTCTATTGTTTAATTCCCCTCCCTCCCCTCCCCCCATCTCCTGTTATTTGGGAATGCTACTGTAATTTTCCAACTCATTCACTTTTTATTTCTAGAGTCACAATCTAGTATGTGCCCCTGGGATGGCCACATTGCAATCAGCTCACAAGCCAAAGGACTTTGAGTTTGTACGGAGCTGGGGACAATAGGGCAGACTGGACAAGCTCGGCCACTCAGAGATCTTTGTGTCACACTCCACTCTCCCTTCCTCTGAAGGCTTGGAGACCTGGGGGACATGAAGAACACTGGTAGTCATTGTAGACACATGGAACTTGGTTTCTCTCCACATGCAGTCCTCGTCTGGTTGCATCAAAAGAAAGTAGGATTGAGGAAGGACCTGAATGTTAAAAGGTACTTTCCAGGTAGGAGCATGGGAGCAGAGCCCCACATCCATGTAACTGTACGTTCTATCAGCTTCAGCTTGCTCTCTGAGGTGTATCTGCATCCTCACCAATGCAGCATGACCACACTCCAGTTCCACCACGGGTGCCTCTAAGTCACGTGGGCATACCACTTCTTAGTACTACTTCTAAGCATATCATGCTGCCCAGGGGATGGATTCAATTTATGTATTGCATGATAATATTCCACCTATAGGGCTTCTTATTTCTCTTATGTGGTTATATCTTGTTTCCCCATTAGGATCATAAACAGGGACACCTGCCGTCACCATACACAGAGTGCTCTGTAGCAACACTGAATCCTTCATACTTGGCTATGCTCACATGTAGATGGCATTTTCCATTGATGTCTGTTTCTTCATTTTAATTACTCACTACAGTGTGGCCTTTTAAACTTTCGCCAGCCAACAATGCTAATATCACATGACAGCCCGTTGGTGGGATTAGTCTGCCTCAGTCCCGTTGGAGAGCTACAAGAGACAGGGCATGTGGTCAATTTCACATGATATTTTGATAGATGATATCCTGTTACTGAGAATTACAACAACAAAATAAAAACATTGTCCAGTAGATAAATATAGATTTTTTTTCTCATTCCTTATACCTCTCCATTTTCAAGACCACTTTCCATTTATTTGGTTCTTGTTTCTGAGGAACCAGGAAAGACATATTTCCCTTGAGGTAGTCTGTTTGGAATGAATTACTCAAAGGGCAAACCAGCAATGTGTGGGCTTCCATAGGTAACATGGCCATCCATCACTTTAAGGAAACACAGTATAAATAGATAAAGCAGTTAGCAGTTAATTACACCCATTGAAGAAAGATTTTTCACTTTCCAGGGAAGAATGACTGCAAGCTCCCATGTTGCCTTGAACATGAATTCCAGCTTTTACATTTTTATTTGCAACAACTTTTTTTGTAACAGAGGCCTACCCATAACAAGAATTCCTCCTATACCAGTGTTGGGAGGTGGGCCACATGGACTTCTTACCTGGCCGCAGAGGTATGCGTAGCAAGGCCTTTTGGAAATGCCAACCCTGCACTGTAAAACCTATGAGAGCAGCAAATTGAAACCCCAAACCTGCCGATGAGCATTGTCTGTCACTACAATGAGGAGGAGCCTGAGGGAGGGTCTCCCAGCCCTGGCCACTAAGCCAGTGGGACTGCATCTACATTGGAAAGGGTGACGTCTGACCCTCTCCAGCTGTGCGCATCAGGTTGTGGGCTGGAGGCTCAGCGTGCAGCTGGGCCTGCTCACTGGTTCTCCCAGATCCTATCAGGCTCAACTCCTTTCCCCATTACAACTCCTCTACCCGCCTTTCTCACCTCAGCCTCAATTTCCCCCGACTCACAAATAGAAAGGAGCTTAAAGGTGTTCTAATCCTTTCCAATTTGTTTGTTTTGTTAGTTGTTTTTTTTTTAAATCAAGGAATCGTTTTCTCAAATGAAGGCTCATCCAGAAACCCAAGATGTAAAACAGAACCCCCTGTGTGTGCTCTGAGGGGAGCCAGGCCAGCAGCCCCGCTGCTGCCCCAACCTGCTCCTCTGAGTTAAGACTTCAAGACAGAAATGCAGGGCTCTCCATGCAAAAGTGAAGAAACTGGAGGTTAGACGCCGTGTTTCTCAGTGGGGGCATTGCTGGCATTTGGGGCCAGAGGCAGTCTTTCATGTGGATGATTGGCCTCTGCGTGGTAGTCACATGGCTCCCCCTGTGTTGTCTTCCCAGACTTGTGTTGACTAAAATCAGCTACTGAGAGAGTGGGTTGGTTCCACGGAGGCTGAGAATCACGTGGCCCCAGAGTGAGGAGCCCAGTAGTTCGTCAATGAGCAGGGACAGTCTGAACCCAGGTTTCCTCATTCCAGCAAGTGGACTTGCCTGCCAGCTACCATTTTTCCCCACCCTCTCTGCCTTTGAGCTGTGCCCTAGCTGTCGGTCCCCTGTTACTGAAACTCAGCTTCTACCAGTCTGTGAGGCTGCCTTCTTGTACCACTGCCATGGCTGCTTCTGATACGGAAGCCAGGCAGGCCCTTCCATCTAAGGTTGGAGGTTGGTGTAGACAAAGAAAAGACGTCTCCAGCACTTTCTCAGTTTATAGTGACCACAGTTTAACTCCTGGCCCCATGACCAATGCAGCTTTTCAGGGAGATGTGATTTTCAGAACACTAGCCCCCCCAAAAATAATTTATATTCTACATAAATCATTTGATTCTGGATCACCTATATTCTATATATACTTGATTCTAATCTAGTAGATAATTTCTTGGCTGCTGTCTTCAGCAAATTCCAAGGGCTGTAGAACCACAGAGACCTGGGTTTGATTCCTGCCTCCTCCATTCTTCAGCTGTGTGACTGCCTAAAGGACGCATGGCTGTCCTGAGCCTCAGTTTCTTCATTTATAAACTGGGGAGAAGAGAAAACTTCCCTGACCGGATCCTTGGATGGATTCAATGCAAGAATGTATATAGGGTAGTCCGCAATACAAGCTGCCTATTAAATAGCTTCTGTGACATTTAAGGTGGTCACCAGCACCATTTCTGCACCTTGGTATGATATGTTGGAATACAGTAAATTCCCCTCAGGTGAATTTGATAAAACTGTCACTTGGACGTGGCAGAGGGCCCTAATTCCAGATTCCCTGCTCAGGGTTTCCTCTTGGCTTTCCAGCTGGCCCAGTCACGCCAGCCGTTTTGGAAGGCTGGACTTCCCTCTTCCTTCTGTAGACATCCCTGTAGTCATCGGGAGATCTTATTTTCCACTGATAGAGAGGTAGGCACGTTTCCAGACCTTTTAAAATGGGTTTTTACTAGCAGTCTATCAAGTCTCCAGAGGCAACTATCATGTCTGAGACAGCTGGGATCTTTTTTTACTGACAGTTTGAGCTGTGTGGTTGAAATCATTTTTGACAAGAAAAAAACAGGCTCAAGTTTTATGAAATCACGGACTGTCCACAGTGACCAATTTTCAAGCTTCAAAATCCTCACTAGAGCTTAATTATGCCACACACACACACACACACACACACACAATTTCCATGGAGGTTTGATGTAAATTTTTGTCTTTTGCACTCAGTACTCAAAAGCAGGCAAAAGATTTCAAAAATCACAGCTATTAAGTCCAACTAAACCAAACACATTGTTCTGAGATATTTGCCAGAAGTTCCAGGGTACAATTCGCTTTGCTGAATCACTTCGTTTTTTCAAAGTTATATTTGTGTAGAGCATTTGGTCGATGCCTGTTTAAAATCTATCCATATGGTTAGTGTTTTAGATGAAATATACAGATGTTAAGTGTATATGTAAAAAAGTATACTTTCTTAAAAATCATTTAAGACCCAATAAATCCTAGCAAATTCACTATTACCTTCCATGTTGGGATTCTTTCCATAGATCAGACTCAGCAGCTCTCCATAACAGAAGGCTTCGGTGTGTTTCTGAGGAAATTCCACCCAAGGAAAGGCTGGCACAGAGTCTCTTGCTACATTTCCTGGCTCTTTTGATTCTCAATGAAACAATAATTATTCAATTAATCTTGTCAACAAGTGGAGGCTGGTTTCATTTCAGTTGTTTACTAATTATATTGGGTAGATCTTTAGATCCTTGAAAAAGTTGTCCAATTGCAACAAACTACTAATGAAGCAAGACTTGGTTAATTAGGGAATAAGAGCAATTAGCTTGTCAGCAGTTAATTCCAACAGTCCCGAGAGAAATCCTACATGTAGGGATACGTATCACAGGAGCCATTGACCTCTAAACCTTCCTCCTTTCCTGTCACTGCTGTTCAATGGAAAGTCACTTATTTTGTCAGGCTAATGACAGAGGTAATGGAGTAGCCTATGGCTCCGGCTCGCTACTCTTGTTTTTCCCTTGCTATTTTTAGAAAGTTTAAAAATAGATGAATGGGTCTATTTTGGACATCATTAAAAGAGGAAACCCAAGGTGGGACTTTCGGAATCCACTGAGCGCCAGCTGACCACCCCCAAAGCTATCTGGAGCTCATTAGTCTCCACAGACCTTGCTCTGCCAAAGAAAAGTTGGTTGTGAACTTTTTAAGTTAAAAGACTTTTACAAGCCAAACCAAGTTTTGTTTGAGAATTTGATTTACTGGGGTAAAGAAAGATGATTCTGAACGATATTCTCTTGTTTCCATGTTTACTGAAAGAAACTGGAATTAGATCATTCATTGCAGCCTTTTTTTTATGGGGGGAGGGTGAGCGAGGCTGGGTTGGGGTTTATAATAGAGCTTAGAAAATATTTTAGGACAACTTGACAAGCTTGACTATCACAGAGTAACAACTTAAGGGATAATATGATTGTTCTAATATTGACCTCCTATTTTCAATGTAAGTTCTGTGTAGACATTCCCTCCACATCTACCCTGCGGCCGAATCAGACTGAGAGTGAGACACTGCACTGAACGAATTTGCTGTTTTCTGTCTCCCATTCCGACAAAAGGCTGGCACCAGAAAGAGCAAGCCCTGCCTCTGGAAGACTAGTCAAGGCATGGTCTGTCTTTCCCATGCCATGTTTCAGAGCTTAATTTTCCTTCACTTTTCTCCTTGAGAGCATTGTGAAAACTCCCCTAATCTTAAGCTATGACACCACCTCAAAGAATATAAAAGGAACATGAATGTGAAAATGCAAACGAAGGCCACTAACCCCATTGCATCATGTACTTTTGCTGAAGTTATTAGAGGTAACAGGGTTGACCTTGTAGGAATTCAAGGGGCCCAATGAATAACATCTCTCTACCCCCCGCCCCCCGGGCCCCCAAGTTCTGGACTAAATAAGAAATAAGACAAAGAATAAGGTGGTTAAGAGTCCATATCCCCTTTATTTTAGACTGATGGAGCTCAGTTCAGATGTTACTACATTTTACTCAAGGACATGCTTAGAGAGAGGAAAGGAGGGAGGAAGGGAAGAAGAAGGGAGGCAGACACAGAGAGAGAAACATTGATCGATTGCCTTCCATATATATCCCAACCAGGGATCAAACCTGCAACCTTTTGGTGTACAGGACAATGCTTAACCAACAGAGCCACTCCAGCCAGGCTTGCCGCAATATTTTTAAGAAATCAACAAAATGTAACACTGTTTTAAACATCATATTAGAGAATGTTGTTGTTATCAAAGTATAGCTTCTATCACAGTCAAGCAGGATTCTGAATAGGACTAGACCCCTGAATTAGGAAGATTTACCCACTCAGTGTCTGGACCAGCAGAACCACATCATGTGGGAAAACTACCCATGTGAACCAACAGAAGATGTACTCCTGCCGGTGGCTGCATGCTGGAGAGGAAAGAGCTGGCTTTCCATGTCCAGCTTCTCTGGCCAAACTCAGTAATCAGATTAAGTCACTCCCCCTCCAAGAAAGCTGTAAAGATGAGGCAAGAATGCAAGTGTGTTCCCACATTGAAGTCCCTCCAATGAAGTAGGGGTGACCTACTCCTTCTAACAGATGTTACAGACATAGGTTTTCCATATCATTACATTTTGCTGGTTCATTAAGAAATTAAGAGTACAGTAAAATTTGAATTAAATCTCATCAATTTAAACAATAGGTATTTAGCACCTTTTGCATCGTAAATAAACAAATAATCTGTAAAACACATTAAGAGTGTCCGTAGAATTTTGAGGGACTAATTTGATTCCTTAAGAGAACATACTAATTTTGAGACATTTCAAAGTACTCTCTCAAATTTAAAAAAAAAGGACCATATTAATTATAAAATGTTATTTGTTGAAGTAGCTCATATGAGCATGAGTATTTTGTTTTTACCAGAACAGTAGAAATACTGAACAACAGCCAGTTATTTTCATTTTACTTCTTAATATGCCCATATGCCACCAACATGCTCTCCCTTCAGCTTAATGATAAGTAAAGAAAGACTGAAGGAAAAGGAACTGTGAGTTTCCCTATCCTCCCCTTCTCTCTTTGACATCATTTTCACCATAACTGACTATACAAGGGAGTAATACCAGTAAAGAACATATGGTTGTTGGTGTTTCTTGGAACATTATTACTTTCCTCCTATGTTTGTAACAAGTTCTGGTTTGAACAGGAAGTGTGGTCTTTTGGGACTGTTTGAGTACCCCTCCTCCATCTCCACTCCTCAGTCTTAGATGTAACGTACTTGCTCTGTCTTTGCTTTGAATTTTGCTGAACTCCCATGCCTCGTGGGTTCACCAGAATTTCATGCTCATGGGACATTGCAAATGCTGTCTGCAAATGAGGCAGCTGGAAAGAGTGGGAGTTAGTCATACCTCCTCTGCCCAAACGCATGCTCTGTTGTCCCGTCAGACCTCATGTACGAAACACAAGTTCAAAGATAAAATTACTAAGAATTTCCAAACAGAGAGGGTAGAGAAATAATCCAAGTGTGGGGCACTTTTGAGCACAGGTCATGTGCCTATAAAGCCAGTCCTGAGTAGAGGGTTGTAGCTAAGGGAATTGAGGCCACAGTTTGGCAATAGCAAAGACTGAATTCCAGGATATTGGACCGAAAGAGAAGAACAGGTACTGGAACAACCCCTTATTCTTGTTCTAGGTAATTGCTCTCACTTTTGCCAGGAGGTGAGTGTATCAACCAAAAATGGGCCCTGAACCAAGAGAACACCAGGCTGCAAACTGTTGCTGGCAAGAGTATTAGGGGTGACTTGCCCTCAATTAATACAATGTAATTCTTAAGTTGTTTTTCAGAGTTTTATGGACCCAATTTAGCCTTTGTGCTAAATTGTGTTCCACTAAACACAAAAGTATGTGAGTTTTTTTGCTGCATTTTTGTGGGCATCTGGCAACAAACAGTCTGGTTAAATAAAAGTTTATTATAAATTTTCAACTGATTTAGTTAAATTGGCATAAATATGTAGGTTTGGTAAATTAAACGGCTTTGAAAGTCCTTTAAGCCCATTGCATTTGTAACCACTTTAAAGTTTACAAAGGGTTTTTACCTACGGAATCCCCGTTTAACCCTCTTAATAACCCTGGGAAGTAGGATAGGCGGATATTATAGTCCCTATATAAGGGCATATGTACAGGCCTCTGAATTGGATTGCATGAACTTAATCCTCTCATGGTCTCAGTTGATTTGAAAAGTGAAAGCACTTAATGCAAGGGAAATCCAACCATAAGCTAGACAATGAATAGCCTAGTGTGGCGGGACTCTAAGAATGAACTGGGCTGATGAGATGTATCTCTCAGCAGAGGTAAGGTTATCTGTTTAATACAGACCTCTTTATACAGCTCATACTGAGTCTCAACATTAATGAAAAAGATCTATTGAGACATGTTCTCAGATTGTCCCTTTCTTGGTCTTCTCCATTTTAGCAAAATGTACTTCCATCCACTTATTTGCTCAGCCAACACCCTACGAGTCATCCTCGAGTCCTCCTTTCCCTCCCTCCAATCCGCCAGCTCTGCTGGCTCTATCAGTAGCTTCAGCCTCTCTGCTTATTCTTTTTTAAAATTAATTTCAAAGAGGAAGGAAGAGGGAGAGAGAGATAGAAACATCAATGATGAGAGAGAATCATTCATCAGCTGCCTCCTGCATGCCCCACACTGAGGATTGAGCCCATAACCTGGGCATATGCCTAGACAAGGAATCAAACCGTGATCTCCTGGTTCATTGGTCAGCACTCAACCACTAAACCACACCGGTTGGGCCAGTCTCTCTGCTATTTTTCATTGCTACTGCCCACCCTCTGGTCCAAGCTACAACCATTTCTTGCCTAACTTTGCAAGAGCCTTAAAACTGGTCTTCCTGCTTCCATTCTTGCCTCATTGTAATTCATTTTCCATACAATAGCCATTGTAAGCTTTATAAAATGTAAATCAAACCATGTCATTATATACTTAAAATTTTTCAAAGAATTTTTAGTTTAAGACGTCATTGTCCTGACTTCCAAGGCTCTGTATAGAATGTGCATCCCTCTCCAACCTGACTATACTAACCCCTTTAGCCACAGTAGCCCTCTGTTAGTAACTGGAGCTAATAAAGCTCTCTCTACCACAGGGTCTTTGCACTCACTAGTCCCTCTGCCTAAAATGCTCTTCTGTCAACTCTTTGTAATTAGGTACCACTTTATATCCATTAAAGTGGATATAATAAATAATAATAATAATAATTATGATAATCTTATATAATAAAAAAAGGCTAACATGCAAATTGTCCCTAGGGGCGGGAGTTAGATGTGTGCTGACCACCGGAGGTTGCACAGAACATGGTGGGTGTCGTCGATGCAGCCCTGGCAGCGGACGGCAGTGAAGGCGCTGCTGGCCCCTACCTGTGCATGAATTTCATGCACTGGGCCTCTAGTCCTATATAATAAAGAGCTAATATGCTAATTAGGCCAGATGGTGGAACGACCTTCCAGAACGACCAATGGGTGGGGGGCAAGGCAGCCAGGGCCACCTGTGCCTCATCTCATTTGATCCTTCCAGAAGTCCTGGAGTAAGTAGATAGGAGACCTGGTAGAATCCTATTTTCTTTTCATTAGCAAGACAATGGAGATTTAAAACATTTAGAAACTTGGCCCAACTGAAAGGAAGTAAGAAATGGTGGACCTTGAAAATGACTTCAGGTTTTCTCACTGTACAGAATATAGTCAAACACTGCTGCAGTTCAATATTTTACCCTTTGTTCTCCCTGGGTGATCTACAATAATAATCTGCTTCGTTTTGATATTTACTGCTGTGTTGCTGACAATTACTTGAAAGAGAAGTTGGGGTGCTTCACTGGGCTGGAAAAAGTTTAGCTAAATCAGAAAGCAGGTCTAATTAAGCAAGTTATCTATATATATAAAAGGCTAAATTGACTTGCACATGTGCAATACATATAAAGCTTTCGCTGATGCCAATCGCACGTGTGTGCTTCAATCTGTCATTGCCAATCGTGAATTTGGTTGACACATCTATTACAGAGAAAGGACGAATAGCGATATTAAAATATTTCTTCTAATTAATTTCCTTTCAAGTGCATGAATCTGTGCACTGGGACACTAGTAATAATAATAATAATAAAACAGAAAATAGCAAGTGTTGATGAGGATATGGAGAAACTGAACTCTTGTTCCTTGCTGGTGGGAATATAAAATGGTTCAGTTGCTGTGGAAAACAATTTGGTAATTCTTCATAAAGTTAACATAAATTACCAGATGATCCATTACTTCCATTCCTAGGTATATACCCCAAAGAACTAAAAAGTACTCAAGCAAATACATGTACATGCATGTTCAGAGCAGCACTATTCTCAAAAACCAAAAGACAGAAATAGCCCAAAGAGCCATCAGCTGATGAATGGATAAACAATGGAATATTTTTGGCCATAAAAGTGAAATATTGATACAGACTGTAACATGGCTGAACCTAGAAAACATAAGGAAAAGATGCCAAACACAAAAGATTACATATTGTATGGTCCCATGTATATGAAATATCCAGAACAGACAAATCCATAGAGACAGAAAGGAGATTGATGGTTGCCAGGGCCTGGCAGGAGAGGGAGTGAGAGCAGCTGTTTAATGGGTATGGGGTTTCCTTTGGATTGACTAAAATGTTTTGGAACTAGATAAAGGTGGCAGTTGCACAATATTGTGAATGTTCTAAAAGCCACTCAGTTGTTAATTTTTAATTAGTTAATTTTATGCTATGTAAATCTCATTTCAAAAAATATGACTACAAACATTATTTCCATAAGGATAGTAGCATTACAGCCTTTCCCACCTAATCTCTCCTATTTTGTACTCCCAGGGCACATGTGTCCTCCATCAGAGCATGCTATTTCATCTGTTCTATTCTGTTTTATATGCACATCTACTACAGGGGTCAGTAAACTATGGCCCACAGGCCAAATTTAGGCCGTTGCTTTTGTGTGTGTGGCCCACAGCTAAAAATGCTTTTTATACTTTGAAAGGGTTGAAAAAAATCAAAGCAAGAATAATATTTTGTAACACATGGAAATACTGTGAAATTCAAATATAAGTGTTTATTCATCAAGTTTTTTGTTGTTAATCCTCAAGCGAGGATATTTTTTCAATTGATTTTTAGAAAGAGTAGAAGGGAGGGGGAGAGACAGAGAGATAGAAACATCAATGTGAGAGAGATGCATCAATTGGTTGCCTCTCCCAACTGGGGCCAGGGATTGAGCCTGCAACCAAGGTATGTGCCTTGCCCAGAATGGAACCTGAAACCTTTCAGTCCACAGACTGATGCTCTAACCACTGAGCAACTGGCTAGGGCATATTCAAGTTTTATTAGAAAATGATCGCTCTCATACATTTATGTATTGTCCACATATGACTGTTCCCTTTCTACCATAGTCGAGTTAAATAATTGCAACAGAGATTATGGTCCACAAAGCCAAAAGTATTTTTCATCTGCCCCTTTACAGAAAATGTTGTTGACCCCCAAACTGCTAGATTATAAGCTTCTAAGGGAAAGGAATCTCTCAAGCCCACAGCCTGATGATTCGTATATTCACGTTTTCGATAAATGTCTCTTACTTTAACACCATTGTAAACTTTTTAGTATTCAAATGTGTGCCATGGGATTCCTGCTCATACATGCTAATAAAATTGAAAGTACTAATTTCTTTATATTTCTACAAAGTTTGACACTTACTTAGTTTGATATTTAGCATATGAAATCTATAAAGGATTTTTTAACAGAAACTCCATGCTGCAATAAGAATTTATTATATCCAAAAAGAGAAGTAATTTTGTAGTCTTTCAAAAATATACATAAAATAGGTGCTCATGTTGAAATCTTAAAAATTACCCTAATGTACCATTCAAACTTTAACTGTCAGTACATGGAGATATGTTAGTTTTCTAGCACAAAGATAAATTAAGGATTAAAAAGTTCTGAACCCTGACATTGCCTCTCTTAAGGATAAATTTACAACTGGTATAACATTATTCTTTTAAAAACTTATATAGATAACATTTAATCCATTGAAACAAATAGAATTCTATACTTGGTTTTACAAAATTAGATACCACCTATGTTCAGGAGAATATAGGTAAAGAAAAAAACACTAAACATTCCTAGAGTTGATGGGGGAGTTGTATAGAGACTATATTTTTTCCTTGATTGTAGATGACAAATGAGCCAAAATCTTCATAAGATAAAATGGTACCTAAGCAGAAATCACTTAAGTTTTTAAGACATGTTATTAGCAAAATTTCTTCTTTGATTTTGAGTATCTTTCATTATTTATATCCCTCTGTTTTGTTCAGATTGTCTGGGTTGCATGGGACTCTCAGTATAATCCAGCAAGTATTTAATTCAGTGACATTGGTTCCATGTAAGGAGTAGCCTATTGGGGAGTCCAGAAACCCCAAGATGAAGCCAAGAGAACTTGAGCCTATCCTTTTACCTTTCATCATCTATGATGAAGGTGACACCATGCTTTCTGAGGGTCATATATAATAAGTTAAATTTATTTATAATAAGTTATATTTATTTTTGATATTTGAGATTGACAGGTTATTCAACAGATTTAGGTGCATCGCATTTTTTATAATACATAGATTTGAGCCATGTATTTCTTCTTTCTCAAATATTCTTTGTGTATCTACTAGTACAGTAGCTCTATAATAAGCAAATATGAAAGAGTTTTCAAAGGGTGAAAAAGCTATAAAATATAAGTTATTATTATTATTAAGTAAAATCACACAATGTTGGGCCTAGAAGGCTCTAGAGTTCACCTACATGACATTTTTATTTCACAGATGAGGAAACTGGATGAGCTCCAAAAGATAAAATGCTCGAGATTTGAGCTTTTCCATTATTCCATGTTGCCTCATTTACTGCTAGAAATAGTATTCCAAATTTTTGCTGTTCTTGCAGTATTTGCCTACATTGGCTTCCTCAATTATAATTTTTTTTCAGGCCACATTTTATTTTCTCACACTCTTACATTTTTATTCCCATGGCTTGACTTCAACCTAGTTTCTGTGTCTGCAAAACATTGCAGTATCTGGTTGGGTTTATCAAACATTGGTATCTAAGTAGTGTATTTATATTTCATTCAAGCATAAGAAGGATATAGCTCATTAGAATTCAGGACTAATAACATAATATAAAGAAAAAAAAACAAAAATGAAATAAGGGAAAATTTTTTTTGCCTTATCTGGACCATTTTGATGTCAGATTCTTCTTCAAAACTAGGGTTTTATAAAGGGACATAAATTAATCTGTCAAATTATATCTTGTTAACCAAAAGAAAATCAGCAACAGTAATAAGAAACTTCTGGCAAGAGTCAATTCACTCAATCATCCAACAAACAGTTATGGAGCCCTATAAATAGCCAAGCATTGTAGAAGACCCTCACTAAAAGAAACAGATTGAGTTCCTTTCTTCCCAGGAGGGAATTTAACAAAAACAATAACTCACTTGTTGAGTTCTTACCAAGTACCATGTCCCACACTAAGTATCTTACATGAATTATCTTTTGATCTTTATGACAATACTAGAGGCCCGGTGCATGAAAATTCATGCACTGAAGGGGGTGTCCCTCAGCCCAGCCTGCCCCCTCTCACAGTCTGGGAGCCTTCAGGTGCGGGAGGCGACTCGGCGATCAGGGGAAGGCAACGCCCCATCACACCTCTGCTGCTGCCACTGCTGGCAGCTCAAGCCTCGGCCAGTCCTGTTTACCTGAGCCTTGGTGGCCCTGGGCGGCTGGGCAGCTGCACATCCGAAGCTTGCCTGCGCCTCGGGCTGGCCCATTAATTTCCTCTCTGTCCTCCTTTTTTTTCCCACAGGAGACATCACCATCTTTCCTTTTAGAAATTATATCCCAGACAGTAGTAGATTTTCAGACCTAAATGAATGATGCAACCCAAAGAACCTACTGATTGAACATAAGAAACATCCCCACATCCAAGGTGCAGCTTAGTGGAGTGGAATGAAGCTCACCTGAAGACAGAAATGAAACAAATGCTCATCTGAAGGAGCCAGGGACTGGTGTACACAAGAGATGTTGGAGATGGGAGGTAAACACAGAGGCTCTACCACAAAGGGTTGAGACGAGAGGTGGTCTGGGCTCTGCTTAGTCATGTAATGGCTCATGCAGTTGGGGGAGGCCCAGGTCCAAGGAACACACTGAAGGAAGCGTGGGCAGAGGCACAAATGAAAGATTGGAGCCTGTCTCATGATGCCCCAGCTTAGAGCCTTCAGAGCGTGGCTTCCAGAACCACAACAGACCAACACTTTCCACAGAGATGGGGAGGAAGTTGTTAGAACAAACACTATCCCGAAACTTGCCCCAAATCTGAACCTAATCAAACCCCAATGTTTTCTTGAGGTTAGAAAAGGCCTGGCTTAGCATTTTAAAAACAATTATCTATTTGCCTTTTGTTTCCCGTTTGTAGCCAGAAGTAAAAGTTCTAAAAAAAAAAACAACAAAAAAAAAACAATTAAAAACTGGGTTTTATTTTATATTGATTTCTTACTATAGGTGTCGCCTAGCCAAAACCAGCAAATGCTGGAACGGCACAAGTTCACTCTCCTGAGATATGCAGATCAAAGTCCTTTGGAACTGCCTTGGCTAAGCAACTGAATATTTCCATTCTTATCCAAACCAAGCTTCAATCCCTTGCAATTTACTCATATGCATCCACCTTCTCAAGTGTTCTGAGGCATTTCTTTCGGCACACACATTGGCCTTGAAAGGGTAACAAGCAATTTTGTGTTGGCAAAAGCTATATTTTCAAGTTTATACCTCCCAACCCTCATCTAACAAAGAGAACAGGAATTTCTGGCAACTTTGTTCATGCTCTATATATTCCATATAGAGGGAAAATATTGGAAAGGCAACATCAAGTACCCTCTTGCATAGATATTTATTATTTTGCAAAGAATTTTTCAATTTTACACCACTGCTAAATAGTCCTCCCTCTTAAGTGTAGAAATCACTTTAGCCAAGGAAAGTTTTAAGGCAGCTCATGCCATCCAATCAGCAAATTTTCTGGAAAACTGGTCTCATTCTTTTCTTAGGCCTTAGAGCAGTGGTTCCCAACCTTCCTAATGCCGCAACCCTTTGATACAGTTCCTCATGTTGTGGTGACCCCCAACCATAAAATTATTTTCGTTGCTACTTCATAACTGTAATTTTGCTACTGTTATAAATCATAATGTAAGTATCTGATATGCAGGATGTATTTTCATTGTTACAAATTGAACATAATTAAAGCATAGTGATTAATCACAAAGACAATATGTAATTATATATGTGTTTTCCGATGGTCTTAGGCGACCCCTGTGAAAGGGTCGTTCGACCCCCAAAGGGGTCTTGACCCACAGGTTGGTGACCCACAGGCTGAGAACCTCTGCCTTAGAGAGATAGATATGTCCCTTGCAGGGGGTTGGGGAGAGAGGGGGGTTCATATAAATTTGCCTCATCAGAAAATCTACATTTTTATCGGGTAACTCACAATTTACATTTATTGCCCTATTGGTCACCCTTATTCTAAATGACTTTGATCCATGGGTATATTACCTTTCAGGAAACTATTAAGAGTATAAGGTATTACATGCCACAATCTTACTCTTGTCTTCATAAAAGTCAGTTTATCTACAGCACATTTTTGCCACAGTCACATTTAATCTAGATTTTCTTTTTTCCATGGGATACATCAGCCAGCTAGAGTTTGTCATACTAAAAAATCGACTCTCAGAGAACTTTCCACCTTTTCAATGGGATGAAAAAGATTATGATGCTGCCCTACTCAAAGTTGCTGAGAAAACATCGTAGTAACGTCCATCCGTGCCTGTGACCTGTTTTAGCCTCAGCTCCCTTTGGGCTCTAGGGTATTTCTTCAAGGGTTTTATGCGGCCTTGGCGATGCCTGGCTGTGTATTTGAAGCTATGTTTATTAGCCCAATCTTTGTCTAATGCCAAATGAAATACAAGTTTATGATCAGATAGATGCACTTCTAAGGTCAGCATCCCTGTCTCAATTTCTGATGTTTCCAAAATATACAAGTGATTTTTCAGCTTTATAAACCCCCACCTGCTTCTTCCTTTCATGTAACTGGCCTTTGTTCGCTTGTTTGGCACCACCCCTGGGGTGTTTTCAAATATATTTCAAACCCCCCAGCAACCCCATTTCAGCTGATTGACTTCGGAGAACTCTAATGCCGGCCAGGCATTTTGCTGCAGCCCCATTTAGACTCAGCAGGAAGAGCAGATTTAAAAGGCAGATTACATTTTTAGCTTTTTAAAAACTGCTTTATTAGAGAGGCTAAAAGCCACAGTGGTGGTAAGCTGGATTCTTTTGAAATACAAGCAACTTCAAGACATCTCAGGAGCCATTCCTCACCTGTGGCGCTCCTCCCTTTGGGTTTCAATGATGGCAGGGACCGACTGGCTCTGGGCATTTTCCTGAAGGGTCCTTGTGGCTCCAACAGCAGAATCCATTAAAAACACACACAAAGAGGTTTCATTTAAGGGTAGGAGACCTTTGAAAAGCAGCTCACCGAA
The DNA here is from genome assembly GCF_000147115.1 of Myotis lucifugus. Lineage (NCBI taxonomy): Eukaryota > Metazoa > Chordata > Mammalia > Chiroptera > Vespertilionidae > Myotis > Myotis lucifugus. Next base: position 4,713,462 of record NW_005871063.1, on the reverse strand, counting down.
GTTCCCACCCCTGGACTCTGGCAGGCCATATTGTGTGAAAGAGTTGGTTACATGTTGGCCTCTATTAATTGTAGGGGTTGGCCAAGGGACAGTAGGTAGAGGACCATGGTGAGGATGTGAAAGGCCGCTTAGAGGGGAAGAGAGAATACTTGCAGCCCTAAATCTTATGGCCGACAGATAGGAGTCTAAATGGATAGTTAGGTTAGATGATAGATAGATGATAGATAGATAGATAGATAGATAGATAGATAGATAGATAGATAGATAGATAATATGAGAGAAAGAGGAGAGAGAGAGAGAGAGAGAGAGAGAGATGTGAAGCAAGATAAATGGAGGCCACAGGAGTGGCTTCTCCTTCACATTATCTTACAACATGTGTTACCTTCAGTGCCTTCCCTTTCACTTACTTGGGGTTCTGTTTGAACTATACCAGGAGCTTCTTGTAAGTGGCTGAGGGTCAATGAAAAGAAGGTGGGCATGATGAGGTTTTGAAAGAGTCCATACAGAAGGTTTTGTTTAGAGGTTTTGAGATGAGATGAACACTACTAGGTTTCAAGAATGTTCGAAGAGACAGTATACTAAGAAGCAGGCTGGATCCTATTTAAAAGCAAGATACAGGCTTAAACTAGAGATGTAACTAGTCAGAGAAGGCAAATAGGTGGCATCTGCCACTCACTCCTTCTGTGCCCAAAGAGAATCTCAGAATCTAATCATAACTCTTATGCCAAACCCAGACGCAGCCTTAGCATCCTTCTCAGCAGGCTGCTGCAATCCTGGATTAGACAGGGGATATCCCTAAAGAAGTATATGGATCTGTTTAGAATTCAACACAAATTCCCATGGGTAGGGAAACAGGTGACAGAATTGAGTGGAACTGCAGGATGGGACGAGCAGAATGTCAAACGCATAGCCCGTCTGAACAGGGTGCTGGGGACTCAGCCTCAGATGTTATCCCACAGGGATCTGGGCCCCATGTCACCAAATTTTTCAAGAGTAAATAGAAATCCAATTATAACTTGGAATCTCTGGATTTTTTTAAAGTTGGCTCCTAAAAGAGAGGGGAAAGTTAATTCCACATGGGTCAAACCAAATATTTATGCAGAAAAATAAGTAAATTTTTTTAAAAAAATACCTGCAACTAATGTAGCTTCCAGACTTAGAAGAATTGAAGATTCCAGTTTGCTCTTATCTTCCCTGAACTACCTTGCTACCATCTGCAGCTGAAAAACAAAAGAAAACCATCTTACCAGGGTTTACAGAGGGCATGTGACAAATTGCAGAAAATTATAGCCAGCGTTTTGTGGTTGCTGATCTCCCCTGAGTCACACACTAGCGGCGTCCTGAAAAAATAGGCAAACTTCAAAGATCAAAGTTTCCAGGGCTGCAGAGGGGACCTTTCAACCAGCTTGCTTTTGTCAGGATCCTCCCTCGCCCCACCCCCTTTTTGTCAATCACAAAGCAGTTGTCTCAAAGCTCAGGTCCTGACACTGTCAGAGGCTAATGACATTGTCAGAGGCCCTTTGCTTGTGGCTTATTTCAGTGTTCCAACCCCCTCGGTCTTGGTCTTCCTTTGGGCTGTTTACATGCAATTTTCTTCTGGGTGGAACTTTGTTTTTCCTTTCCTTCTTTTGAGGCTGTTGTTTTTTCTTAAAATAGGAGGTCATTTCAGGCAGAAATGTGTTTTCGTATCCTTGCTTCCTCTATGGCTGGGCCTGGGGCCCTTTTGGAAAGAAGGAAATTTCCACTTTGTTTACAAGGAGGGATTCGTTTTCTTTGGACGTCCCATTCATTTGCTGGGTAGGGAGTTTGAAGTGCTTAGGATTATCTAAGGAGATCAGAAAAGTCATTCCTTTGATTTTTAAAAATGTCGTACATTCTGCTTTTCTTATTCTTTTTTTTCTAACCAGTTCATGTTTTTCCAATGAATCTTAGCTTCCCATATGTCTGTCCCTGCATTTCAGTTCTCTACATTGCCTTCCCGAGATCTTTCAGCTTTCATTGTCAAGAGGGGTAATTTGACCAACATTCTGGACCAATTCCAGCATGAGTCATAGTTTTATACTTTGGGTTGGGAAAGTAATTTTCCCCTTCCCTTTAAAATGCAGCCATGACCCATTACTGTGACTGGAAAAGACAGACTTGGTCATGCATACCTTTCTCCACCCCATCCTCCCATCCTCACAAGCTACATCTGTCACCCACATCAAATAATGTCAGTATCACCCAGGACGGTGTGGACTTTTCTAGGCACCATTGAAAGTTTACCCTGGCCACTGGAAGAATAGATTCAAAGATAGACTATTAACCCGAAAAAAATGTTTTCCAATCCTTCCAAAACCAAACAGAATCAAAACTTTCTAGGTAAATCTTGTGATAACTTTGGTAGGTTTGATGCAAAAGAAATAATAATTTTAAAACAATGTATCCAAAGTCACTCCCAATAAGGGATTTACTTAAAGGAGCATGTTCACTAACAAAAAATACTCAAAAACCTCAGTTAAATCGATCCAAGTAATCAGATTTCAATTTTGATTGTTTAGTACCATTTAATTTCATATAGGCTTGTTTATTCTAACCCTGAGGACAAAGGTAAATAATGAAAAATAAGGTAGGTCATGAGAAGGATTGAGATCAGGAAATATGTGACCAGAGCAGAGAAGCATGGTGGTTAGAGCCATGGATTTGGAGCCAGGCAGATGTGGGATGGGTTCTCATTTACTTGGTACCAGCAGAGTGGCCTCAAGCAAGTTACTCACTATGTCTATTCTTCAATCTTCTCATCTGTGAAATAAGGATAATAATAGTACCTTCTTCATAGAGTTTTATTGGATTAATATATTTAAAGACTTAGTAAGTGCTCATCACACCAAAATAGCAATAATTCTAACCTTTATAAGGCACTTTCTCTGCAACAGGTACTGCCTTTACTTGAATAACTTGATGAAGTAGGTATCATCATCATCATCATCATTGTTATCATTATTATTATTACCCTCACTTTACAGAGGAAATTTGGGATTCAGAGAGGTGAAGTAAGTTATCCAGGACCACAGAGCTATTAAGCAAACAAGCCAGGATCCCAATCCAAGTGAACTGGCATTGAGCCTGCGCCTTTAACCACTATGTGACTTGTATTGTTAACATCTTTTTAATGTGCAATGAGTCTTCATTATTCCAGGTGGTGTCCTAAGTTTATTTCACCTTTAAATCAACATCTTATGTTGCCTATGACTTTATATACAGTGTTGTATATGTGGATATGTTCAAATGGCAATCCTGTTCTCCATAAAATCTCTCTCTCTCTCTCTCTCTCTCTCTCTCTCACACACACACACACACACACACACACACACACACACACACACGCCGATTTGGTTACTCTCACTGGGCTCTACTTCCTAAGTCAGAAAATAGTAACTGATGTATTTAAAAAATATTTTCTATTGTATAAAAGAGAAAGGGATTTCTAATGCACTTTTGCTTTTTAGTTACCCAAGAATTTGTTACTTGAAAGCTCTTGTTCCTCTTAGCATTCTGGTTAACTGAGATTTTTCTTTATAATAAAATAAATACACATAGTTGAAATTACAGAGTCAAACAGCATTAATCCCAAAAGGTACAAATGCTCTAATTTATCTAGTTTCTAAAAAAGCAAACATTTTAAGTAAATTGTTGGTAAAAGTCTAAGTGACATTTTCATTATTTTAAGAAATGAAATTTGGAGAATAGAAGGAGTGAGAGGGTATAACATCAGAAACAGATGTAAAACAGGGCCAGAGGTAATATATTCTAATAATCAAAAAATTAAACACATCATTGAATATGTTTGCATAATTATAATATGCTGTCTTCAAATACAGCCTACATTTTATTTTATATTTTACTTCGCCATGTATGAACTCATTTGATTTGCATAGTAGAAGTAATATTTAATATTAGGTAAAGCAGGCAGTAGAAATAGTATCAATTCATTTTCTAAAGGAGGAAACTGAGGCTCAGAGAACCAATGACTTGACCTAGGTCACACAGCTGGTTACTTGCAGAGCCAGAACTTATCATTTCCTCCTCTTTCTACTAAATCACAATTCCCAGTGGCACTTTGGCTGAGCTTAGTTTGACAGTTTACTTAGACCAAAATGGCTTTTCCCCAAGGGCTGGGGATCAGGAATGATTTTGGTGGGGAAAAACCCAGAAAGAGAGGTGATAATGCATGTGGGCACCCCTCCCAAACCACCTTTGAAGGCCCTAGGCAGTGTTGGAAGGAAAGAGGTCATGGCAGGAGAGGGAGCAGTTCCAAAGAGCAAATGTCCCAATTTTCCCACATCTGGCCATGCTCATCCCTCATTTTATTTTGTGTTAAAACTACTGACTCTCCAGTCAAACTCCAGGGATTGAATCCTGGCTCCATCCTTCTCGAACCTCTTTTTGCTTCATTTCTTTGCTGGTGGAATGGGGTTCATAATAGTACTGATTTTGTAGGATTGGTGTGAGAATTCAACAAGAGAGCCCACGTGAAAGGTTTAGCATTATAACCGACTCATGGGAAGTACTTAATAAACACCAGTTATTATCATCATGATTATTTCATGAAGAGGTATAAGTGGCAGAGCCAGGATTTGAAGCCAGCCAACCAAACTCCAAAGACCAATGTCTTTGGTCTTTGTACTTGCTCTGCTTGTCTGTCTGGAAAGCACTTTCTCTAGATGCCGTTGGCGTGGCTCCCTTCCTCTCTCCATCAGGCCCCTGCTCAAATGTCATGACCATCCTTTGCAATGGATGACCTTTCCTGGCCGCCTGATCCGAAGCAGCACTCCTTGTGACTCTCTATGTCTTTAATCTGCTTCACTGTTGTTGTTGTTTTGTAGCACTCATAGCAACCTGATACAATACTGAATATTAATTTGATTATTCATGGGTTGCTTTCTCCACCATTAGAAAGCAAGCTCCATGGAGCTTGGTTGGGCTAACATTCATAGCCTTATTGCCTAGAAGACATTCAATTGTTCGTGGCATAAGTGTGTAAATCGATGAGGGAAAAACTTACTAGCAACAACTACTAAGTTGAACCACTATCAACAGAGGGGCCAAGATATGGATAAGACCTCATTCCTACTCTTTTTATTTTTTTTAATATATTTTATTGATTTTTTTACAGAGAGGAAGGAAGAGGGATAGAGAGTTAGAAACATCGATGAGAGAGAAGCATTGATCAGCTGCCTCCTGCACACTCCCCACTGGGGATGTGCCCACAACCAAGGTACATGCCCTTGACCGGAATCAAACCTGGGACACTTGAGTCCACAGGCTGATGCTCTATCCACTGAGCCAAACCGGTTAGGGTATCGTTCCTACTCTTAAGGGACTTGCACTTTAGCTGGAAAGGCCAGTGACAGAATGTCCCAAGGCTGAATGAGTGATGCCTAACTCTGGGTACTCACACCCTGAGTCTTATCTCCTTGCTAAGGTGCCGACTTGTCCAGCAAGTCAGCCTGACAGTCTAACCTTCCCTAGTGAAATGTTCTAGACACAAATCTCGTAAAAACAAATGAAAGGCTTTGAGAAAGCCACTTTAAGAGAGTTTAAATACTACTCAACCCTACTCTCTCTATGAAATCAGACATATCATTTTCTTGGAGGTGGCATTCCCCAGAGAGTCACAGAGAAAGTACTACTCAAAGCACATTTTTTCTCTGAATAACCTACTCCCAAGAGGAAACTGGGAACTAGCTACTTTGCAATTGCTAAAAATCTTGGGAGAGTGGAAACTAGGCCCTCCGCCTCATTCAACCCAAACTACTGAACTGTGTGTCCCAGGAGTAAGTCATTAATCAATCCCATTAAGTTATAATTCTTTGCTTAGCTGAGAAAATGCAACTCAAACAGTAGCAAACAGTTTCTCCCCTTGCCATTTACCCCTAACTATGAAGAGCAGCCTCTAAAAACTTCAGTCTTCCTGAGATTAGCGGGTCTGCAAAATGTCCATTGGATTTGCCAAGAGAGAAAATGTGCCAGACTCGATGAAGTGTGAGAACACTGCTTGATTCTGACCACTCACACTCAAAACCATTTCCACAGGCCAGATAAAGAAATGCAGAGCTCCACAGGATGGCATGACTCAAATAAAACAAATCATGTACATGATTCCCCACTGAGCCGTGCTCTAAGTCGTCCTGTGGTGGACAGTTGTTAGCTAACACAGAACAGACCCTGGGCTCCTGAATAGGAAATCCTTTTATGACAAATGACATCGTGTGTGTGTTGATAAATGGTGACCACAGGAAAATGGCATGATATAATGAAAACATCAATGGTTACGGCTGAGGAAGACTACACTGTACTTCATCAGAAAAGCTCACCTTGATTGGACATGATGGGCCAAAGGCATAAATAGCCACTGGGGGAGTCAAATCCACACTCATAAAAACAAGGGCATAGCAAAGTGCCCAGTGTGGCTTATTTAAAGGGCAGCACAATGGAACATAATTTATCCAGTGTCTGGTATAGGCAGTATTATGGGTTAGGGGTTAAAGAGATAAAGAGGCACAAGGCACATTCCTGCTGCTGAGGAAGAAAAAAATACTAACTTAAATGTGATCTCATTTAATTTGGTTCTTGTAAGAATCTAGTAGGGTATTCAGAGCAGGTTCTATTGACCCCATTTTACAGATAAGGAAGCTAAGGCTCAAAGTCATGTGCTCAAGGCTTACCAGGAGGGAGCCTGCAGCTGAGACTCTGAGTCCCAGACTTTAATATATCAACTCTGCAGCTGGCTCCATTTTTAGACAACTGGAAAAACAACAACAAAAAAAAAACAGACCTCCTTCAAACCTATTCCTCAGGTGTACTAGTACTAGAATCTGACTGATAACTCTAAACTTTTAACCACTTCAATATATCATTGCAAACATTATTTAGCTTTCTTTCATAAAACCATGGTACGCCCACATGACCATCTTGAGGGAAAGTTCATAAAATTTTCAATTCTCTAAAAAATGTTACTGAAGATCAGGTCAAACCAGGATGATCATGGATGAAGAAAAATCACCTAATCCAGTGGTCGGCAAACTGCGGCTCGTGAGCCACATGCGGCTCTTTGGCCCCTTGAGTGTGGCTCTTCCACAAAATACCGACTTCTGTGCATGGGCCACGAAGTTTCAATCGCACTGTATGCCCACACGTGGCATTTTGTGGAAGAGCCACACTCAAGGGGACAAAGAGCCGCATGTGGCTCGAGAGCCGCAGTTTGCCGACCACTGACCTAATCAGTATTTGAAGGAGAGGAATCTTGCTTTTCCCCAGAGCCTTGAAATGCCCAGTGATCAAAGGTTTTAGATTCACCTCAGTTATGAATCATTGGATCTACTGGCAAATTAGAAACTCCTGGCAAAACACACCTTAAAGAGAGAGATTAGACCATGTAATTCAACCTATTCATTTTACATGTGAACAATGGAAGCTCAAAATGTTGATGTAATTTGCCCAAACTCACCCAGCTCTTCAGTGAAAGGCCTAGGACTAAAATCTAGGTGGTCCTCTGAGGTGTTTTTTTATTCCACCATTCCAATCTGTCTCTCCCAAATAAAATAAGTCTTACTGATATATTAGTTCCTGTTTTTATTGAATTGGCCTGGTTCCTTGAATCCTCTTCCTGTTCTTATACCTGTCCAAAGCGCCAGGCCACTGAACGAAGAGCCTCAGTCCCCATGGCTCCCAGAGGCCACCATCAAGCAGGAGGGCGCTTGTCTCTCCTCCTTGGGCAGTTTCATTTTCCCTACATACACAGGGGATCCTTGTTGTAGATGTCAGCCTAGAATCCTTCAATAACTGGCAGAGCAGAGAGATCATATCTAGGCTTATGTTGGTCAGATAGACACTCATCTACAACCTGTGGGTTAAGTGATACTGCACTCTCGCCAGCATACCTTGATTTAAGAATCACATAGTTTTATTGGAGTCCTTGTGATTATATCACCATCTGAGCTACCTCATTTACTAGTCCTACCTTCTGTTTTTAATATTAATATTTTCCTTTTCTCATATTTGTTTAAGAAATGATCGTTTTGTGGGATATTACTTGAATTTAAAAGAAGTAACAAAAACATTATACAAAAAAAGATGAACTTAGAGCAAGCTGTAATAGAAAGAGCCCTAACTCTGAAATCAGAAGATTGGAGTTCAAATCCAGCCTCTCACATGCTTTGTGACTTTTGCCAATGATTGAACTTCTCTGAGCCTCAGTGTGTCCATGTGTAGAATAGAGATAATAACTCTGACACAAAGTCGGAGGGAAGTTGAGTGAGAATTCTTTGAGTGGGTCTGGTATGGTGCCTGATGTGGTACATGGTGACTGAAACTGAAGGATTTTCAGAAACATAAGAGCAACTTTGTTTATCAGAATTTATTTCACTGTTGCTCTGGTTTCTCTTATAACATTGGCACTTTCTGTAGTATGTTTTCAAAAGGCCTAATTAATTTTTAAAAATCAAATTTAAATGAAATGTTAAGATATCATGGTGCACATTACTAAACTATGTATTACATATGTACTCTTAAGAGCTTAGTAAAGAAAAGTATTTATTCAAGAGAAGTAGATGAAATAGTTGTTAAATTCAGGCAGCGTTACTCTTAGGAGGGCAGCAGTAGAACTTTGGATGTCATCCAGAGAAAAACATTAAGCAGCATGAATACAAAATCTTTTGGAGTGCACTAGGAAATAAAAAACCTGCACTAAATTGAACATTAAAGAGGTCCTGAGTTTTTCTTCTTTTTTATGGAGATCAAAATGGCAGTCCAAACAACCATTTCTTAAACCAGAAAAAGCAACATTAATGTTTTTAAAAGCAATTCCTAAACTGTATTAAAATTAATGTTATCAGTAAGCACATCACCACAATCCACATATTTTTTATTACATTTTACCTACCACTTACATATAGATTTCAGATAATGTGCCATCATATTTTGAATTCTACTCACTCTCCCTTACATTATATTATAAATATTTTTTCATTTATTTAATTGGCTGGATAATATAGTTCATCATATTGCTGAATCTAAATTTAATTCCTTCTCTAATTCTAGACTTTTTTTTGAAAATTCAATTAAATTCAGTGACTAAGAGGTTTTAAAGAGTTTCTATAGTTTTCATGTCAAAATTCCCTTGAATTCCTGGTCCTAGTGGCCATTTCAGTTATGCCAAGTATGACAAGGACATGTCAAACAAAGAGGTGGAGGAACAATCAAATCCTTAAAACTACTCTTACGGGGCAAGGGAGACCATGAGAAGCAGGAGAGGCACAGATATAAACAAACAAAAAGTTGTTTCATGTTTGTCTTCAGTTATTGGACTGAATGATTATTTGACTCCCTTATGTGGATTTATTTCATCAGCCACTTTTTATAATTCCTTTGGCCAGGTAGAGATAGCCTAAAAATAGGTGCAGGAAAGAATTCTGGACATATTTAATTAATTTATTTAATTTTTTATTGATTCATTAGAGAGGGAGAGAGAGAGAGAGAGAGAGAGAGAGAGAGAGAGAGAGAGAGAGACATCGATTTATTGTTCCACTTATTTATGCATTCATTAGTTGATTCTTGCATGTGCCCTGACTGGGGATCAAACCCACTACCTTGGCATATTGGGACGATGCTCTAACCAACTGAGCCACCCGGCCAGGGCTGGACCTGTTTTAATGTGTATATATCTGCATTGATTTATATCCTGGCTTGTTATAAAAAGGACTTAAGGCTGCTCACTTCGGGGATTTTCTGAAGGACTTAAGGTCTTTAACAATGTAATTTTTTCTTGCCCCCCCCCTTTCTATTCCTAGAGCATTTCCATCACTTACAGAAGTTGAATTATATTTCTTAGAGTCTTATCTCATATTACAGGTATATAATATTTTAATTCCTTTTTTATTCTATTCTCTATAGAAATCAGTTTGACGTGAACAGTTTCATATCAACGTTCAGGGGTTATTACAAAGGTTTTACATTTGTCTTTGTTATATCTCTTGGGTAATTACAACCTGGACAGAGTGTTATTTGTTCAACCTTCTGAGGTCGCAGAGCAGTCTTTTCTGGTTTATGTCTATGTTAATCAGCTAAGAAGCAATAGGTTAAGTTACGAAAAAGCTCAATGTGGACGATTTCTGAATGCAGGGCTTTACAATAACATGCAAGTAGCTGGGCTTTGGCCCCGACTGTATGGGACTGGGAATGCCCCATTGTTTGTTGCCATGTGAAATTATTCTGTCACCGTGTTTGCTAAATCACTGCATGATTTTTTATTGGGGTTTGTTTGTGTTTGTTTTAGCATTTGCTATGTGTCAAACTTCTGTATTATGTGCAGTAGCAGGAGGCATTTTGGAAATGTCAGGAGAAAGACCTGATCTCCAGCAAATATAAATCTTCGCACTTGTATGGACCTTTAGAACAGAAAGGTTTTCCACATGTGGCCCTCACAACAACACAGTGAGATAGATAGGACAGGAATGATTACCTCCGTTTTGTAGGAATAAATCAGAAACTCGGATTTTGTGACTTACTCAAACCCATCAGAACCAGAAAGTGGAAGACACTGGGCTCAAACCCAGACACTCCTGTCCTTAATCCAACCTGCTTTCCACCACTCACCACTGATATTAAGACCTTTACTAAGTAACTCCCCCCTTTGAGGGTTTTCTGCAATGCCTAGTTGCAAATTAGTCCTACAACAAGCCAAGTCAAGGAGAAATCTGTGTGCTTGCGAAATGATTTCTTCCTTTGATGTGCCTGCAGAATGGATCCACCAGTTCTCTCCCCCACTCAAGAGCTCATTAGCTGAGATCATACTCTAAAAGAGTGAGACTTCTCAAAGCAGCGAACAGAGCAGGGCTTCCTAAATCACATCTTGAAAGGACAAGCAGAGTTGCCCTCCTGGCTGGTGCTAAATCTTCAACAAACCCAGGTGGCGTTTCTCCTGGGTTCCCATATTTCCTCCCTTTCCTCAGCCAAAGTCCACATTCCTTTCCCTGTCACCACACACAGTTTGACCCTGGGCCAGGGTGGCCGCTTCCTCCATCCTTTTGAGGTCACAGCCAGTGCTGCTCTGTGGACTCCCTGACAGTGGGCATTTGGGGACAGCTGCAGACCACGCCTGCGGCAGCAGCCCCTACACCTTACCTGACAATGGCCTTGTGTTCTCCCTGGCACCCTGGGAGGAAGACCCATCCTGCTCAGCCCAGGCCTCCCACCGAGTGTGTTACTTGGGGCCCTCCACCGAAACAGGAGGGTGGTTGACTGGCGGAGGTTACTTGACCACCATTACCTCCTCCTCGTCCCCCAGCTGCTTGTTCAGCCAAAGATGTCGGGACCCTGCCCTACAGAGGTTTGGGATTGTTGTGAAAAAAAATGTGAATATCTTCTGAGTCGTTCTTCCCCACTGAGTGGTGGGCCCAGGGTGAAGAGATATTTTTGCATATAGTTTTTTTTTCCTTTGGGGGTTGGGGGAGAGGGGGAAGTCCTTGTCCAAATAGCTGAGAACACTTTTATTATGAAAACCTGGGATGAACCACTGTGAGGAAGATTGCTGCCCCCCACAGCGAGGTCGGAGAACAACAGCACCGTCTACTGGACAGAGGACTGAGTCCATTGGTGGTGTCCTGAATGCAAGGGCCTTGAGGAAATATGGCTGATGCTGTGGGTTAGCGCACAGAATGAAAAGCCAAGAAAGAGGCCCTAGCCATTTTACACTCAGCAGATCCCATGAGAGGCAACTGCTATGGAGGATTGTTCCCAAGACAAATTCTAGGTCTTGTGAGTGGTCCCTAATTGTTTAAGTAACTTAAACAATGTTATGCCTTATATATTCACATCATCCCCATCCATCTACTGTCTGTTTTTATGAGGCTGCCTCTACTAGCAACACTTATTAAACACCCTCTCACCTTAACACTCACACATTCATTCTTTTATTCATTCCTTCGGCACTGGACCCTGTACAAGGCAGTAGTGATAAGTAAGACCCAGTGTCCTCCAGCCATTCTGTGGGCATCCAGGACTAGGCCCCTTTCATTTCTTGTTCTTTCCTCCAGTTCCCCTCCGATCCCTGTTCTCTGCTACATGGGATATTGGCATAACTATGTAAATTAACCAGGCTGTGCTATAACCAGGTAATATGTTTCTTCTCCCATGTAAATTCGAACTCTTGGATCCTTAATAAGGCTATTCAAGAATGATCCTAAAGGTAAGATATTCAGGCAATTTGGCAGATACACAGCAGATAAATGAGTTGGATACGCGACCCTCAACCAATTATTGCAGTCAGGGGCTGCCTTTTAACTCATCCAAATGGACAGCTCTGGCCAACAATTGGAATACAAAGAAAGCTGAAATTTTCTTAGGCAGAACGACTTTGGTATGAATATATTTTTAATTTCCCATTATTAATGAATGTGTATATGAAAATGTCTATCCAATCTTTGAAATCAAGTAGGCCACAATAATATCAGGAAGAGAAAATGAACAATGTCAATACTGAGGCAGAATACCTCTCTGTAGATGTTGGGAAAATTCAGGAAAATAAATATCTACCAGTAAGCCATCTTTATCATTATTAGAACAAACTTTCTCCTCCATAGAGATTATTTGCCCAGCGCTTCCTAACACTCAGATGAAGAAAAGCTTAAAGTATGATACAGAACCAAGGAACTGAAAAAGTTTTGGGGATCCTCTCATTCACCCCTCTCTTTTAAAAGTCAAACCCATCCAGACCAATTATATCAATCCTAGTAATAAAAATGTTCTAGGGAAATTAATTTTATGTGTTTTTTTATAGCCCCATTGCAGTAATTAAAATATATGCATCATCAAAAATTTTTTCTAACCTCTAATTTATAGCTCCAGATCAAATGTAAACCTGTATTCTGGAGGGGCGGGGGGGAATGGAGAGTGAGAGGAGGTGGAATAGAGATGGAGAGCATCAATTAATTAGCCTCCTCTTGGTAATAGCACTTGTATTTTTGAATTCCATGTCTAATTCCATTTATAAACATTTATTTTCTGTTATGAGCAATTCCAGATTGATGGGTTGGTTCAAATGAGCCATAGTCTCTTCAACTTTTCATTAAATGTGTTAATCGTAACTCGCAGTGGTATGGTAAATTACAGCCACAGAGGGCCTTTTTAGGCTTTATCTGTTGTCCTTTCTGTTTATTCAGGAGGGCCTAATGGGTGATTTGAATATTTGCGGGCAGCAGTTAATTTTTTCACTAACTTCTCTCATTAAAACTCACAAGTTTTAAATTTAATCAGAAGCCCTTGGTTTATAGTTCTAATTTTCAAAAAGGATGTGAAATTTTAAGATAATGACAATAATGTATTTAGAAATAAGTATTCTTCAGTTGCCCTCATATCTTGAACAGTGTTTATTACATAGAAGAGCAGTTTTGCTGAAGGTATCTCTCCCATTTGTCACAGGGTAGCATTTTCACCTGTTCTGGAGTTTCTATGTCCCACAGTCTGGAATAGAATGGAACTCTATCAACCACATTGATTCCTGCTGGCAATTTTGACTTCCTAGAGATCAAAGTGAATGTCCTACCTATCTTGTCACCATGAGTGACAGGCCAGCATTGTGCAGTGCCGTAGATCAATTCATAGCACAAAAATAATAGTACTTCTTTCTTAACTGGTTCAGTAAAATGAAAGGGATAGTCTCAAACAATTTAATTTCATCCTTCAGAGGCAAGTCATGCTTGAGCCTATTGTTACTTAAGGGAGGGATAGCTGGTGGTATAACAGCTTCCCAGTTAAAAGTTTTACTGCTGTCCATCAATGTTATCCTTTCGTCTGTATCTAATCATCATTTTAAAAATGGATCATGAGAAAATAAAACAAAATAAAGTAAGGAGGGAGAGAATTATCCCTAATGAGCAGGGATGAAGGACCTGTATTCTCTGAGTTTCAAAATAGTCATGAATCTTAGAAACCCACTATTTCAGCTAGGAATCCAATCATATGATTGTCTAACAATTTTTTAACTGAACCTTTCTGACCAATTATTACTCCTTTCAGAGCATTCGGTTTAGTCCTTTACCGACAATAACCAAGCATTTTAAAGTCAATATAAAAGCATTTTCAAGAAGCAATGTAAGAGCCTTTCAGTATTCCCATAACAGATAGCACATTTTACTAAGGTAGGTTGTACCAGCCTTTCTGTAAGTGTGTGTACAGTTTGAGTTTCACTTTAAGAAATATATTCAACAGAAATCATTGACATGTACACTAACATACATGTATAAGATATTATTATGTTGTTGTTTATAAAAGTGAAAATTGGGAAAGCTAAATGTTCCTCATTGAAAAACCTAATGGTACATTCATGAATTATAATACTGTATAACCACTGAAAATGATGAAATCTATCTCAATGGACAGTGAAATATGTACATGTGTATGTATATATAGATATATGTGTGTGTGTATGTATATATGATACATATGCATTCAGGATATCTATAGTTACATAAACATATGTATGAGGCCTGTTTCTTTGTGTGTGTTTTTCAAAAAACGTTTTACATGATATGTAAGAGAGTGTGTGCATAGAAAAAGCCTTTAAAGAAATAGAAATATGTCAAAATGTTAATAGTAGTTGTGCCTGGTATTGTACACAAGTAGTTGTACCTAGGTAACCAGCGGTTGTACCTGGGATCACTGGTGAATTTATTCTTCTACTTTCTATATACATCTCTCACAGTTTTAAAAGCTAGTTTCACTTTGAGAGGAAAATGTAGCTCTTAACAACAGAAAATATTTTATCAGGGTTTTGTTTTCCTCAAAGGAAAGCACTCGTGTCTGGAAAAATTCTATGCGCAAAATACAATCCATTTTATTTATCATGTGGCCAAGGAATGGGGCATAGTAGTTAATTACGAGTCACTATTAACTATACGGACTCTACGTGTCCCAGCCAGGGCCCATCAAAACCAGCACTACAAAGTGGCTTTCATCCAAACGTGTAAGACCTTCTATTTTTAATGACTGGACCAAAACCAAAAATAAGCATCTGTGGATTCAGCAGTCGGTACTAACCCACATTGCCTGGTTGTAAACATACCCAGTTCCTCCTCCCCTTTCTCACCCACGCACTCTCACAGGCTGAAAACAACCTGAAGGGCTCTGGCCAGTATTCGGGCTGGGTTTCACAGAGTTGCTGGCCTGGCTTGTCAGCAGAGGAGAGAGGGGCTGAGGACCCGTCCTCCATCTTTTTTCATCCTGGAATGATACATAAAGCTTCTTTTGAAAGAAGGCTTCTATGGCACCACCACCACCACCAGCAAGCTGTGAGGCACACCCTCATTTTACAAATAGGGAAACTGATGCCTAGAGAGACTAAGTTATTTATACACCAGAATGGAAATGCTAGAATGCAGGTTCCCTGACACTTGTTTCGTGAGTTACCGCTTCCACAGCACCTTCTCGGCTCCTCGCATAAAGAATCTCTGCGAGACAAGCAAAAAATCAGACCCAGCGAAAGAGTGTCCTTGTGCCAGATCCATGGTGATGGTTTTCTGGCTGAAAAGTAATTAACAGTGTTTCACATGAGTAAGGTTCTTATGGAAGGCAGCACACCAACGTATAAGACTCTTTAACATATCTAACACAAGACCTCCGAACAACCATTGTGTTCCATGTCACAAGAGATTTTCATCTTAGTATTTAGTGGCTTGCAGGAGATGACTCAGTGCCATGGAATTTAATTTTAAATTGTTTTCAAATAAATTCACAGGGTCCAACGGTGTGAAACTTTGGAAGGTGACGGGTGGCTTTGGAGATTTGGCACTTTTTAAAGCCGCATATCAAGGGTTACCTCTGACAGTTGTGGGGATTTATCGTGCTCTCAACCCCAATTGTTTCTTGAAAGCTCTCAACCATGCTTCCCTGTGCAAGAAAATTAAATTTGGAATTCTTGCCATCTTCACCTGCCAGGGACCTCCAGATATCTAACCTCATGTACCTGGAAACAGCTCAGCCACTCCTTCTGGGGACTGTCATTAAATCCTAGTTTTCTGGACGGGGGTGCTGAGGGTGCAACCATTGGTCAAGGTCACCCGGTGAGTCAGCGGCAAAGCTGGGAAGGCAACCCAGACTTTCTGACTCCCTCGCTGGTCCTCTGACCATCGAACCGCACACTCCTGACCAGGATGAAACCAGCTGGGTCTGCCTCAGCATTCGGAGGGAGCGGACTGAAAATGCAATGTATCCGTTTCCCTTTCCAACATTCCCATGCCATGTGTTTCATCAGCTAAGGGGCAAATCGCCCCAGATCATTTTTCACTCTAAAAAGTTTATTTTTTATTGATTTTTAAGAGAAATGCTATCTTAATTTGGAAGAGCAAGAAAAACTACATCCCCCCCCCCCCCATCGTATCCCATTGTGTAACAGTGGCATGTGGTTGCTCCAAAAACCCACAAAAACGGCTTCCTTTGCCAGCTTCTCCATGTGGCCTTCCTTGTACTGGGGTCTGGCGTCCCGTGGTTCCGGGCAAAGGCACGTCCCACGGACAAGCCAGGCCTTGACGTGGCTGTTCTTTCTACTGCTCTTCTGAATGTTCCTTGACCACAGAGAACCCAGGGCTCCCGCCAGCTACACCCCACATGCCACCTGAAATGTAGTCAGAGGGGACGGTCCAACAGGGCGCCAGCCAGAGTCCAGAGCAACTTTACTGGGACGAGGGGAAAGCAATACAACCCGGTCTCCTGCCAGAGAGGCCCGGCTCCTGCCAAAGACCACACGGTGGGAGAAAGGCTTTAACACTCCGAGCAGCAGGCGGCCCAGGGGTACACTCCCCCTCTTTTTCTCGCAGCCCATAAAGTTGTTTCTCCCAGCGTTTCGTACCTGTCATGTTTGATCATAACTATTTCTTCCTCAACATGAACTAAGTTTGTTTATTCCCACAGACCTGTTGCCATATTGGAGACAACTTTCCACGCTCTGGGTCAGGGTTTCAGACCAGTCGGCTCCATGCGCCCCCCCTCTCCCTTGCACCTCCACCTCCTGCTGTGCTCACGGATGACTCTCCCGCAGAAGCTCCGAGCGTCATACATGGAGTCAGGGAAGGAGCGGTGTGTCATGAAGGTCTCTCCAGGCCCCTCTCCGCCCCGTGCGTGTGTGAAACCTGCTCAGGCAGGCGAGGGTGCTGTGCTCAGGTGAGATTCCTCCAGGTCCCCTCAGAATGTAATGCTGCACCCCCGGGGAAGGGCCACGCCTGCCCCAGCGCCCAGCCACTTGTCCGAGGCTACAGCGATGCCACTATATTTCAGAACAAAGTCCCCACGGACACACAGAGTGGCCCCAAGTCAATTTCTCTAAAGGGTTTTACATTTCAAACACGTAAAAAACGGATTCTGCCTGTCTTCCCCATCACACATGGCTCCAGACACGTCATCTTATTCTATTTTTCAACTTGCTCTGCCCGAGCCATCCAGCTCTGTGTTCCCAGGAGCAGAAATGAGTTTGCTTAATGCGAGAACACTGGAGGTACTCCAGGGAGAGTGACAACATAATTTTGTTTACTATTCACTCCAAGTTCTAAAGAAGTAAACTTCATTAACTTTTCTGATAAAACACAAAGACTCTATTATTTGCCCTACCCATAAAATTAAAAAAGAAAAAATAATAACTTTGATGTCCCCAAGAAGGCAGGGGTTTTTGAAGTTTCTATTGCTCGACCCAGGTGATCCCGAGGGCTGATACTGCTTCTGTTGGCCTCTGACCTGTGATGGAAAAGCCCAGTCAGGTGGGCGGTTCTGGGTGGTAGTCAGCGTAGCTGGTCTGCCCTTCTGTGCACTTAACGGTCCACCAGGCAACTTGACTAGCTGAACAAAGAGCTATTGCATCCCTGCCTAATATTATATAGAGAGACACACATTTATATATAGGTACATATGTAGACTTATATACAGATATACATTTACATATAGAGATATAGGTATACATTTATCTATAGGTATATATATAAATGTAGGTTTATACACATATATAAATATGCATTTGTATATAGGTACATAGGTATATATAAATGTACATTGATACATAAGCATATAGATAGATATACATTTATACATATGTTAGATATATATTTACACATAGCTGTATATATACATATATATGGAGGATGAGGCAAAAGTTGTTTGTATGGAAAATAATGCAATAATCTAGAATAATAAAAGTGTAACATGCAAATCGACCGAAAGGCCAAACAGCAGAACGACCATCCAGACAGCCATGCTATGACACGCACTGACACCAGGACAGCCAAGGTGGGTGCAATGCGATTGGTGGGGGGGCCCCACCATGGCCTCACAATCACCCTGCAGAGGGAGGCCCAGGCCAACAGCCGACGAGGCAATCAATTGGAGGGGGCTCTGCGATCACCCCAAAGAGGAAGGCCCAAGCCACCCTCTGTGGGGTGATCAGTTGTGGAGTTGCAGACTGTGAGAGGGTGCAGGCTGGGCTGAGGGACCCCCCTCCCTGAGTGCATGAATTTCGTGCACCAGGCCTCTAGTTAATAAATAATAATACAAGAACAAACTGTTTCATGTACTCATAACTATAAACCTTTTGCCCACCATATATATATATATATATATATATATATATATATATAGATATACACACACATATATATATATATATATACAGTTATACATAGGTGTATATATACATATTCATTTACATATAGGTGCATGTATGTACATATACATTTTTCATTCACAGGGTAACAAATCTATCTCATTCAAAGCAGTCACTCAACCAGAAAATAAGTCCCTAGAGAGACTGAAGTCCCACGAGGGAAAAGTGGGGAGGACAAGTGAGCCTGGCCCTCTACCTTCCAAGTCTATTAGTGGAGCTACGAGCCCTGCTTAGGCCTGCGTCTTTTTTATTTTCTGTCGGCAGGGTCGAAATCTGCTCTTGGGATGAAAGATCATAAGGAAAACTATCTGGAAAAATAATTTTTAGAAAACTGCTTTCAGTTAAAAAAAAATTAGCTAGAAAACCAAACCAAACCCCCAAATTAGATATTGGAGCAGATTACCTTATTTTTTTATGACCTTTTTTATTTCTGCTGAAAGGAAATGGTTGTGTGTATGATTGTGTCAGCAAGCCCGGGCCCCGGCCTCTGACTGCTCACAGAAATTAAACTGCTTTCAAAGGCTGAAGCAGGTAAGACAGACCAAGAAAAGGAGTTTAAGGCCTTGTGCATTCATTAAAATGTATTTGGAGCATGATAAATCTTCCATACATGTCAAACAGTCGTCTTTTCTGCTTTATTGTAAAAGCAACATTTGAAGATCTGAGAGTAAGAACGATGTGAAAGTTTCCTTCACAGGACTTTCTTGTTCTCCCCCCACCCCACCCCACCTAATAAAATGGTGTTTATGGCTTAATGTACAGAGTTAGAAAGAAACGATGTGAGTAGGAAGGCATGAAGATTTTAGAATCTACAGACTCTAGAATAAAACTGTATTTGGAGGTTGAACTTTTTAAAAAAAGGCAAACTTTTTAAAAATTTAATTTTTTATTGTGGTAAAAATATATATAAAACATAGTCATCATTTTAACTATTTGCAAGTGTACAATTCCATAGCATTAAATACATTTGCAATGTTGTGTAACCATCACCACTCTCCATACCCAAAACTATCATCTCCAGGAAAAAATCCATACCCCTTAGATAATAACTCCCATTCCCCCTTACCCCCCCCCCACCCCAGGCCCTGGTAACCTCTATTCTACTCTCTTTTTCTATGAATTTGACTATTTTAGGTATCTCATATAAGTTGGAATAATAACATATTTATTCTTTTGTGTCTGATTTATTTCACCAAACATACTGTTTTCAAGGTCCACCTATGCTGTCACATGTATCAAAATTTTATTTCTAAAAAAGGCAAACCTTTACCTGGAAAGAATCAGAATTTTGATCTGTTTTCTTCTTATTTGCAGCCTTTGCTCTCTGGAGCTTGGTAACTCTTCTTAGAGGGAAGCAGAGGTCTCTGATCTTAACCGGCTTTGCTCCATTCACAGTCTTCTGAGCACTTGGAAGTCTTTCCTCATTGCCCGAGAATCTTAAAGACCTTCTGGATATTGTTTTTATCTTTCTTTTAGATTGTCTGGTATTACTCCTGTCTTAAAACCAAAGGACTGGATTCTTACATGGAGGCACTTATGGTCAGCCCCAAAGCATTTTGGGGGGAAGAAAACGGGGAGCACTCCTTGACCTGAAGACTTCTTGTAACTTTCCTTCAGTTAAATCAGGAGGGTACCATGTGCAGGCAACGGGCATTTAACACAACCCGTGATTACAACTCCTCCTTTTTATTACCTTTACTCAACTCTATGAACTTAATGCCACCTTTTTATAAATATTATGTTAATCCCCCTTTAAAATCTTAAAATAAAATTCATAAGCAATATAACCTATGTCCCCCGGTGCTTTTTAAAGTATAAATAATGTGTTAAGCATGATATAAATTAGAAATAAAAGGAAAATTATTTTAAATAATTTTATAATAGTAATACATATCTCAATTTGCTTGGGAATAATGACATAGAAAAGCATAATGAAGTAGTCAGAAGCTGGCATTTAGATGGAGAATCACCTCTGAATTCAGTGACTACAAATATAAACCAAGACAAATGTGTTATATAGACAACTAAACCTATTGAGCAATTTGGGTGCCTTTTATTTCTTTTTCTTGTCTGATTGCTGTGGCTAGGAAGGGGTTAATATCCAAACTATATAAGGAACTTATATAACTTAAGAACAACAAAAAAAATCAATTAAACAGAGGACATGAATAGACATTTCTCCAAAGAGGACATACAGATCGCCAACAAACATATTAAAGATGCTCAGCATCACTAATCATCAGAGACATGCAAACCAAAACCACAATGAGATGAGTGGAACAGCTGGGGAAAAATACCCCACAATGATGTATCACATCACACCTGTCAGAATGGCTATCATCAATAAATTAACAAGTGTTGGCAAGGATGTGGAGAAAAGGGAACCACTGTGCACTTTTAGTGGAATTTCAAATTAGTACAGCCACTAGGGAAAAAGATATGGAAGTTCCCCAAAACATTAAAAATAGAACTGCCATATGGCCTAGCAATTGCACTTCTGGTATTTATTCCAAGAAATCCAAAACATTAATTTGAAAAGGTATATGCACCCCTGTGTTTATTGCAGCATTATTTACAATAGCCAAGATATGGAAGCAACCTGAGTGTCCATCAATAGACAAATAGATAAAGAGATAGCACATATATACAATGAATTATTACTCAGCCATAAAAAGGAATGAAATCTTATCATTTGAAGGACCTAGAATGTACTCTACTAATTGAAGTAAGGCAGACAGAGAAAGACAAATACCTTATGATTTCAC
The DNA here is from genome assembly GCF_000147115.1 of Myotis lucifugus. NCBI lineage: Eukaryota > Metazoa > Chordata > Mammalia > Chiroptera > Vespertilionidae > Myotis > Myotis lucifugus. Next base: position 4,692,018 of record NW_005871063.1, on the reverse strand, counting down.
TTACATGTGGAATCTATAAAACAAACAAACAAATTCCTAGATAGAGAGTACAAATTGATGCTCACCAGATGGGAAGGGGGTTGGGAGAATGAGTGAAAAATATAAAAGGGATTAAGAAGTACAAATTGCCATTACAAAAATAGTCACGAGGATGTAAAGTACAGCATAGGGAATATCATCAATAATATTGTAATAACTGTATGGTGTCAGATGGGTACTAGACTTACTGGTGCCATCATTTTGTAAGGTGTTAAATGTTTAACCAATAGGTTGTATACCTGAAACTGTAATATTGAATGTCAACTGTAATTGAAAAATAAATTTAAAAAAAGACAAAATTAAAAAATATAACTCAGAGGAGAAAGTATAACTGGCCTTAGTCTTTTTAATAGTGGAAAGCCAGCAGATAATTCTGAGTGCCTCTAAGAATTCCCAGGTATGCTTGCGTGCCCCTTTCCAGCATGGCCTCTGAAGAGAGAGAGGCTCCAGGGACAAATCAGGCATGGAGGCTGCTTGGATGGTTACGGTTTTGTGAACCATTTTCTCATGTCCTTGCCCATAGCAAGGGCCTGAGATCTTATTCTTTGCCTTTCTATTTGGACAACTCTCTCTACCACCTTTGCCAAGCTTCCCAAACATAGAAAAGTACATAAACAAGTTTCCTGTGGCATGGTGGACCTCGGGGTTGAACATGCAAATTATGTCCTTACAGCTTCAAAAAAGTTTCAGGTTCTTTCCTCTATTTCATTTTTTCCTTCTCAGTTCACCCCTAATTGCAGCCTCCTGACCAAAGCTGCAAGTCTTGGCAAAGCGCCCATACTATTGAAAAAAATCTAATAGTTCCTCTCTATATGCGTCTCCAATCCCACCCCCAACTTGGTCCCATGCCCACAATGCTCTCTTAGTTTGCCTGAACCACACTTGGGGGCTTCCTGCATGCTGTGCCACAGTCATGTTGGAAACTGCACTTTCCACTCTCCAATACCTTAGTGTCCCAGGGCATCTCTGCTGGGTGGCCAGTCTTGTCCATTTCAAAATTATGTTCTAAAATAGCAAATTCCCTCTATGCCTCCATAGAGTCTATTATTTTCCCCCTCTATCCCCCATCAGTTATATTATCTGCTCAAATCCTCATGAAAATCCTAGAGATCAGGGAGATGACACCTTATCACTGAGGTCAACCAGGTACAAAATATATTTATTGATTGGCCAAAGTTACACAGCTAATAATCTGGAAAAATAACACAGATTTTGGTTTTCTTATTTATTTTGGTTTTTATACTTTTAATTCCATAGGTATTTTAGGCATTAGTTCACTAACTCCATTAAAATGAAAACCTCTTTGATGAAATATGTCATATTTACCCTGTCCACACTCCAGGGTAACTATAATACCCTGTGAACTATAATCTCCTGTGAGATTTAGCAAGTCTCTCAAAAATCTTCTTGCTTTCCTTGTCAGGAGGTTGGAAAACCCCTCATTTCCTGTCTATCAGCATATCCCAGAAGTGCCTCTGCCCTTCAGACGGTTTAAGGTGCCCCTTCTTTGACCCTGGCCACCACCGCTATTTTTCTGTATACACAGAAACCGGAACTGCCACACTAAAAAATATGTAGGCTTACATTTTTGGTAACCAAGTTGTGATAATATTTTGTTTTCTTTCTGAAGCACATTGCTGGCAGAAGAGCACTTTGGACTGGAGACTTCTCAGAACAGCCGTTACTACCTGTTCACCACTTCCCGAGGCCCCAGCTCCCCACGCGCTTCACCCTGTTCCTGAGACCTGGATGGCTCTTAGCCCCCTTCCCGCCCTAACACCCACAGACCTCACAGCCTAGCTCGCATGCCGCCTCCTCTCTGCAGCTTTCTCTAAACTTCCCCAATAACTCCTCCATTTCTCCCCGCAGCACATCGTTTAAGACCTGCTTAGCACTTATTTAATTCTGCCCGATATTATAGTTCACTGCTCACAAACGTTTGTTTTAGCTCATCCTTGTTTATGCTTTGCCTTAAATTTCACTCCTTTCCTTGTTCATGATTGTTATTGTATCTCATTGCTTCTTCCTGAATTCAAGTTTCTTCTTTGTGGAGTAAAATCTCTGAGAGGATCGGTGGATGGTACATTTCTTGAGTCTTCTGTGTTTCAGTTTAGCAACTTTTGGCGGCAAATAACAAAAATCTCCACTCAAATGGTTTAACAAGTAAAAGAATCCAGCCACCTACTTTACCAACAAGGCCTGAGATGGGGCAGACACATCATTAAAGGAGAGGCTCTTCTCGTCACCCCACCCTGCCATCTGTACCTCCCTCTTCCACTCTGGGATTAACTCCCTTCTTGGCAATGGCAGACATGACAGTGTCCAACAAAAGAGCACTCTGCCTCTTTCCCTCTTGATCTCTTGAAAGGAAAGGAGACCTTTTGCATAAGCCCTCCCAGCAGACTTCTCACATCTAATTGGCCGGGATTGAACCCCCAACCCTTTCATACCAAGCACTGTCAAGAGGAATGGGATCACTAAAATTGGCATAGACGTTGTCAGGTCAGAAGGTGGGGAAAAACACTACTATCTACTAGGGAGGGTGGATAACACTTGGTTTGTAGGACAGCACTTATGGGAAGGGCTTCCCAGAATGCACTTAGTCTCCACAGAGAGTTGTGCTTGAACCAGGCAAAGCAGGAGGCACCTTGGGTAGTGCCCTGAGACAGAGAGCTGGAGCCTGTGCTGCGTTAGCGTGTATGAAGAAGGCAGGGCAGGAATACTCCACTAATCCTGGAGCAACAGGAGTTTTTAAGCAGGAGAGTGGCCTTGCTGGGAGAATATGTGGAAGTAGGACAGCAGTTCCCTGGAGGAGTTTTCTTTTCAGCTCTGGCTTCATCTGGAGACCTTGTAGGTCTCCCCACTGAGCTAGCTTGTTGCAATTAACTGAAGGGACCCAGGGAGAGTTCCTGGGATGTGTGACAGAATTTTTCTTTCCTCCTCCCTGAATCACATGGAGAACGAATATACACCTCAGGACTCTACCATCAAGAGAGAAAGCTCTTTGAGTAGGCTATTGAATGTGCCTTGTACTTTAAATGTTCACAACTCTCACCAAATATGGCTAAATCTTCATTCAAGACTCAAAAGTTCTTTTCCTTCAGATTTCGCTTCATTGTCTTCTCTCATTCAGAACTGCAGGTGAGAAATCTAGGAGTTGTCTGTTTTGATTCTCTAGACTAACTTTTGCATTTTTTAATCTTTAATGTGCCAAAATATCAGAATTTTGTGTGAATTTGTGAGGTTGTCTCATCCTGTTTGGCACATAGTGTTACCTTTCGATTTGAGAGCTCATTTCTTTTTTCAGGTGTTATTTTTTCAGAAGTTTCTGGGAGCAGTGCATCATGACTTTGAGATCTGAAGGCAAAAGAGAGGTATAGCGAGGGCATTGCAAGCAGAGAGAGCAGCAGGAAAGGTGGCAAGAGGGAATCTGGTGGAATCAAGAAATGTCAGTAGATCTGGAAGACTAAAGTAGAGGAGGGTTGAAGGAGGTGAGAGACCATAGAGGAGGTACTAGCCCTACCTTCTAAGGCCTATATACCACCTGAAGAAGTGTAGCTCTTACCTATAGACAATCCAAGTCATCAAACTTCTTAAATAAGGAGATTTTCATTTTAGAAGAATCCCTCTGGCAGCTGGAAGAAAGAGGAGCATGGTAGATGGACTGAAGGCAGACAACATCCCATTGCAAGTAGGCAGTCAAAGCAAGGGGGCCCTTGTCATAGCATTGCAACTACGGCTTGCTTTTGAGAACTAGAGAAAGCACTTCTGTTTGAACTGCCTGGTTATGTCATTAAGGTCTCTCACCACCCCTTGTTTGTCAAAACATTGCTCAAGCCAATTTTTTAAGCCAAAAGTCTTAGGAATAAGAATATCACATACATTGAGGAAATTTTAATTTTACTTTCCCGAGAGCAGGAAACCAACCTCTTGCAAAGTTCAGCACATTCCTCAAAGCTGCTCTCACTTTCCTGCCTGGCTGAGTCGGGCAGCAAAAGGACTTTGTTACTAAGACAACTCCATACAAGGCTCTCCATGCCGCTCTGCCATCTGCTGCACTTTCTGCCTAAATCTTTTGGAATTCCTTGGGAAATTACAAACAAAAACTAGCAATACTACTTCTTCACTTATCTTTCTCAGAAATCCCACTTAGGTATCCATTTCTATCAATCATTTTATTTCTGTGATCAGTATCTCCAGCCCCCAAATTTCTCTTCTTTGAAAAGAAACCTGGGCTTCCCAGTCAAATTAGATTTTATTTTCTGATATTTTCAGACCTCATGTGCTACTATTCTATTTGTTTGAAATCTAAGGAAGGAGTAGAAATATGTCACTCGGGCTAGGTGTTAAAAAACATCCAAGTTCCACACCTAAAGGTATTTCCTTGTTAAAACATGTGATACCAAATATTAGATAAGAGCAATATTGTGTGTCTGGATTTCAAAAAGGGTTTTGGCAAAGTTTCAGGATAGGAAACAAGGTGAAGGAATAGGAACTGGATAAGTTTGTGCGGTTAGCATCATTCAAATCTGACAATACCCAGAGGGGCTGATCAATGAATCACTGACATTTTGTAGGAAGGGTTCTAGTCTTAACCCCATCCTATGCATCAAATTCATAATCACTTGGATATCCACATATGCTATTAATGTTGCAGATGTCCCAATGTATCTAGTGCAATGAAAGGCACTAAATAATTGCTCAACGAGTGTTTGTTGCACTTAATTGAGAGTAAACTGTTGATACTTTACATGACAACCACAGTTCTAAATTAGTTCATTAGGCTGAAAAAAGCAAAAATGTTAATACAATAATATAGAAAAAGGATAGGTGAATTTTGCACTCTTGGGCTCAAACAATCAATAAAACAAATGTTGGATTGAGAAAGCCCAATTTAACATGAGAAAAAAATAGGATTTAGTTGACTACAAACCAAGTATGAATTAATAGGTTGCTTTCTTCTCCCTCCAAAACTAGTGTAGGCTACATAGCATCATGATCAGATCAAGGGAAACAGCAGCCTGTTTGCTGTTGTGGTATTTAAACATCTGGAAGCAGGGTTCCATACTGGGCACTGCACTTTAAGAGGATCATTAATCAAGAGACTGTGTCCGGATTAGAATGGGCATAATGGTAAGGGGCTCCTGTGAGGGAAATTTAGACATTTGGTTTACTTGCCCAGATTATAAAACAAAATTTTATACAGGAGTGGGAGTAATAGTGGGAGACTTCATGATAGCTACCTTCATTTGTTGAAAAACATCATATACAAGCAAGATTCAAATTATTCTTAGCTAAGCTAAGCTTAATTTAGCTTAATTAGGACCTTGAGAGAAGCAAGAATAAAGCAAATTCGGGCTATCGATAGGAAATAATCCTTTACCAGATAAAATGACCAACAAATAAAACAGTGAGTGCTCCAAAGTAATAGCGAAAATGAGGTTACTTTTAGAGAGAATTCTAGCGTGAAGTAGTTTGTTTGATTTTTAAAAATATTCTATAGTTTGAAGTCCCTTTTATCTCTAAGAATGCCTGACTGTGAAAGCAAAGGACAAATAGTGTTAAACCACCAACAACCAATTAATCATCATGCAGACCAATATGATATGTGGATTTAAGGAATATTAATTCAGTGAAATTCCACAAGTATTTTTTAATTGCTTCTTTTGTTCTAGGCACTTTATAGGTGCTGACTTAACAATCGAATAAATCCTAGTGCTTGGCCACAAGAAGTTTACAATCTTGTGATGAATAACGGACAACTTCAATATGTTTGCTATAATAGTGCCTGCACATAGTAGGTACTTGTATTAGTTTCCAATTACTGCTATAACCCATTACCAAAATTTAGTAACTTAAAAACAGCATGATCCTAAGTTAGAAATGGGTCCCACCAAGTTAAAAACAAGGTGTGGGCAGACTGGTTTCTCTTGGAGGCTCTAGGGTAAGGTGTGGGCAGACTGGTTTCTCTTGGAGGCTCTAGGGTAAAATCTGTTTGATTGCCTTTTCCGGCTTCTAGAGGAAGTCACCCACATTCCTTGACTTGTGGCCCCATTCCTCCAACTTCAAAGCCAGGCATAGTCATTCTCACACTGCCATCTGTCTGGTTCTTTAGCTTTTGCCTCCCTCTTCCACACTTAAAATGTTTGTGATTATGCTGGGCCCACTCAGATAATCCAGGGTAATCTCCCATCACAGGTCAGCTGAATAGCCATGTTGTATTTAGCACAGCATTGTCAGATATTCCAGTTTTTTCAAGCGAAGCTGCAGATCTTGATATTTATATGTAAAATATCAAAAAATTTAAACTGCCAACTCTTTTACACTGTCAGCACTACTAACATCTGTGGATCAGATTTGGCCCATACGTGACTAGTTTGCAACCTGTAGTCTAAAGTGAAGAAAGAACTTGACTAATTAGCCAGCAATTTTTCACCTGGAGTTCAGGAAAGAATTCAGGAGTCTGTGAACCTGAATGAAGAAAACATATATTTCTTTGTTTTTATAATTTACATATCTTTTATATATCTGTTTATCTCTCTGTATATTTAATAATAGAAAATAAATTATATGGAAATTGTGGTAATTTATAGATTTACTCTACTTCTTGTTGTTTAATGTTTTAATAAGGTAGCATGTATAATACCATATCATGAATTTTCAATTATTTAAATATTTTGATAACTATATTTTATCATATTTGGGTACCTTTGCAATGCTGCTTTACTTGATGTATTTAGAATGATTATTGAAAAGGCTTCCATATACTTCATAAGATTGCATGACATATGCACACACATTCTCTCTCTCTCTCTCACACACACACACACACACACACACACACACACTCCAAGAACCCTTGAACCAAATGAAGGAAATGAAGGAGAAAGGCAAGGCAACTATTTGACAACTCCAAACCGGCACTCACAACTGAACATCTTGCTTTCCTCTTTGATAAAATGTTAATATGTACCCAGGTAGCACCTGTCCATCCCTGTCCTTGAGGCAGTGACATGAACTCTTCCAGGCCTCTTGGGTGCTGCAGTAAGTCTACTTTCAGCTTCCAGGAGTGGCTGAGTCCTGGTGAAAACTGAAGCCCGATCTGGTTAGACTCTACTAGAAAGCAGGCTGCCCTAGGACCCATGTTTTGTTCAGTAAGCAGGTCACCCTTGAACTTCAGCTGTATAGTTAAAGATGCAAGGTTTCGTTGTTGTTGTTTAGGTCTTGCTGGACTGAAGAACTTCTGATTTTTTCTTGCCATCCGTTTCACCAAAGCCTCTCTGCTGGTGGATGATGGCTGGTTACTTTGCAGGTCTGGGAGATGTGTTTGGCCTGCTCCCCATCTGGGCTGTCTGTTCTGCTTGCTGGCTTTTGCAAATCTGAGCTCAGCTGTGGGTTTATTTCGTTCCAGGAGACTGGGGTTGGCTTTTCACATTCTTAGGTCTCGTGTGTCTTAAGGCCTTCAGTTTGGCTTTACGAATGACTCTATGGTGTAACACTAGCTTCTGAATGGTAACTTAAGTTTGGTAATAATAATAAAACAGAAATAGGGGGCTATCAGAGAGTATTAGTACTGGCATATGAATTAAACCATATTGCAACAAATCTGTTTCAAGGGTAATAATCTTAGTTTGGACAGAATTGAATTCAAGACCTCAGCCTCGCTGGCATTTCCCACATCCACTTCCTCTAAATGTGAAGCTTTCCAGATCTACTGAATGATGTGTGCTCCCAAAAGCATGGACACCATGATGCTTTCTATTTAATCACATTGAAAATGCCTATAGCCAGATGAGCTTGGAATGCTATTAACCAATCGCTTTTTGTCCTGTATAGTAGGCACTTATACACATTTAGGTAAATGAAGGTCAGGCTAAATTGCTGCATTCAAAGAAATCCCCCTGCCAATACATTCTTGGTGTCTTAAAGAAACAAATGGACTTCTTTTTTTTTAAATATACTTTTATTGATTTTAGAGAGGCAAGGAAAGGGAGAGAGAGATAGAAACATCAATGATGAGAGAATCATTGATTGGCTGCCTCCTGCACGCCCCCTACTGGGGATCAAGCCTGCAACCCCGGTATGTGCCCTTGGCTGGAATCGAACCTGGGACCCTTTAGTCCACAGGCAGATGCTCTATCCACTGAGCCAAACCAGGTAGGGCACAAATGGACTTCTTGATCATGTACCAGCCTGAGTGAGTATTGCCAGTTGGTAATTCTGTTGCATGTATGAGCATTCAGAAACCCAGGCTAATGGTGGCTCAACTATCTTCAATATCTGCCCCTTAGTAACAACCTAAATTCCATTCATGAGCTTAAATATAGACCACAAACTGGTAATTTTATTGCTTTGTAGTTTAAAATGTGACCCATAAATTGACTTATCTTTTCACCCTATAAATTTGCCTTTTTTCTTTTCTTTTTGTTAATCATGGCATGGTGACTATTTTTACACATCACGTGTAGTGGACAAACTTGATAAAACATACAGAATTCTCTCTCTTTTTTAGCTATACTGAGGACCAGATAAATGAACCTGAAGGCTTATATTTGTGTGTATACAATTCTTTTGTTTTAAAAAAAAATCAAGGATTGATATTAAGGCCTATGTTTTTTTTAATGTCTTATTTGCAGTCATGTTAATATACCAATGTCATGCTGTCCTTTCTATAGAGAAAACTAAACTTCAAAATATAAAGGAATGAGTTCTTTTGTGTTCCATTTTTGTTGATGCAGGATTTTTCTTCTGAATAAAAATAAAGCCTTTCCCCTCCCTCTTCAGTAGTAACTTTAAAGTGGCCAAGAAGAAAAAAGAAAAAGACAGCAATGTGTTGGCATATGCCAGGAAACGGTGGTGACTGTTTTTATTTTTATAGTGCATTGTGAAAGACATTTCACAGAAGAAATTTGAGAGACTGCTAAGAATAAAATCTTTTTCAAGGTCTCGGGCTCCTTTTTAAAAACTGACTTAAAGGATCATCAGCATTCGGTTCTGAGATATAAATAGGAAGTCAGGAAAAGAAAGTCAGCTAATAAATGAGCATATTTACCAAAACCCAGAAAATTAAAAAAAAAAAAAGCATGTTATTCACATTCACAGAATACAAATTTGTTTGCTGCCCTGAGGAGCCAAGATATCCTATTGGGTGAAACTGTCACGTGGTTCCTCCGTGGGGCTACATCTTTTGGGCCAGTAGACCCACCACAGCTGAGCAAACACTCTGGAGTTCTGTGCAGCTCCAGACCATGCAAGGTCTGCTGGAGGAGAGGAGGGCAGCCACCACTGGAATCTGACCACGTGGTTCCTGAGAATGAGATGGTCTCAGGGGTGTCAGAAGCCTGTTATGAACCCAGTGCCAAGATGAACTCTCAGATCAGCAAGGCCCTGAGGTTAAGTCAGAGGTCCCCTGCCTACCTCTATCAGACAGCCTATGACGCTGGGTGCGCAGCCCCAGCGAACTATTTCTCAGCCCTCCCACAGCTGTCCACAGTAGTTTTGGACCAAATCATTTCCTGCTACATTTCCTTTCCCATTGCCATGTAGAAAAATGTGATGGCGCATGAAAAATAGCATTGCAAGCCAAATATTACACTCTATTTGCAAAACTGGTCTGGTATCCTTAAATAAAAAATAATAATTTGCTTATAATTTCAAATGCCAGCCTACAAATTTGCAAGAAACTTAAAAGACCACAGGATGGGATGGTATAGACTACTATGTGGCAAAGGCCAGAAAAAGGAACTATTCTATATAATAAAGAGCTAATATGCAAATGGTCATCACGCCCTCACACAGTCATGCCGTAATGGCTCAGACACTCAACACTGGGGAGAGAGGAATGGGGACCAGCCAGGCACAAATGAGCTCACGAGAGAGGAATGGGGACCAGCCAGGCTGCGGACTGGGAGAGGGACAAGCCGCCCACCCCACGGTCCCGGGAGCCAGAGGCTGTGCCTGTGCCCACAGCCCAGGAGAGGGACAAGCCACCCGCCTCATGGTCCTGGGTGCCTGTGGCTGCAGCCCAGGCAAAGCCACCCACCCACAGTCCCCTGCAGCTGTGGCTGCGGCCGGCCTGGGTGAAGCTGGCCCGGGTCGTGGGTGCCTGCAGCCAGCCAGAGGGAGGGAAGCCTGGGTCCCAGGTGTGGGCCGAGGCAGAGGTGGTTAGGGGCAATCAGGCAAGCAGGCAGGCGAGCAGTTAGGAGCCAGCGGTCCTGGATTGCGAGGGGCAGTCGGACATCCCCCAAGGGGTCCCGGGTTGGAGAGGGTGCAGGCTGGGCTGAGGGACCCCCATCCCATGCACGAATTTTGTGCACTGGGCCTCTAGTACTAGTATAAGAGTCTGGGGGGGAAAGGGTCCCTAATTAGAAGATGTAGCTTCAGTGATGAGTCAAGGCCTTTCTATTGCACAAAATGGTGAAGTGAGTTTAGTTATACATATAATCCCTGCTTGGGTCTGTAAAAATTTATTATTCCAAAGAATAGATTTTAGTGTGTATTATTACAAACAGTTAAAATACAGCCTGATATTTTGTAGCATAAGTGATATCAACAGAAATAGTTGGAAACTAAAGTTATCAGGTCACATATAATTAATGCAAAACATTCCTGGTAGGTAATAACAACTGGATAGCAGTCATTCTCTTCTTCTCTGGCCTGAGCATGCGTGTGCCCTAGCACGTGTACACACACAGGGCACTCAAATGAGGCCTGAAAAGAGGAAGATGAGTGAGGCAAAACAAGTAGGAAAAAATGGGGCAGAACTGAAAATGAAAACAAACTTGCACTTGAAATGATGTGATTAATAACATTGCCAAGAATGACCCTCAAACACCAAAGTAATGCAAGAACAGGGACGCTTTCCAAAGCTCCCTGTAGAATAAGGAAGTCATTTCACTGTACGGATTACAACAATATACACAACACTGGCCCTCCTTACTAGTCATAACAAAAATTACCTGAAACATATACAGAGTGAAGGAAAGAATTCTGGTTGTGAATACTGAGAATTCAAGAAGAGAGAAGTTATTTCCTCCAAAGGCTGAAAATCTACCCAGCTTATATACAATATATTTACCTTGAGAGCTTGAAATAATTTGATCTTCTTGCAATTTTTTTTAGAAAATAGACTGTAAACATTCACTATTGAACATATGTTTAATGGAGATAAAAGAACAACCAAAAATTTCAACGGAGACATTTTTTGTCACGAAAAGCTCTCCTGAGTGAATTTCACGATGGGCTTTGGAAATAGAGAAGGGAATGTTCTGTGTAGACTAATGCTGTTTGGAAAGTTGCAAGCTAGACTTAAAATCAATTTTATGTTGATAACAAGTCACTTTAAGTATTTTCATTATACGCTGTTAATTAAGTTAAATTTATAAATTGGACTTTCCTCCTTTCACAATAGAAAAACCTGGCAGTTACCACCTTAACCAAGAGCTTGAACGGAGAATCATCCCTTGGAGTGGGACACATTGTCATGGTACTTCTTAATGTGATGCTATGTAGAGCATGTAACATAACCTACGTAGTTTTGTAACCAAATATTTAACCTGAATATAATAACAAGAAAACAGCCAAGCAAGTCTAGATGATGGAGCATTTTCTAAAATAATTGGTGCTGACTCTTCTAAAATGTGAATACCATGAAAGACCAATAGGAAAGGGACTATTCTATATTGAAGGAAACTACAGAAATATGGAAACTATATGTAATATATAATTTTTTATTGGATCTTGAATAAAAATAACTATAATAAAGGGTAATTTGTGGACAATTAAAGAAATTTGAATATGAACTATTTTATTTGATACTAAAGGCCCTCCGTGCACTCCAGGGATTGGGCTAAAACCAGCTCTCCGACATCCCCTGAGGGGTTCTGGATTGTGAGAGGGTGGTTCTCAGGTGATGCACCCCCTAATCAGGCTTCCTCCTCTCTGGTTCCCAGTGCGTCACCCAAGAACTCCAGCTGCCAAGTCACTACAGCTCAGCAGGTTCTGCGTTGAGCATCTGCCCTCTGGTGGTCAGTGCGTGTCATAGCTACCAGTCAGAGCGTCTGACCCCTGGTGGTTATTGCATGTCATAGCTACTGGTCAGGCGGTCTGACAGTAGCTTAGGCTTTTGTATATACAGATTATTGAGTCAATATTAAATTTCTTGGGTGGTTTTGTAGGAAAATACCTTCATTCCTAGGGAATACATGCTGAAGTATTTAGGGGTAACGTGTCAAGTTGCTTTCAAATATACATACACATGTGTGCCTGCGCACGCACGCACGTGTGCTAGCGTGTGTGTGTGTAGACAGGGAGAAATAAAAGCAAATGTAAAATATTAACAATCAGTGAGTCCAGGTTATAAGTATATGAGCTTTCATTGTACTATCCTTTCAATTTCTTAGTAGATTTGAAATTGTTTAAGGGCACTGGGTTACTAAGTGGTAGATGAGGGTTATTTTGCTTTTTAGAAATATGTCAGGTAACAAATGAAGAAGGAATGATAGAATTAGACTATCTCCATTTTATAATCTCTAATATAGTCATGGATCTAAGCATGCAGCATCAATGGCCATAAAAGGAAAAACAATCAGATGTGCCTTTACACAGTGCAGTATACAGACCTTGTAACATAGAAATCCACACCTGAAACCTATAGGACCCTATTAACCAACATCACCCCTAATACACTGAATTTAAAAAGTGGTCTTCACAAAAAATATCAAACTTGAAACTGACTACACCTCTAAGTCAGCTGTTCTCAAACTTCAGCAGAATCGGCATCACCTGGAAGGCTAGTTAAACCACAGATCCCGGAACCGGAAGCTCACAGGTTCTGAGCTGGTAGGCCTGGGGTAAGGTTCAAAAGTTTGCATTTCTAACAAGTTCCCCATTAAAGCTGAGGCTGAGATCCAGAACCACCTTTAGGAACAAGCTCTCTAGATCAACATACTAATCTACAGGAACTACAAACAACAGGGAAACATGTCCCGTAATACCACGGGGATGCTAGCAACAAAACCAGACTGTGGGTAAGTAAAGGGAAAAACACTCTGTATCTTTTAAATAAATTAATTGCAATTTAAATAAAGTGGAACCCATAGGTTAAAAGAGACTTAAAAGATACACCAGTCAATTGCAAAATGTAAAATTTTATTTGGATTCTCATTTAACTGGTTTTTTTAAAGCATTTATTATATTTATAAGACAATTAGAAATTTGACCATTTACTGGATGAATTATGGTTAATTTTTCAGGTGTGTTAACAGTATTATTTTTTAAAAGAGGAATTTTTATACGTATATATTGAAATACGCATAGATAAAGAACGTTAGAAGGGGGGGGGGAAGTAAAATAAATAATTAAATACAGGTGTCAATTCTATAATTCCCAATAGCTTCACTGATTTTTATTCTCCAGCAAGAACTTTTTTATTCTTGCTTATTTCATCTTTAATATTTCTGTCTAGATTTTTTTTAAAAATCCTCCTTTCCCCTACTGATGATTCAACTATTGGAAATCTGAAAGGGCCATCACCATTATTCTCATGGTCAAATTCTCTTGCTGGTGCCAGCTAAAGTCTTTCCTGAATCCAGGGGACACGTGTGTTGATTTGTTCCCTATTTTGAAATGTCAAAATACTAAAACACTGAACACACCTTTATTCAATATAAGTTCCATGTTAATTACAAGCAAAATATCAAAAATTAAGTTTGGTTTTATTGTGAAAATATCATATATAAAGAATAAAAGGTGAAGGTTGAGCTAAAAGAATAGTACAATGGGGCCTTGACTTACTAGTTTAATTCGTTCTGAGACCGAGCTCGTTAAGGAGCTCATTATCTCAAATTACTCTATCAACTCAATGCAAAAAATCTGCGGACAGCTGGTATCTCAAAAACTCGTTAGTTGGGACACTCATAAGTCAAGGCCCCACTGTAAGTGAAAACCTATGCATTGACCACCCAGCTTAAGAAGTAGGACATTACCTGTACCCCTAAAATATCTTTGTGTGCTTCTCTCTGTATCACCTCCCCACACTGAACCCTGAAAGAAACCACGATGCTGAATTTTGTGCTCATTATTCCTTTTCTATATTATATGATTTTACTGCCTGACACTATACTTTTGTCTATTGTGATATTTATATAAACACAATCATACCATATGCATTCTTCTGTGTTTTTGTTATTATTGTTTACAACATTATGTTTTTGAAATCCAGCCATAAAGATATGTACAGCAGGAATTCATCCATTTTGTTACTGCTGTATAGTATTCATTTGTACAGATATTCCAAGGTTTATTTATCAGTTATTGTGTTGCTGAATATTTTACCTCTTCCTTATTTGATTGCACTATTACCTCTATTACATGGTATAATGTTACACTAAAATGGAAAAGAAGTGCTGACATTTTAAACTCAGTTCTACCTGACTTTAGTGGAAAGACTCCAGTGGTTCCCATTAATCCTTATGCTGTCTTTTGAGCTGAAATGTATATTTATATAATACTAAGGAAATATCCATCTATTCATACTTAATTGAGTGTTTTTGTAAAAAACATTGCTAAATTTTGTCAGTGCCTGTTCACCATTTTTTTTCTTCTTCTCCTTCTAACATATTTTTATCATTCATTTCAGAGAGGAAAGGAGAGGGAGAGGAAGATTGAAACATCAATGATGACACAGAATCATTGATCAGCTGCCTCCTGCAGGCCCCACACTGGGGATCTAGCCCGCAACCCGGTCATGTGCCCTGACTGGGAATCAAACCATGACCTCCTGGTTCACAGGTGGATGCTCAACCACGAGCCACTCCAGCCAGGTTGATTCTTCTTATTCGTTTTTCTAATTAAATTTTTTTTTTTTACTATAGAAGTGAAATAAAACTCCCTTTGTTCATGAAGCTTTAATCTTAAAATTTATTGCCAGTGTTTATTTTGGAGTTAGGATTAATATTTACAAGTGAAATTGGTCTCTAGGCTTTTTGTTTGTTTTGTATTCTAATCTGTCAGACTTTGGAATTAGCATCATTCACTTCATAAAAATAATTTAGAATAGTGCTTTTTAAAAGGCTGTAGCTATCTAAATAGAATTGGTATTGTATTTTCTTTAAAGTTTTGGTACAATTTTTCATCAAATCAAATGGGTCTGAAGCTTTTCTTTATTAGATTTTTTCTGTTTCTTCTAAGGACATAATCTTGTTTCGATTTTTCTAAGTCTTCTGATATCAGATTTGGCATATTACATTTTCCTAGATAAAAGTCATTTTGTTCATCCAGGTTTTCAGATTTTCACAGCACTGAGTGAAGTATCCTGTCATTTGCAACAACATAGATGGACTATGAGAGTATTATATTAAGTGAAATAAGTCATATGAAAAAAGACAAATATCATATGATTTCACTTATGAAATATAAAAACAAAAACAAATTTATAGAGGCAGACAACAGATTGACAATTACCAGAGGGAAGGGAGATGGAGGGAGAGTATAATGCATAAAGAGGCTTAATTATATAGTGATGGATGGAAATTAGACTTTTGGCAGTGAGCATAAAGTAGTGCATACAGATGTCAACTTATAATGTTATACACCTAAAATGTATATAATATTATAACTAATATTACCTCATAAAATGCATTTTAAAAAATCAATCAAGTCACAAAAATTAATGTATGACATAGAGAATAGTCAATAATACTGTAATAACCTTTAAAAATAAATACTAATTGATAATATAATGTAATGAGAAGTGATAAATTTTATAATTAACTACTTTTTATTGAAATAGCAATTCATACTCATAGCAACTATTACTACCAATTTCTTGTGCATTCTTACAGAGAAAATGTATGCAAACAGGTATATGCCATTTGTTTACAAATGGGAGCATACTATATACTGTGTTTTGCACTTTCTTTTTTCACTTGGTAAAATATTTTAGGGATCATTTCCTATCTATAATAATAAAAGCATAATACACTAATTAGATCGGATAGCCAAACGACCTTCCAGACATCATTCCGGGCATCCTTCCAGACGAAGCCGTGGTGGCAGGGGCCAAGGCAGAGGCAGTCGGGGGCCATCAGGCAGGCAGGTGAGCAGTTAGGGGCAATCAGGCAGGCAGGCAGAGTGGTTAGGGGCAATCAGGCAGGCTGGCAGAGTGGTTAGGGGTGATCAGGCAGGCAGGTGAGCAGTTAGGGGCATCAGGCAGGCAGGCAGAGTGGTTAGGGGCAATCAGGCAGGCAGGCAGAGTGGTTAGGGGCAATCAGGCAGGCAGGCAAGTGGTTAGGGGTGATCAGGCAGGCAGGCAAGCAGTTAGGGGCAATCAGGCAGGCAAGCAGAGTGGTTAGGGGTGATCAGGCAGGTAGGTGAGCAGTTAGGGGCGATCAGGCAGACAGGCAGAGCAGCTAGGGGCAATCAGGCAGACAGGCAGAGTGGTTAGGGACAATGAGGCAGGCAGGTGAGTGGTTAGGCACTGTGAGGCAGGCAGGCAGAGTGGTTAGGGGCGATCAGGCAGGCAGGCAGGCAGGCAAGCAGTTAGGAGCCAGTGGTCCCGGATTGCAAAAGGGTACAGGCTGGGCTGAGGGACCCCTGCTTTTGTGTGCACAAATTTCATGCACCAAGCCTCTAGTTAATACATAATCTTCTTAACATCTATGTCATATCTTTTGTATGAATGGATCTTAATTTAACTTACCTCCCCCTTTATATGTATTGAAGTTATTTCTAGTCTTTTGTTAATATAGGGTGTCCCAAAATTCACGCAAGATTTGCAATTGCAAATCTTGCGTATTTTGGGACACCCTATATAAACAATGTTGCAATGAGCATCTATTTTTTGCACTCTTATATATCTGTAGGAAAAAATCCTAAAAGGAGAGTGTGTCATTATCCAAATGAATAACTCTAAAAACGTTTCATTGATTAGCAAGAAAAGATAAATATTGAATGAACCCTGTCCTTGTATGAAAACACACCTCAATTTCTTTCAACGCTTTTCCTGATGAGTTCAACTAGTTGACATTACCACAAAATGATTTACTTATGAATTCCAAAGTGACTAAATTAAGTTTGAGGGTTTACAGGTATTTCATAGACTTTAAAATAGGAGAATAAATGGCCATTAAAAAAATCCTATATAGCTCTAACCGGTTTGGCTCAGTGGATAGAGCGTCGGCCTGCAGACTGAAGGGTCCCAGGTTCGATTCCAGTCAAGAGCATGTACCTTGGTTGTGGGCACATCCCCAGTAGGGGGTGTGCAGGAGGCAGCTGATTGATGTTTCTCTCTCATCAGTGTTTCTAACTCTCTATCCCTCTCCCTTCCTCTCCATAAAAAATCAATAAAATATATTTTTTTAAAAAATCCTATATAATAAAAGGGTATTATGCAAATAGACAGAATGCAGAACAACCAAACAATCAAAGCATAATATGCTAATGATAAGCTAAGGCTGCTCAACCGCTTGCTATGATGTGCACTGACCACCAGGGGGCAGATGCTCTGACCATTAGGTTAGCTTGCTGCTGGGGTCCAGCCGATAGGGACTGAGTAAGATGGGCCGGACACACCCTGGAGCCCTCCTGTGGTCCCTCTCCAGCCCAATCGTGCACAAGTGGGGTCCCTCAGCCTGGCCTGTGCTCTCTCTCAATCCGGGACCCCTCGGGGGATGTCGGAGAGTTGGTTTCATCCTGATCCCACAGGCCACTCCCCTTGGGAGGGCACCAGACCCAGGGCTCATGGCTGGCAAGTGCTGCTGTGGCAGTGCAGCCTCTCCCGATTGGGACTGATTGGGTGTGAGCCTGCGGCAGGCACATTGGGGCCGGGATGAGTGGGAGCAGCAGATAGGAGCTGCAGGCAGTGTTGGATTGTGGGTTTCAGCCTAATCCCTGCAGACCACCCAGAGAGACCCCACCCATGCACGAATTTGTGCACTGGGCCTCTAGTAACCGAATAAATACCACCAGCAGGAATTTATGAAAAACAAAATACATTCCCCGTATTTAGTTCAAGGCTCATTTCTCATTCACATTATTGTTCTTTAAAATGTTTTTTGAATTCCTTTGTGAAATGTTGAAGGTTACTGGATGTATGACTTATTTTTGCAAATCAAATGTTTCTTTAAAATTCAACAAATTTAGAATGAGTTTTAATTAAGCAGAGGAGCTTTCAGAACTCATTTTAAAACACGCATGATAATTAGAGAACATTAAGAGAATACAGAACATCAAAGAATATTGTTACATTCTAAACAGCAAACAAGGACTGTTAATGATTTAACAAATTCCAAACGTTATTTCACAGTACAGAATACTGAAGCTTGTTTTTTCAAAGCAAGTAAAGATTAAACTAATGATTTCTCAATCCCTCTCCTCAAAAAGTAGTTTCATCAAAGACGGCATCTGTCATTGCAAGGGTTAAAGTTCATGGAAATTCAGAGCTGAGGGAGACCTTAGGTCTCTTTTCATCCACCAGCAGATAAAGAAACTCCCTTGACCACTGTCTTATTTGGTTGTCAATAGGCTGAACAGTTTTCCTGGCTCTCAATATCCATCACTTTCTACTACATTTTCTTGTGTCTATATTAATGTGTGTAAAAGCACTTACCAGTACAACACTATTTAATGTAAGGTGGAATATTATTTTTCATGTTGACATTTAAAAAAAAATTTTAGGTTGAGAATCACTGTGATAGATAATAGGACTATCCCAATGAATGGGGGGTGGGGGAAGTTTCTCTTTCTCTCAAGAGTCCACAGTCTGGTGGAAAAAGCACAAAACCATGATTAGAAATAGCTGCAGGGCAAGATTGGGAAATCCTGCCAGGACTGATTAGCCTTTGTCCGCAGGGCTGCTGAGGCGTAGCGGCATGTCTGTCCCATTATGTCATTGTTACCCCAAAGATTTACCACATTTTAATTACAACTATAATCCCTTACACTTGTGTTTCCTTTATAGGTATGAAAACATGTCTCCATTATTGTATCTGATCATTATAGTAAATTGTGAGGCAGATCCTATCTCCGTTTCCAATTAAGGAGCCCGTAGCCAAAAGAGGGTGGCCTTCCCGAAGCCTCACAGTCAGAAAGTTGTACACCTGGAACTACTGCCCCAGGCTTCTGGCCGTCAGTCTGGTGCATGGTCGTAATACTAATCAATCTGAATTTCCCAAATTCCAGATACTTAGTTTTCTGGGAATTCTGAGGTCACTTTACAAGGAAGATCCTTCAGTGGAAGTTTGGGTAACCTAAATGTCCAAATTATAGCATGCTTTCTTGGAAAAGGAAAATAGTAGCGCCCAAAAGTTCCATGGAAGTGCTTGTGGCTGCTAGTGAACTGTGAGGATGACATTTTGCTAGAAGCATGAAACCACAGTCAGCTTTGAGCTCCTTGGTTTGTTTGTTCCATTCCTTGTCATGGGGATAAGGAAACTTTAAAATAAAACATCACTGAAATTGAAATTAAATGTGTCTGGAAAGACGTTTACTAAAATGTTACCAGTCTCTGGGTGGTTGGATTACAAGTTAATTGTATTTTCTTTTTCTGCATTTTCCACATTTTCTGTAATAATGTTATTTTGCTAATCAGAAATTATATAATTCATCTATAGCTGTTTATACTTCCCAACCTATTCAAGGGGAAATTTAAACTTTCGTAAACTGAATACTTGGATGGACAGATACTTGGAACTTCTCCCAACAAATGAGCATCCTTTAAAGTAAAAAATCTGTCTGTGAGTAAGCTAAAGAATTCATTCAGGCATTTATTCATTCTTCTAACAAATATTTACTGAACACCTACAATGTGCCAGGCATACTTAGGCACTGGATATACAGCATTGAACAAGACATAAACATTTTTGCCTTCATGGACATTTCATTTTAGAGGGGGAGACAGACCAAAAGAAAAAAAGTATCAAGATGTTAGAATATGTTAAATGGTACTAAATAATTAGAAATAAAGCAAGGAAGAAGAATGGAGTGCTTGAGGTGGTGGCATTTTGGATAGGTATTCAGGGAAGCTGTCACTGGGGAGGTGACCTAAAAGAGATGAGGTAGTTAGCCTGGTGGGTTTTGAAGGGAGAGAAATCCAGATAGAAAGAACAGCAAGTGTAAAGTCGTGGGGCAGGAGCGTGCTTACCATGTTCAAGAGACAGCAAGATAGCCAGAGAGTCTGGAAGACCAGGAGCAACAGGGAGTAGGAGACGCCATTGGCAGGAAAGGAATGTGATCTGACTTGTGATTTAGGATCACTTTGGCTGCTGGGGTAAGGCTAAGTGGAAGGTAAACAGAGGCGAAGCGAGGAGGACAGATTGGGGACTATTACATTACCTTGGCAAGTGGGCTTGGTGGCTGGAACCAGGATGGTAGGAATGGAGGTCGTGAATGTGGCTTCTGGATCTATTTTGAAGGTAGGGCCAACAGGATTTGCTTACAGGTTGAATGAGGGTTCTAAGAGGAAGAGTCAACAGTGATGTTTCCAACTGAACAACTAGAAAGCTGGAGTAGTCATTTGCTAAGATAAAGAAGACTATGGGAAAAGCAGATTTGAGGTGGACAAAATCAGGAGCTCATTTTTGGACACGATAGATTTAAGATGCCTATGCTAAGTATATCCAAGTAGAAACGTTCATTTGACCCTTGGATATACTTGTGGAGAGTTCAAGGGAGTGGTCTGAGCTAGAGACATCGTTAGGCATTGTGAGCATGGGGATGACATGTAAATCCATAAGCCCGATGTGGACCAGGAGGAGCAGATGAGACTAGATGAGAGCAGAGACCCCTGGGTTCCACCTAGAATGAGGAGAACCAGGAGACAGCGTGTCCTGGAAAGCAAGTGAAAAATTAGTTTCAAGAAAAAGGACATGATCATTTAGTTGGTAGTAAGTCAAATGCAGCTGAGAAAGATTATTTTTGAGACCAATTATTTCTCAAAAAAATTCAGTATTGTTTGTTCCAGGGATTAACAACCCATAACAGCTATACAGAATAAAAGCATTTTGGAGGCCATAGTAGGATGGGGGGAAAAGTAGGAAACATGGATTTGAGGGCCAACTTCATCACTTGTCGGCTGTGTGACCTAGAAAAGTCATTTGATCCCTTGAAACCTAGATTCCCACTGTAACATAGAAGCCTTACCAGCTATCACTCCTGTTGCTATGAAGAATAACAGAAATAAGAGCTCTGCCATTCTTCCTAACAAACAATAGGCACTCAGTAACTGTTAGTTTTCTCTTTGTTACTAAACAGCACGTTTATTGGGGTTAGTCTATGGAACAGAAATATGGGCAGAGTCTGGGGGTCACTTCCTCATGAAAACCTTTTGTAATTCTCTCCCCCTTTTGCAGGCTGATCATCTTTAGGTGCACATATTAATTGAAATCACACTAGTAAGTGAGGTTGTCCAAAGGATCTGTGAAATACAGAACAACAAAACAACTTAGTGGTTAGAAATGCAGGTCATTGACCCTCACTTCCAAAATTCAATTCTGGATTTCCTACTGAATAGTTTTATGACCCAACACTTGCCAGACTGAGAAGAGAGAGGAAATTATATATACATTCCTTTTAAAGATTATGAAGAATTCATTTTATTTATTTTCGTGAACATGAGTATGTGTAAGGAGGAGGGGGAAATTTATAAGGAAATCTACTGAATTGCTGGCTTTGTTTCTCATCCTTAAGTATTTCACACCTTTTCATCATTCTTTTCCCAGTTACAGTTATTGACCAAAACATTTGTATTTGCTTCTTACCAGACCAGAAAAATAAAAAGCATGAAAGGTAGAAGACTTGTAGATAGTTAAGTTCCAAAATGAAGAATAATAGTCACCTCCAAGTTGATGCCTGACCTATTCATCTAAGCTATGGAGTCCTCACCAGGTGTGGTAGGCAAAATAAAGGCTCCCCAAAGATGTCTTCATCTGAATCCCTGAAACCTGTCCGATCCATCTCTCAATGTTCAGAGGCAATTTTTATAAAACTAGATGGTTTCTTAATCTTCTCTCACCAGGAACTCTGGAGCTGAGTTATCTTATTTTGAAGAGTTTCGCTTCCCACATTTCCCCACTCCTTGTCCCATTCCCAAATCCATAATTTCTGCTTTGTGCTGAAATGATCTGCCAAGCCAGATCCTGCCAGCTAGGGTTTCCCTTCGCCTATTTTCCTTCAAGGGATGGAGCCCAGCCAGAAAAAAAGGGTTTTGGAGGTTAGTGAAGAGCCTCTCCAACGAAAAACACAAATGTGGTTGGGGGCACCAGAGATGGCAGGAACCTAAGGACACTGATTCTTTCTTTGTGGTCAAGATGGATAAGCGACATTGGTGAGGGCAGTTTTGTTTGCCTGCGTTCTTTTTTCAATTTTATTTTAACGCTGTACGTCAGCATAAAATCCCTCATTGTTTATTTTCTACTGGACCTTTCTCAATATGCCTTTCACTGTTTTCTTTCCAACACCTCACTGCCAGGCTGATTGGAAAGGCAGCTGATTCAACCTCCCAACGGTTAAATTGTGAAGTTAAACACATATGCCAGATTTTCCTCTTTATTAACACAAAAAAACACTTTGTCTCGTTTCTCTTGCATTTAACTGGACACACAAAATACTCTTCTTCTGAATTCTCACCAGCTAATAAGGTAAATAATTAAGAATGATCAAGACCTTTAATTCTTTGAGCATTTACATGGTGAGTTTGATGTGGGAGCAGACATGTCTCCTCTCCTTTGTTTCCCCAGGCGGGGGTGGGGGGGAACATCAGGTAGCAGCCCTGAAGCCAGAGCTGAGGAATGGGGGCTACCGTCTGTAACCTCCCCACTGAACGAAGGGTCTTAGTAAATACGGCATCTCTCCCACTTACTATGGCAGCTACCCAGGAACCGGTGAGAGGGTCATTTTCCTTTTGGGGAGGTGGGAAATTCCAGGAGAGTAGTCTATGGAGTCATGCTTGGAAGGATAGACCCCTGGAAGAGCTCCTATGATGTATGATGGGCTGTGGCCAGGGGCTGCTGTTAACCACAGCACCGCCTCCCTGGGAGAACACAGTGACATGGAGCCTGCCTTCCTGCTTGCCTGCTGTGACCCACGTGGAACCTCAGTAAGCACCGTAGGCAGTATGTAGTTCCTGGGCTCTCAGAAGGTAACAGAAGCCTACTTCAAGCGCTTGCAAAAGGATTCAGCTGTTTAACAGTGGGGATCTTCCCATTGAGTCCTCCCTCACTTAAAAATATAAACCATAGTATATATTTTGCCAAGTGTGTAAATGTGTGTGAAGACTGGAATGTGTTTCCATCTCTGGTTACTAAATTCTGTTCAATGCATCATAACTATTTTTTGAATGCCTTCTTTGCATGTAGCTGCGTACATTATTACTCTGGTAAATACAGAAATGAGTGATGAAGTTAGAAAGAAAGGCAAATCATTGTTATAGAGTCCATTTTATGTATCTGCTTTCATTGTTTCTTAAATATTGCTCACAACAACCCTGATAGGCTGGTGGTTTAGATTAAAGTTTGGTGTCATGTAATGGAGAGTCAAAATCCTACTTTTAAATAAGATAGAAATCTCTCTTCTAATGTAAGAGCCTGGCATGGGGCTCCCCATATTAAAGGCTATATTTCCTGGATAGATTTGACCATGAGGCTAAGCTTTGGCAAACAATCTGTGAGCAGAAATCAGGTGTGTAAGGGGAAGGAATGGAGATGGGGTGGAGAATCATGCCCAATATTCAGCAACATAAAATTTCACTAATGCTCTAGTACCAGCTATGGACATTATTCAAAATCATGCTCAAATTTAGCTTAAAGGCATCAAGAACACAGCTTCAATAAGGAAGAGGTTTGAAGGATGTTAAATAGAGAAGTTGGTATTAACACATTTGCATGTATAGTAGCTCCCTTCAGAATTTAATAAGCAAAATCAGTTGAACTTTGTCATGGAGTAATGCCATGCAACTGTAATGCTGTTCCCCATTCACAGGGGATACACAATTGATCTGTGTATTTTCAAAGCAGAGGCATTGGTACTTTGACAGACATCTGTTACAGTGACAGTACTCTTATTATGCCAAATGTCTAATGTGCACCTAATGATTGTATCATACACAGAAAGCTGTTATACACTGATTACCAACTGCTGTTTATAATCTTTTGAATGCATTTTTTTGATGCTGAAAAATGATGGAAAAAAGTCACAAGAAGGAGAAAATGGAAGAGAAAGTGATCCATAAACAATGGGGTTTCATATAGCTCCATGTGGCATCATCAAGCCTCTGAGAGTCTTTGACAAGTTTTAGAAGCATGATAAATTTCTAGGCTTAATAGCAATAAAGCAAATAATAGCTTTCAATTTAATAAACACATGGCTGTCAGGGTTATGGTAACACCTGATATCATGAATCCTTTGTGACTTAGGCCCACTGGCAACTGCTGAGCTTACTACACCCCAAACACAAATCATCAATCATCCTAATCCATCAGAGATCAATTTTCCTGTGGGAAAACTGCTTATTTAAATGTTTAGAGCTATTTTCCATGTTTGTTATAATCTAATTATATTTTCAAATATTTGAGAGGCTCAGTAGCAAGTCTACTGAGCTCCATGTCTCAAAGGTCCAGTAGAAAAGGACTTGACTTATCTGAGCATAGTAGGTGTTATCAATATCTGCAAATTGATGGCCGTCATGATAGGAAAGCAGAAGCACAGGGTGGTCCAAGATGGGGCCAGGTCCTGAAACGCTGCTATCTCCTTTCTACGTGGCATTAGAAGGCAATCATCTAGAAAGAAAAGAACAGGGTAGAAAAAAGGAACCTCTTCTCCATGGTGGGATGAACAAAGTTTGAGGAGAACCAAGGCAAGAGAGTGGGAGAAACCGAAATGAGTTCAGCCTGAGTAAAGCAGAGGTTGCAGGAAGGAAGTGGTGAAAGATGAGGCTGGCGCCCGCCCATAAACAATGTTAAGGAATTTATTTAAGGACAATGGGGAGGAGCTAGTAAAAGATTCTGAGTAAAGGAGTGGCCTGGTGAGGTGTGGATTTTTAAGATTCTCTTTGGGTACAGATTGGAGAATGGTGTGGAAGAGAATGAGGCTGGAGGCAGAAAGACCAGTTAAGAGATTACATCAGAATTCCTTAGGACAGGTGCTCAAGCTTGCACCGCACAGTGGTGGTGGTGAAGAGAAGAGACATTTACATGGGGGAATCTATAGCATTTGAATCTACAGTAAGTGAATGGATATGGAAGGTGAGGGAAAGAGAGGAATCAAGGATGACCCCCATGTTCTTGGTTTGAGCAACAAAGTGACTGATGGCGATCAATATGAAAGGGGCTGGTTGGGATGGTGTCCAGTTTGGACATATTAAAGTGTTCACAACCAGAGGACATATACATAAGTAATTAGTTTGAGCCTGAAGCTCAGGAGGAGAAACAAGGAAAGAGGTAAAGATTTGAGTCAGACATGGAAGCTTTGGGGGTAGGTGGAATGAGATGAACCTTTAGGAAAACTTGGGCCCAGAGAGGGTAAAAATGTTACAAAGATACTATTATTGGAGCTGGGATCACAACCGAGGTCGTCTAACTCCTAGTTTAATGATTTTGCCTAAAAACCAGAAGGGAAAGCAACCCAGCATAATAGTTGAGAGCCCGACTCAAGAAGCAGACAGAGAGCCATTTCAATCCCAACTTGGCCACTTAGAAGCCAAGGGATATTGGCCAAGTAACCGAGTCTTTTTATGCCTTTCTTCTTAAGCTATATGGTAAAGAGACAATGATATCAGCTTCAAGAGTATTGAAGATGAAATGAGAAAGTACTCCTGTAGCATCTAAGTTAGTGTATGACACATAGTAGGAAATCAATAAATAGTAGTTCTTCTGTCATGTTCAATAAATAGAAGAAAAAAGGATTATTTGAAGATTATTACATACAGATTATGTTTAAGAATATTGATTTTAATATTTCAATTTAAATTCAGTCAACTTTCACTTTCAGTTTTCATGTAAATGGCTTAATTTTAATTTATACAAATTGGCACTTTCCTTTACACAATAGTTGTACTATTGGGAATCGCTTGGCCAAAGATCAAACTTTCTGTGGTTAGAGATTGCCAATTTGCATTCTATTTTGGAGTAGCTCTGCCTACGCTCAGCTCAGAAAGACACAAGAGCCACTTACAAGGTCACGCTTACTTACATTAGGGGCTATTGGGATTATATATAAAAACAGTCACTCTCTCTACAAACAGTAAGTACCATACTGGAGGGGAAAGTGCCTATAGCATAGGCAGTACTGTTTAATCTATTTTGGGGAAGAAAAAGCCCCTACTGAAAGAACATGATAAATATGCTAAGTTTATACAATATGTGCTCAGTGATAAATATTCTAAGCATGTACTTCAATAATTCTCTCATCAGAGCAGCCTTGTTACCCCCACCCTCAGCAGATACTGATAATTAATCAACTGAAATGAATCTTTACAGAATAAACAAATCTGTTTTACATGAATGATGATTATGTCTCTCTCAGTGGTGAAGGCTTTTCATAACTTATTCATGCCAACGTTATGAAGACTTTTCCTTGGGAGAACAAAATCTTGTTTTTGGTGAGACCTCTTCTTAGACTGTTTCTGGTGATCAGTGGCATTTCAGCCATATCCTGATGGAAGCAGGTTTTTGTAGAGAGCATATGAGGGTTCTGGGGAGGGAGGGGTCATTCCTTTCTAGCCCCCCCCCTCCCCCGAGGGAGAGAGTGGGCCCCTTAGTGTCACAAACATTTGCAGTCTTGCTGGCAGAGCAGGATGGTTTGCTCTCATGGAAGTGGACATGATAGCTATCCTGATGGGAGCACACAGTTCCACCCATAAATGTCTGCGGAGGACACTTTTCAGCTTATACATGCAGACATTAACTTCTGTGGCTAAGGAATATGGAAAGAAAGTAGATGATGCCTGATAAAGAGAGACTTCAGGTTGGTCCTGAAGAAAATAATAGTCCCATAAATAAAACAGACATACTCTAGTGCAGTACACTTTTCATGCTCATATTAAAGATAATTCTCCACAGGCCTCTCACAGTTTTGCACATCTTATGGGTAGATGCTTTGATGACCTTTGCTCCAAATTGTCTCATTAGGACATTTGCATAACAACAGCTTTGGATGCTCCTGGACATGGAACAGCATGCTTACTGCCCCTTATAAAAGATTCAGGTTCCCTAACTCTGGGTTTCTCTCCTATAGTGCAACTCACTGTAGTGATCACCGGGCCCTCCGTGTGTCATCCTGTGGGAACTGGGGTATGGATATTCTGGCTTTGCTAAGCTGTCTCGGACCCAGGTGTTTCACGTCCTCTGCCAGCATCCATGAAACCTGTTAGCTTGAAGGGAGACTAAAACCTCAGACCCTTTATAGTTTTTTTTAAAAATATATTTTATTGATTTTTTACAGAGAGGATGGGAGAAGGATAGAGAGTTAGAAACATCAACGAGAGAGAAACATCAATCAGCTGCCTCTTGCACACCCCCCACTGGGGATGTGCCCGCAACCAAGGTACATGCCCTTGACCGGAATCGAACCTGGGACTCTTCTGTCCACAGGCTGATGCTCTATCCACTGAGCCAAACCGGTTAGGGCAATAGTTTTTAACACTAGATTTTAGCATGTCTAATATTTAATTGGTTAATTTTATGAGTTATTTTAATGTACCTTAAAATTTGCCTTTGGAATTCTAGTTCACACATAAAATTTCAGAATATGAAGAAATTTTAAAAATAAGTTGATTCAACTGACTCCCTCCAAAAAAAAAGGCATCTGAGGACTAACTCCTATTGACTTCCTTTGCATTCTCCATAATGGCTTTTATAAACTTCTACTTTCCTTAGAAACTCAGAACAAACTTGATATATAAAGATATTTATCACATGTTACATATACATAAAAATTATAAATGACTGAAATGCCCACCCATTTAGGAATGGTTGAGGTATTAGCAAATTCTTATGATATACTATTAGGTAGCCATTCATAATTGTTTTTCAAGAATTTTTAATGACATGATAAAGTGCTTATGACATATTGTTAAGTGAGATAGTAAGATACAAGAACTGTGTTATCCCAGTAACAGAACACATAATTATAACACACACTCATGCATACAGAGAAAAGAACTAGAAGAAAATTACTTTAAAATATTTAAAATAGTTACACTGCATTAAGGGAATAATGGATGCTTTTTAATTTTCTTCTTTATTGCCATCTGCATTGTCAAATTCTAAATAATCTACTCATAATTTTAAAAAAATGATCCCTTGTGCAATAAAATTAAAATCCTATTCCTAGATAAATAATTATCATGAAAGCTCATTTTTGTCTAACCCACCATGGGACTCATTTTAGCTTTTCTTAACTTTCTTCACCAATGAGCAAGTGCACTCACTGTGTAATGTAATTTTGAGGAGTAGAGTGGAGTAATAGAATCTTATCTGATTCCTCAGCCTGCTACATCATTTTGCCCCTCTTACCCAATTTATCGTACTCTAGCCTCATGTGAAGTCATGTATGCTGAAGATTTCTAGAATTTTCTGGGAACTCTGGCCAGTACCTTAACATTGCAGAATTTTTCTTAGCTTCTACCTAATGGTGCAATTTGAGTAAAAAATGGGGAAATATAAGGCAAAATGTCTTCTTGACTCACTCCCATCTCCTTCGTCAATCTCCCCCTTTGCTACATGAAATCCTCCACTACACACACACACACACACACACACACACACGGGTACACATGCTATACAATGGCAATATACTTTGAGCCACTAAGTAATTTAAATTTTCTACTAGTCACATAAAAAATGTTAAAGTACACATATGAAATTAATTTTATGAATATTTATTTAACCCACTATGTCTAAAATATTGCTATTTCAACATGTCATAAATATAAAAATTGCTTAATGAGATATTTTACATCTGCTTTCCATATGAAAATCTTTGCAATCCACCATGCATTTTATATTTTCAGTACACCTCCTTTCACACGAGCCACCTGTCAAGTAGCCATATGGGGCTCAAGGCTACAGTATTAGAAGGCAACGTCTGGAGAGATCTTTTCTCTCCACAACTTCTGTTCCATCTACTTTTAACCAGGGGCGTTAGAGGAAATTGCCTGTCACACTTCATGACACACACATTGAGGGAGATCAGGTACCTTTTGTCGTTTTGCCACACAGAGTAGGCAGTCACCTATCTCACCTATGAATCCTGCCAGAATGGGTGATTGGATCAAGAAGAGGTCAGCTCCCCTTTTAAAGGGCAGTTTGCAACTTAAGTACAGGGGCCATCACTGTCCTTAATACATACCACCCTCCCTACTTTCACCAAAGTAAATGGCTTCTGAGGTTGGCTGGCTGGCGGACTGGCTGGCTGTCTAAATGAATCAGGGAAAGAAATAAAACGCTAGTACTTGATTGAGCCTCTTCATTATTAAGTAGTGAAGACATTGAGTCCCGGAGTGAAGAATTCCATTTTAATTTTAAACTTTGATGTTTTAAGATCTTCTTTGCTGCATTATACCTAGAGTGAGTTAGCTCAGTTCCCAGCAAGAGTGTCTGGAGGTTAAACGGACCGGCCTCTGTTTCTAGCAGCGGATCCCTAATGGATTCAGGCAGGAGCAGCAGGACATAAGATAAAGCACTGCCAAGGCTGCTGGCCCTGGGGCTGGAGCTGTGATTGTGTCCAACTGATACACTAATTCAGACATGAAGTCCGGTCCAGTGTCCTCAAATTGGAAACCCAGAGCGAACACTAATAGGTTGTTCTTTAAATACTCAAGTGCTTTTGTGTTCTCTGCCTTGTTGGAGTTTAAAGTTCTAGCTTTGAAAATAGATTTTTTACAATTCTTCTAAATTGATCTACCTCCTTCCCTTCCCCACCCCCCAGATTTCCTACCTTTGAAAGATCCTGAGTTGGTAAATTTACATAACCAGTCTTCTCTGAAGAAGACAATACTAGAAGGAATAACTCTAGAATAGAATCATATAATACTAGAGCTCGAAGGTCTCTCAGAGGACAGCTGTTTTGAACCTCCCAGTCCAGTATTATTATTATTACATATTCTTAAGTACCAAATGATTTATGTACATTCACTTCAATAGCATAGTAACCTTGCAAAATGGGTATTTTTTTATCTCTGTTTTGCAGGTCAGGAGACTGAGGCTCAGAGAGGTTAACAACTGACCAAAGGTTGCACAGCCTAAGTGGCAGAGCTGTGACTCAAATAAAGGTCTGTCAGATTTCTAACCCTCTATGCTAACTGAAGCTGGTTAGACAAACAGAGAGACCGATTGATGGGGAAATAGTTATAAGGACCAGTGCTGGAATTTACCTAACACAACTAATTCTTTTTTTTTTCTTCTATAACTTGATTAGCTGTAAAGAAGAGTGCAAAAGAGAGAAATAATACCTAAATAGAGTTTTTGTTATTGTTGTTCTTTCTGGTTTTTGTTTTTTATCTCACTAAACCAGTTTGGATAAGATGGTTTTACAGAGCATCTAATTTCTTAAAGCATTAAAGAACTCTCAACCAAGAGTTTGGGGAATTCTTGCAAAAGAAACTGCTACCTTGAAAGAAGTGCTCCATGCTAGTTTGCCAGGGCCACAGAGCTGACTGTATACATCACTGACTGCTGCTCCTCCTTGCTGGTCAGACCCTGGCCTGCTAAAGCACCTGCCTATTCCGATGTGTTCCTCCTGAGTGCACTGAGGGGCCAGGGTGGCCTCAGCTTGATTTGCCGCTGCTTTGAGTGATAATGCTGGGCCCATTAGCCGGATTCATAAACATCCCTGGGCTTGGTGCAAGGCACAAGGCCATGGGGACTCTGGTTCTGAGCCATAGAAACTGAGCTCAAACTCTTAAGACCTTTGTCATAATTCCTCTGACCAGACAGTTTTGCTTTACTGGGATCATATGGAACTACAGTTAAAGGTACCAAATATTCTACTCTAAGAACTATTATTTCTCTAAAATTTGCTATTCCAGCGATAATATTTTCAGGACAAGCGTTGTGGGTAGGCAGAATAATGGCTCCTTGAAGATGTTCTTGTCTTGATCCCCAGAACCCGTGAATATGTTACATTGTGTGGCAAAAGAAAATTGAGGTAGCAGATGGAATGACACTTGCTAATTGTTATGGGCTGAATTGTGTGCCCCTCAAAATTTATAAGTTGAAATACTAACCCTGAGGACCTCAGAATGCGACTACGTTTGGACATAGGGTTTTTAAAGAAGTAATTAAGTTGAAATAAGGTCATTAAGAGGGGAGGGCCCTAATCCAATATGACTGGTGTCTTTATAGGAAGAGAAGATTACAACACAGATATGCACACAAGAAAGAACATGGGAAGACACGAGCAGAAGGCAGCCGTCTACAAACCAAGCAGAGGGGCAGCAAAGGAAGCTCACCTGTCAATGCCTTGATCTCAGACTTTGGCCCAGCGATTTTCAACCTTTTTCATCTCACGACAATAAACCGATTACTAAAATTCTGCAGCACACCAAAAAATATATTTTTGTTGATATGACAAAAAATAGGTAAAATTTTGACTTACAAAAAAAAATAATAATACTAATAGTAATTACCTACCCTTTTTGCTCCAAAGTAACTTTTAAAAAAATTAGGTGACTATAATTGTATATAAGGATTTCTGGTACCAAAAATTAACCAATCAGATGCAACCTTATTATTCAAAGTGACCAATAAGATGCAACTCTATTATGTGACGTCTATATTTATGGTTCAAGGCATGGCATTTACACTGGTCTGCTGTTGTTGTGTTTGCTGTTGCCATTTTTTCATTTGACATGCTAAGGGAAAAGAGGTCAGTGCCCCTGACTAAACAGCCAGGTATTGCATGTTTTGAAAATTCTTGAGGCACTTCTGCTGCAAATTGCTGTTTTAGCCTCTAGAATTGTGAGAAAATAAGTTTCTGTTGTTTAAGCCACCCAGTCTGTGGCACACTGTAATGGCAGCTCTAGGAAATAAATATACTGGTCAACTCACCTTACCATCAGAAGGTTATCTGGATGATCTGGGTGAGCCTGATGTAGTCACAAGGGTCCCTAAATGTGAAAGAGTAAAGCAGAAGAGGAGAGCAGAGCCTTGCGATATGAGAACAATTGGACCCATTGTTGCTGGCTTTGAAGATGGAGAAGGAGGGCCATGAGCCAAGGAATGTGGTGGCTTCTCAAAGCTGAATTGAGCAAGGAAATAGATTCTCTCCGAGAGCCTCCAGGAAGCAACACAGCCCTGCTCATGCCGTGATTTTACCCATTTCAGACTTCTGAACTATAAAATTATAAGATACTAACTTTATATTGTTTAAAACACTGAGTTTGTGGTAATTTGTTACAGCAGCAATAGAAAACTAATACACAAGGGTTCCCAGCCTGTGTATAATGGACTTGCTTCAGCAAGGTTTGCGCATCTGTTGTACTCATACCATTAGAAGCTCTCCAAAATTTCCTGCTATTTTTTATTCATCCACTTTTCTTGTTAGTGTTGCAGAAGAAATCAGAGATATTTTTTTCAGGAACTGGTGGCTGGAATAAGGCATTGGGAAAGGAAACTGCTCTGGTCTAATACCTTCATGTAGAAAATTCAGAATATACCTTAACATTGTGACTGAAACCAAATCATCACAATGGCTTTAAACTTCTACCCCTTGGCCCCTGTGGGATAACCCTCCTCAGTCCTTATTGACCTTGGTGTTCTAAGCATAGGAGTTCATGTTTTCAGTGCATACATTGAACATGTTTTTATTGAGTACCTCACAGTGCTGCAGGCACTGGGATAGACAATGGGCCAACAGAGATGCAATCCCTTCTATTCTAATGGGAGTGGCAGGTGACAAATACACTAATGTATGCCAGGCAATGATGATGAGGGTAGGATAAAATCATGAAGGGGTGGGTGAATGGCGCGAGGGCAGGAGACTTCTCTGATATGGTGACATTCAATGAAGACCTGAATAACAGACCTGTGATTCTCTGAGGGCCAGGATTATGTCTTCTTCACATTTGCTTCTGTACCCAGTGTCTAGTCCTTACAATGTAGGGCAGGAAGGGTGTTTAATACTAGGATATGAGGCTAAGTTGGCAGAGGCAGCAATGGTCAGACACTGTGGAAATACAACGAGTGCATATAACCTCAGGAATACTGGTCAGCATCAGCTACCTGCCCAATCTTACCCGAGTCCTTTCAGCTCTCAGAGTACACGGCAACCACATAACTCCTTCAGCCTAGAGCTTTTTAGGGTACTATGTGCCATCTATCACCCCAATTCCAATTTAAGATACTTTCTCTAGGAAACATTGTAGGCTGGGGACTTGGATTGAAATCAGAAATGTGTATTTATCCCCCAAACTGCAGTGGCTGTATCAGATTTTAGAGGTTTTTCTTTGCCTCCTGACAAGTTCTATATAATTCCAGTGTTTGTGAATTTAATCATTCATCACTGAATTGGGGTATGTGGCTATTGACTAGGATTCTATGATGAATTATATTGTAAGGTTAATAATGTTGGTTCTTTCCCCCCTGATAGTTGCTGTTATGACCCCACTTGCACTTTGCTCACATTTTATATTTGGTGAAACTGAGGCTCCACTGTGTTCTGCAGAGGGTGAGGGTAGTGTTCACGTGCCTGTTCTGCTCTCAAAAATGAGCTGTTCAAGGCCTTGCTCTCAGAGTATCAGATCTCAAAGCTCCGGGGATGTGTTTTCAGTCAGACTGTATCTCAAGGTGTCTCATGTTTCCTTGTCCTGGCTCACTCTCCCCCTCCCCTTCCTTCCCTTTTCACTCTACGAATGTTGACATAGCTTTCTCTTTCGGATCCACTAAGACGCTAGGTCATATTCATTTCTGCCCTACCTGTAGCTCCCTCTCAGAGAAGGTTTATCATGCTTGATCTACACTTGGCAGGATCCCAAAAAATAATATAATCATAAAATAAAAAATGACTGCACAGAAGGGCTCTCTGTGTCCTTGAGTTGCTGTTTCAGCTGCAAGGTCAGAACTTGGGAGGTTGTCATTTACTTATCTCATGGTGCTCCTTGCGCTCTGTCACACATGTCCTTTACCAGCCCTGGCATCACCTTTGCACAGTGCAATCCACACAAAGGGTCATTCTTGCATTCTGTACTTACCTGCTTGAAGTTTCCTAGAGGTGACGTTCTTTGCAAGCATTCTTGCTGGCTACCTTCTCCAGCCATCTACCTGGGGGCCTGCTGATGGCGATAGCAGAGACTTTACTTGTTTGCTTGTTTTTCATGGGCCTCAAGGAAACCGGATTGTTTAAAAGCGTGGCCAAGGACATCTACAAGGCATGGCTGTGGTGGGGAAGGTGGACGTTCAGAGCAGGACACGCTGCCCACTCTTCTGACCTCCCAGGACTTGTGCCCACGTGCAGGCTGTGTGCCTGTTAGCCCGTGAGCTTTCCCCCTGGTTTGTATTAGCTGCTTTCCCACCAGGCCAGGCTGCCATCTGGCGCTATCAGACATGGGTGGCTTTGGGGCCTGTATTGGATTCCTCAGCCTGACATAAAAGACTACAAGCTGGGTGGCTTTAAACAACAGAAACATATTCTCCCACAGTTCTGGAGGCTAGACGCCCCAAATCAGGTTGTCAGCAGGGCTGTGCTCCCTCTGAGACTCTGTGTAGAAGCCTTCCTTGCCTCTTCCCAGCTTCTGGTGGTGGCTCTGGGCCCTCGGTGTTCCTTGACTTGTAGCCGTGTCGCTCTAATCTCTGCCTTTTTCTTCTCTCCCAGTTTGTCCCCGTGTCTTCTTCTAAGGACACCAGTCATAGTGGGTTAAGAGCCCACCCTACTCTGGTGTGACCTCATTTTAACTAATCACATCTCCAATTTCCAAATAAGTCACATTCTGAAGTCATGGGGATTAGGACTTTGGGGGACACAACTCAACCCAAACGGGACCACTTCAGTCTAAATTCAGTGCCGGCTCCTTTGAAATGGTAGGGAGGAGGGTGCTCTGGGGCGGACAGGAGGAACAAGTTACTTACCAGGAGGGAATCTAACCTGTCAGGACAAGACAAAGTGGCAGGCGCCCAGCCAACTTCTATTTTATTCTCTCCAATGAGGTCTCACATCACTCTATGGTTTACAGGTCCCGTGGAAGTCCAGGAACACCTTTTCTGTTTCAGGGCTCGGGACAATTTAATTTTTTGAAAATTTTATGTTTGAGGGAATTCTAGAATAAAAGAGGGAGCTGAATTCACTGAGTCTGACTCCAAATGTAAGTTGAAATACACTTTTTACCCATCTGTGTGCACACTTGCACCCATAGTCATGGTAGGTTTGGTAGATGGACTCATGGCCTTCCCAAAGCTGCCCACAGCCTAATCCCTAGAGCCTATGCATGTTACCTTATATGGGAGAGTCTCCGAAGGTAGGATTAAGTTAGGGATCTGGAGGTGTAGAAATTATCCTGGGTTATCTGGGTGGGCCCTAAATGCCATCTCAAGTGTCCTTACAAGAGGGAGGCACAGGGAAATCACAGAGAGAAGTCAGGTAAGGGATGCAGGGGCAGATAGAAGATGCTATGTATCCTGGCTTTGAAGATGCAGGAAGGGGCCGTGAGCCCCTGGAAAAAGCAAAGGGGCAGATTCTTGCCTAACTCTTCTGGAGAGAGCATGGCCCTACTAACACCTTGATTTTAGCCCCGTAAGGCCCGTTTTGGAATTCTGATCTCCGGAATTGTCAGAGAATAAATTCCGGTTGTAAATCATCAAATATGGAGTGGCTTTGTTAGAGCAGTCATACAAAATGTATACACAGGGTATGATTCCTTGTACTTAAATTTAAAAAATGTGACTCTCTCTACTTACACA
This sequence comes from Myotis lucifugus, assembly GCF_000147115.1. Taxonomy (NCBI): domain Eukaryota; kingdom Metazoa; phylum Chordata; class Mammalia; order Chiroptera; family Vespertilionidae; genus Myotis; species Myotis lucifugus. Next base: position 4,656,097 of record NW_005871063.1, on the reverse strand, counting down.
CATAAATACATCAAGATTTGAAGATTAGGAGTGATTTTTTTGTCATTACTCTGACTTCCTGAATTTACCAATTTTTTAAGGAAAGAATCTAACAGATTCATTTTTTTTTTCCTTTAAAAGGAAAGGGAATATTATTCAGTCTTAAAGAGACTTAAAATTCTGACACATGCTACAACATGGATGAACCTTGAAAACTTTATGCTAAATGAAATAAGCCAGTTACAAAAAGACAAGTAGTATATTATTCTACTTTTATGAGGTTCCTAAAGGAGTCAAATTTACAGTGACAGAAAGTAAAATGCTGGTTGCCAGGGGCTAGGGAGAAGGAAGAATGGGTGTGGTTGTTTAATAGGCATAGAGTTTTAGTTTTGCAAGAGGAAAAGAATGCTGGGGATGGGTTGCACAACAATGAAAATGTGCTCCACACCACTGAACTGGACACTTAAAACTGATTAGATTGACTTTATATTATGTATATTTTGCCACATTTACATTTTTTAAAAGTTCATTTATATTATAAAAGGAGAGTTTCAGTGAAGACTTAAAATAAATATGCAGTATATGATATGATCTTGGTTACATGAGGTTTTATTTTCTCTGCATCTTCTAAAACCCTATAGAGCAGCTAGGGCCAGCCCTTCACATAAGCTTTAGGCTTGTCTCTGATATCCTTTTCTCTATTAGTTCTCCTGGTTTTGCTTTCGTCTTTACCCTTTCACTCTTTGTTGGTGTTTTCCCTCTGTCTACTAACATGTTCAAGTCTTTCTGGGCTTTGTTAGATCTCTTGAGTGTGTTAGTCAATTGTTCCTTTTTTGAAATGTTTTCTTTGGCTTTCACCAGTACAACATAATTCGTATATTGCACACACACTCTCCTTATAGACACACACACTTCAAAACTGATCTCTGGCCTGGATGGCATGCTCAGTGGTTGAGCATGGGCCTACAAACCAGGAGGTCACGGTCCAATTTCCAGTCAGGGAGGATGACCGGTTTGTGCCCTCGATCCCCAGTGTGGGATGTGCAGGAGGCAGCCGATCAATGATTCTCTCTCATCATTGATATTTCTCTCTCTCTCTCCCTCTCTCTCTGTACAAAACAAAACAAAACTGATCCCTGGTGTCTGTTCAACATCCACACCAGGGGCCCATGTGCGAGCCAATATGACTCCTTTCTCTCTCCCACCCCCACATACAATCAGTCATCAGGCTGACTAATTTTACCTCGAGTAGCCCTCTCCCATCTCTAGTTTCAGGTTGCAGCCCGTCTTGTCTGGGCATTTCAATAGTTATATCTTGCTTCATCCTCCCTACACCTAGCAAGAGCGATCCATCTATCTGATAAACTTGGTCACCCTACCTTCTTCCCCAAATCCCTTCAGTTAAGGTGCACGCCCTTCCGCTTGGCCTGGCACCCAACACTCTCCATGACATGGTCCCTACCTGCCTGTCCAGACTCCTACCAGCCCCACAGCTCAAGTTACCTTTCATGATGAATCATTTTCATAAGTTGCTGTGGCTCCCCCTCAATTTCTGGGCCTCCAGTCTCTTCTCTTCATTTTCTCTGGCTGGAAAACCCTTCCCTTCCACCTCATTGAACTAAAATACAGTCCTTTTCCTGCATTTAGCTTTGGCATCCTCTCCTCTAAGAGGCTTTCCCCCATCCTCAATGTTCCCATAGCGCCCTGGGAACAACAAGGTATTGCCTTAACGGCAATTTTCAACCAGTGAGCAACAAGAATATTTAAAACATTCAATATCTGACTATTTAGTCAGGGGCGCTGACTTCTTTTCCAGTAGACTGTCAAATAAAATAATGACACAACACAACAGCTGTCAAGTGTGAATGAATCAAAATTATACCTACATTTTTGTAAAATCAGCAAAAAATATATTTTTTGGTGTGCCGCAGAATTTTAGTAATTAGTGCATGTGTGCCATGAGATGATAAAGGTTGACAATCACGGCCTTAACAGATTATATACAAGTTAACAATGTATGTGTCTGCCTTCCCACTCACCCCTAAGCTATTTAAGGGCTGGGGCCATCTCAAGTCTTGCTGGATTCCCAGCAGGTAGCACACACAGTGCCTGCATAGTAGGCACTCATTCAGTGTGTTGATTAACTAAAATGATTAGTTGTAAAAACACTTTCACTGATAGGTTACATCCATAATCCACATAACATTTAAAGCCACCAGTACCTTAACTATAAATTTTGATGGCAGAGACAAATGAATGAAATTCTGATGAAGAGGAATAAGACCGCTGGAGATTATACATTTAATATTTTCATTAAAATTTTGACTTATTTGTTTTAATAGGGTATGTTTTTTTTGTTTAGCACATAGAGTTTACCAGATTTGACTGAAAGTAGGCTTGCCAGCAAAATCTCTTTGCTATCTTCCCTTCGACTG
>NW_005871063.1:4574862-4653364 GCF_000147115.1 Myotis lucifugus | reverse complement strand
AATCTATGAGCTGAGGTTCTTACGAAACAAACATACAAAATCTAAGACATGATATAACCAAGGAAGCGTCGCGGCGGCCTGGGGGAGGGCTGGGGTGAATCGGACCCGGACGCTTTTTCCTTCTCGCTCGTCTCTGACTGATGCCTCTGAGGTGTAAGGGAAGGAGCGCAGGGCAGCTGGTCCACCTTGCAGCGGCGGACGGAGGGAGGTGACCGCCACTCCCGAGCGGCACCGGCGGCCCGTGCGCGCTCCGAGGCCGGATCTTGCCGCAGAAACTTTGCAGGGGACCCTCCCACTTGCTCCGGGAGCGGAGCCGGTGCCTGATAGGCGCCCGGCGGGCTCAGCTGAGGCCGGCGAGGAGAAGCCGGTGCGCCCGGGGCGGGGGAGGGCCTGGGCTCAGCAGGTCCTTTGGGCCACCCCAGCTCTCTCCTGCCCCTGGTCCCGGTGGTGGTTGACCTGGGCTTCTCCTTCCCGGGGACGGAGCGCGGGCTGAAGCCTGATCCTTTTAGGTTTCAAGGCTCCGCCCTCCCGCGGGCGGGGAAGTCACCTTGACTTCCGTTTTGGAGATGGCTTGGGAGGGTTGGCCTGCGGGAGCCTGCCGACCAACTCCAGAGGACCCCCACCCCCCACTCCTCGCCCCAACCTTTCTCATCCTTCTCCCCACTCCCCATCTGACAACACTTACATGCCGGCCTCTGAGCGTTTGAGAGGCTTCTTTTTAGAAATGACAGAACAGATTGTCCGGGGAGCCTGTAAGTCCTGTGAAGTTCTACTTAAAAGGAATTCTGCGGAATGTGAATCATTCACTCACCCAGAGGAAAGGCAGCTCGGACAGCTTGACCTTTCCTTTTTCTTGAAACCTGGACACCATTTCAGTCTCTTTGGACTCCATTTCAACTTTTCTGGCAGAATACCATATTTAGTCCCAATCACTTGAATCATTGGAATTTATTGCTTTTAATTTTTAAGTTCAGGAAAGCAGCCCTTTAATCAAGCCTATACAACTTCTTAGCTCATTTTAAGTGCAGTGAACTTAAATATACCCAACATTTCAAACATTTGTCCTTAATCAAAACTTCGTGATAACCCTCAAGAGGAAAACATGGCCAACACATCATATTCCTATTTATTCAAGCAAACTAATCACATTTGCAATGGAAATTGTAAGCAGACAAATATATTTAAATGCTGTTCAATGACTTCAGTTTCTCCAGGCTCCCCAAATCTGCATGCTTCTTCATACTCCTAGACTCTGGGGCCTAAGTGGCCTTTCCCTTTTCAGTAATTACTCCGAGTTCCATCTTCAGGAGTGTGCTGTGTATTGTGTGTGAGCACATGGGTATATATAACTGTTTTAGGTAGACTCTCTGAGGATTACTGGGATTCATTTTTGGAAGCTATGGTTAACCCTTTCAAACCTTGACTGTTTCTTTGCATTAAATTTGCATGCAATCAGTGTACAAGGCTTGGTATAAATTAGTTTCCTCTAGGTGAGTTCTTCCAGGAGAGTGGGTGGGAGTAGATACCCATACTCTACTGTCATTTTTACATATGCAAATGAATTAAATCATTTCACTTAATTTGGAGATAAAATAATTGAGGAACTTAAATTGGGGAATATGCATATAATTGGAGTATAAGATAAGACTGATTAGTATGAAGTAAAACAGTGACGTGGAAGCAGGTTTAACTTTGGGGTTGTACTTTTATTAAACTGTCACATCATATCAATAAGTGCAGTTGAATTTTAGCCAAGTAGTGAGAGTCAGGGAAAATGAAACATTTCAATTTTACTCTTTGGGAGCTTGTGTTTTATTTCATTATTCATTTAACCTTGCCTCTTTTCAGGATATCTAATGGCTCACGTCATATATACATACTAGAGGCCCAGTGCACAAATTCGTGCACAGGTGGGGTCCCTCGGCCTGGCTGGCAATTGGGGCCGATTGGGGGTGGGGGCACAACTGGCGAGGGAGAGGGACTGTGGGAGGTTGGCCATTTGGGGAGGAGGGACTGCAGGAGGTTGGCCAATTGGGGCCCATGGGGGGGAGGCGGGGGGGTGGTTGGGGGGAGGGACTGGGGGAGGTTGGCTGGCTGCAGGAGGTTGGCTGTTGGAGCACGCTGACCACCAGGGGGCAGCTCCTGCGTTGAGCGTTTGTCCCCTGGTGGTCAGTGCACATCATAGCAATCAGTCTACCAGTTGTTTGGTCGTTCGGTCACTTAGGCTTTTATATATATAGATATTTACAATCCAACAAGACATCAAAATCAAGTCAGAGTAGATGAGAAAACAGCATAAAGGGGAAAGTAAGATGAAGTCAGGGCTAAGGCTCATGGCAAATATGGATCTACTTAGTAGAGATGACTGAATTTTCTAGCAGCCAAGGCAAAGAGAAAACGATCAGTGAGGTCAGCTACTTGGGAGAGAGGCCTCCTTGTATTGCTATCTAAGGGCAGTCTTTCCTCACATCCTTTCACATACTGTGAGCAAACTGCACTGCAAACTACCCCCTGACCACAAATATATGTATGCGGGTTCCATAAGGCCATTTCTTACAATGTCCATCATTGTACCTCACGGGCAGTGCAGTACATGTAGTCTTAAAATGCCCCAAATGAGCTGTGCTGGAGTACTTCAGTCCAATTGTGCCCCTTACTTAGATGCCTTTGGGCACAATCCTTGGGTGATTCTGTCAGCTATAATCAGTGCTGGGCAGCCCATGTTAGTGGCCACCCTCTTTGCTTTTTGCTGAAGTGCAGATACTCCATGTTGCTGTGTTGAACACAGAGCCATAGGGTTAACAATCTCATCTGGGTTAGGGTTGACATTCCCTCTTAAAACTAGGAGAGAAGCTCCCTTCCATGGAGGGGCTAAGAAATTGGGCCAAGAATCTGGAACTCAACAATTGTAGGTGAATGCCAGCACTCACTATGGTGACTTGTTTGACTCTTCAAGCAGATTTGTTATTTTCTGGATGCACCGAGCCACAGCTAGCAGTGTCCTGATCTCTTGACCATTTATTCTTAGTTTCCTTGGTCTTTTATTTAGTCAAATGTAATGAATTATTCAGTAACCTTCTTACTAAATAGGAAGGCTGAGAATTTAGTCTTTGCTTTTTGTTTTGATTTCTGCATGAAGAATAATACTTAATGATGCAAGAGGTGTTTGTTTTTCATGAAGTAACATTGATCTAAAACTCCTGGTGTTTTGAGATGAACTGGAAAGCGCTTCCATTTGCTCGCTGCCTACTTTTGTAGGAATAATCTTGGGTTGTTAGATGGTAAATGATAAGTGATGTGCCTGTACTGTTTGGGTTGTTTTGAGTATTTCTTTGAAAAACTTCCAAACACTGCCCTGTATGTATTACAATGAAAATGAGTTGTTTTTTGTTTTTTTTAAACTTCTTTCCCTCTGCCCCATTTTGGTTGTAGTGAACATTTTCTCTTTGTCGCTGGTTGAGTTTATACATTCAGAATGATGAAATTAAACTAGATGGAAACTGTTAACAGAGAATGCTCACTTGAGTTCAGGCATGAGAGTTGTTCAGGTGTAAAACTGGACATGGACCAATAATTTGGGTGACATTAGCCTAGAACTAAAAGAAAGAAATTTGGGGACAAACTAAAGCACTGATAATACAGGCATAACTTGGAAATACTGAGGTTTTGGTTCTAGACCACCACAATAACACGAGTCGTAATATTTTAGCTGATGGAGGGTCTTGCCTTCACTTTGTAAAAAATGCACATCTGTAAAGCACAATAAAGCGAAATGCAATAAAATGAAGTATGCCTGTTGTAATGGAAATTTGGTCTGTAGGACTAGTACATTTAGTATTGATATTCCATTCTTGGATGACTTGTTGCTATCATCATTGATCCATTTAAAATTGTATATTCATTGGGTTCTTTCTAAATTCCACATGGGACTAAGATGAGGATATGAAAGTCAATTGGACTCTATTTAGGCCTTTAAGAAAACCACAACCATATTAGAAATTAAGTCCTCTCATGGAAGAGCCCTACCTTTAGAGTTAGTGCCATAACAAGGGCTGTGGGAGCATCAGGGAAGGAGCCCTGGTTTCTATGGGGGTGAGAGAAAGAAATGTCTCAAGGGTGGTATTTCGCAAGAAGTGAATGTCCCAGTGATAGGAAACAGCAAATGAAAGGCAGAGAGGCACATGCTACAGTTAGGGGGGATGGCGGGTAATAAAACAAATCGAAGAGCAGCTAACAGTTATTGAGTGCTTACGAGATAGGAGATTTAATTTTAAAGCTTTTCATTATTAACTCCCTTAATGCCTTTAACAGTCTTATGCGTTATATACTATCATCCCAGGTTTCCAGATGAAGACTGGGATACCAAGAGGTGATCTGATAATCAGGAAGGAAGGAGCTGGGGTTCAAATCCATCCAGTGTGGTTCCCGAGTCTGTGCTTTTACCCTGTCTACCGTATTGTCCATCGGATGGTTTAGCGTGGTACAGAGTAGAGCATATGGGAGAAGGGAGAGATGGCTTAGGAGGGGGAATTAGGCACCTTCGTATAAACCAAACTTTTATTTCAGGACTACTTACATAGCGCCGACTATGTACCAGGCATTTCCCCTAGTGCTTTACAAATAATCACTCAATTAATGTTCATAATACCAAAAGGTAGGTGCTCTCTATTCTTGTCCTCATTTTACCGGTGAGAAAACTGAGGTCCAGAGAGGTTATGTAATTTCCTCAAGGTTGTACAGCGAGTAAGTTATACAGCCTGGGTTTGAACCCTTCCAGTCTGTATTCAGAGTCTCTGTTCTTAACCCTTCTCTTCCCAGGCCTTAAAACGAGTTCCATTTGCAAAGGTGCATGTGCGGATTCACACACCATCAATTAGGAACATGCACGTTTCCTGATGGTGCCAGTTCAGTCATTTGTATCTGTAGAATGCTTTTTGGTACTCAGCATATGTTTCATTCGTATACTGAGCGTATATTTGTTAAATGGCTTTCAAACCACATTGCACAGGCCAGGGATTGTCATATGCCATTTACCATACAATTCATATACCATACAATTCACCCACGTAAAGTGTACAATTTAATGGCTTTTCGTATCGTCACCTAGTTGTGCAGCTGTCATCACTGTCATATACCTTTGTAAAAAATTTTAACCCAGTATTTATCCTCCATTTTATGTTTCTCATCTGTAATAATACCCTCTTCAGAGGTTTGTTATTGAGGATAAAATGTGATTGAGTTTATTAAGGATGTTCTGCAGATTGAAGGCTTTCTCTTCTTTATGGTAAAAAAATGCTAGGCATTTGGTGGTATAATAATATCGTCGTAAAGCAGACCAGTTGTTTGTGGTAGGCAGGAAGGAATGCTTGAGTTGGTTTTATGCTACTATGATGATGGTACGTTTTTGTGGTTTCATTGATGTTTGGATTTAGGGTTTCTTAAATTGATGGAGGTGGATAAGCCTTGGGGGATATATAACACTCTTCCCCTTATCAATTCTGTCCTTCTTACCAGGTGAAGAAATGGAGTCTCAGAAAAATTTATAATTGGTCCAGTTTCCCTTGAAGTCCCTTTGCATTTTGCACTATTGTAGGCCAAGGATTCTCAGCACATTGTAGTCATCTGAACAGGTATAAAAACGCCGATGCCCGGGTCTTACCCAGAGGTTCTGATTTCATTAGACTTTGGCATGGCCTGAGCCTCAAAGTTTTTTAAAAGCTCTCCAGGTGAATCAAATGTGTTTCTAAGGCCACTGCTCGAGGCTGTTCTTGTGTTCTTTGCTTCAGTTGATCCTCTGATGGCTCCTTCTTGGGATAAGGAAGAATGAACGCAGTGGGATAAATGAACATCCCTGGTGTGTCCGTTAAGGAAGGGTGTGTGGGAGTCCCTATAAGTCCTCTTCTTTCTTGGCTACTTCATTTCAGTCCTTCTGCCCCGTATCACCTTGGTGCTCAGACATCGAGTTTATACACTTTTGTAATTATCCTAGAATATAGGTTTTCCCACCAAAGCGGGTGAAAGCTCCTTTTGTCTCCTGCGAAGCCTCGGTGGTGTTCTAGGTCAGGGTGGGTGCCTAAGGAGGGAAACGTTGCCAGACACAGCCCTGGTCTGGCAGCCTTTCCCCTGGCGAACCTAGTTCCGTGTGGTCCCTGCTCCCCAGTTAGGTCACCTGGCTTTATAAGCCTTGGCCAGCAAATGTAGAAGTGGTGGCTGGGAAGGGTTGAAAGTCCGTGTGTAGTGTAAGAAAATCAGGGAGCAGGTCTTTCTGGATATTGAGTTCTTTCCTAAGATTGCTGGCGGAGTCTGACTCCTGCATCTTTGACCTTTTGTCCTGTGACCAGCCTCCGCTTCTGTTGAGTTCTTACATGGTATCATTCTTTCTGTTCTCCACTGTCGATGAGGACTGGTGAGCATGGTCCCTTCCTGGGCTCCTGCAGCATAAGCACCTCTCCTTCCTGCCATGTGTGCTTGTTGCCTCTGGTGGGGTCTTGGAACAGAGGAATGTGTGCATCTGCGGATACGTGTTGATTTGCTTGGGAGTAAGGAGGATGTACCCTGTCACAGGGATGTAATTCCCTTAGAAAAATATTTAACAACTGAGCAAACCTCTCACTCACTCTCTCTCTCTCTCTTTCTCTCTCTCTCTCTCTCTCTCTCTGTTTCTCTCTCTCTCTCTTAATGGCTTATTTAACCAGAACTTCTGGTTGGGTCACACTGACCCAGCCAATGGTGGCTTTGGCCTGTTCCCTCAGAATTATTCCCAGTGGCTATTTTGTAGAGTGTTGGTCTGGTCTGTTGATTGGAAAACTTTAAAAGATAGAGTACTCATACTCCCCATTTCTTTTGGAAATTTGCTGGTTGAAAATAGGCCCGATGGTTCCCTGTGACTTTAGGTGCTGACAGCATAGCAAAGTGGGCAGCGTTGAAAGTCTTAGCAATTCAACCTAAATAAGCCACTCTATTTAATGACTGTTATTAGGCTGGTTGCTTTGTCTTGATTTCCACATGTAGTCACAGCTTCCACATGTTATCCGTGAAAACTGTTGATATGAGTCGGATATCTCAAAAGACACAGTTTTATGGTAAAATATCTTCTGCATAAGACATTTACAGTACAATTTGTAAGAAAATTGTAAGTGTAGAAAATATAAGTAAATGTAGGGGAAGAAAAAGTTTTCCTCAACCCTCTCTGAGTCTCTGGCTGGGTCTGAAAATTAAACTGACAAAGACAAATTAACAGGAGAAAAAGCATATCAATTGTATTGAATTTTTACAAGTACATGAGCGCCTTCACAGGGCAATACGACCCCAGAAGAAGTGATCAGAGCAAGAAGCTTTTATTCCTTTTGGACAAAGAAATAGTACTTTTGTGAAGAATTGACAGGAAAAAGGGTGTTAGGTTAGGGTTAGTAAATGGTGAAGAAGTAACCAGGCAGATAAGGGTTCGTTTAACAAGGTCTGTTTGTACAGATTCCTTGGCCCCCAATTCCCCAAGGAATAAGAATGTCTTCCCTCCTCCTGGTACAGGGAAGGTACCCTTAACCTGGGAGTTTTATGACCAGTTTCAGAGAAGGAGGGTGCATTGGTGGTTGGGTAGGAGGTCACAGTGCCCTTCCTGTTTCTGCCGGCCTTTTTTTTTTCTCCAAATTTTTTCAGCTTAAGATATTCAATATGCCAGGGTGCTGTATTTTGGGGTAGTGTGTTTAGAACTCCATCATAAGCCTGTTTTGATGCATCTTTAATGTTTTCTTCAGGTTAGACATGTGATTTGCATGTGTCTGGTACTGTCCTCAGTTGTGGGCTAAGCTGCAGAGGACCCCGACTGCTCCATCAGCTCAGAACTGCTTGCTCATGTGGAAAGAGGCTTTGAGAACTTTTTATTTTTTTTAATCAGTAGCTCTGGTTTATTGAAAGAGCCCTGGACGAGAAGATGTCAGAGCCTGCGTTACAGGCCCACTGCTTCTCCTGATGCTAAGAACATAGAGAAGTCTAACTTCTCTGGTTTCTTAGTCTCGCCCTTGGGAAATCAGGGACTCTCTGTGACAAGCAGATGAAACATAACATATAAAAACACTTTGGGAATTATGAAGTGCTATAGGAATGTCAAGAGATATCTGTTGGAGACGGTGGGACATTTGTACCTAAATGAAAACTAGGGGACATAGGAACTATTTGACCTACCTGAACCAACCATGGCGTACTTTTCCTAATTGTGATCTATGAAATATTCACCATAATGCTTCAGTAGTCCAAGTCTCTGAGTGGTCTTTCTGGAGCCTTGAGTTGAAAGTTTTGGTCCCAGGACCAGCAGCACTGGTTTTACTTGGGAGCTTGTTAGAATTGCAGCATCTTTTGACTGACTTTGTTAGGGGCAAAAATAGAATATTGGGGACCAGCTATAATTATAAGAAATATTAATCATGCTCTGTTAACCTTGACTGCCTTGTTCTGATTAAAGAAAGGACATTCTAACCTGGCTGGGAGTTGTATGCCCCCAGGACCTGGGAGTCAACCTTGGAATAGGATCCATTCTCATTCAAGAACTGCCTATTAACATGGAAAGATTAACAACCTGGTTGCCCAAACAAAGGAGTCCCGCCCAGCCCCCCTTGCCTGCTTCCCCATGCCTGCAATTCCTACTTTCCCTTGTAATCTTTGTCCTTCTACCCAATATAAGCAGCTGGCTTATGGGGGGCTGTAGAGCAGATTTTTGTGGGTGACCTGCTGCTCTCCTAAACTGCCGGCGGTATTGGAATAAATCCTCATATATGATTCAATCCTGTTTCTGCTTAATTGGCTCAAGTAGTGACAAGCAGCCTGGACCCATTGGTGATCTGGTTTCAACTTTAGGTTGAAGATTCTGTGGCATTGGACCCTGCATTCTTAACTAGATCCCATGGGGATTGGATGCACAATAAAGTTTGAAGACTTTTGACTGGAACCCTTATTATTGTATCATTACATGTATCTGCCCTTTCTAAACTAAGGGTACAGCACCTTTTGACTTGGTTGTCTGTCAGTCCAACTTTTTGCGGAAATAAATACATAGTGACAAAATTCAGTATAAATTCTGGGGTTTTAGGACTCATTTGATCCCACACTGGGGCCAGGGTATTATTTTGGAACACATCTCTAGATTATTGCTTAAGGGACTGTGTGATTATTCTGTAGGGGTTGTACGTTTCTTTATTTCTTTACTGCCTGCCCACACTCAAAGTTCCTGAAATGGAATTGATACCTGTTCTTTTATTCAGCATCCTCTCCTAAAGGTTACCTACCAGTGATCCCAGTCCTGACGCTGTTGGCTCATCCTTATAATTTTTGACCTCAGTGGACCTGTGTCCCGCCACTTCCTTAAACTGCCTACATCAGCTTTCATGGTGTCCCCTCTGAGGGCCTCTAATTCTCATATTCCGCCTTTATTCTCCTCTCCTTTGCAGCCTTTTTCTCATCCTTCTGCTTCTCTCTGAAATGTTGGTGTCCCCAGGTCCCTGCCCAAGATCCTATTCCTCCTGAAAGGTGATGGCTCCACGTTCACTCCTCACGTGCCAGCCTTGCATTTTCAGCCGTTCGTTGGCAATCTCAACTTGCCCGTCTCAAAGATATTGCAGAGTCTGCTTACCTAGAATTGAATTTATCTTCTTGGTCATGCCTCAGTGTCAGCCTGCAGCATAGTTTTCCTAAGTACCTGTTGAGGGCAACCAGGAGAGACATCACCTGCAAGAATTTGGATGTGGGCAGAGATGGGTTAGGCAAACTCTTCTTCCCTGAGAGGCATGTCCTGTCTCCTCCATCGATGTTCAGGTTGCCATTGCTTTTTAGCCACAGCATTGCCATAGCTTCCGAGCTGGTCTTGCCTTTGGTCTTTTCCCTGTACTTCTCTCTCCATTCTGTCCAGAACTGTCAAAGACGCTTCTAAGATTGGCTCTTGTAGTCATGTTAGTAGCAGTATTGTGTCCGTGGGTATAGATCTTCACAGTTTTTAAAAAATGCTTTGAAGTGTGTTCCTGGGACCAACCATCTGCCAGCTCCTATACTAAGTGCCGGGCTTCCCCAAATGATAAGCTTGGGTGTGTTTTCAAGAACTCAGAGTTGACAGGGATTAAAATAAACAGAGAATCTGAAGACCCAAGTTTCATGATTTGACCTTCATCATCACCTACAAGGTAACAGGGAAGGCGTAACCTTTTTGACAGAGAAATTTAAGAGTGGCTGCTTACACTTCTATAACACTCATACAAGCCAGGCACTGTTCTGGGCACTCTGTGTATGAAATAATTTAATCTTCACAGCAGTCCTGTGACATGTGGTGCTGTATTGTCTCCATTATACAGTGGGGGAACTCATCTGCACAGAGAGATGAAGTGACTTGCCCAAGGTCACACCGCTTCTACGTGGCAGAGCTGTGGTTTGAACACAGGCAGCCTGGCTCCCGAGTCCGAGCACATGACCACGGTGCCGCATTGCCCTCTTTAATTTACCTTGCCACATAGTGTGGATTCATGTTGCATACCGAATGCAATTTAATCTCTTTACCCCGCTGACGCCTCCTTGGCCTTGGCTGTTGTCAAACAGTCATTCCCTTGTCGTGCCCTTCACAGCAGTGTGTGAATGGGACCTATCCAAACCCTGTTCAGATTCCTTGCCATAAAGCTATGGCAACAGTGTAGTGGGGAAAAAGGAGCCTGCTTGTTTAACTCAGAGTTGTCAGAGATAGGAATGTTTTTGGCCATTTCTCTATATTGGCGGGCAGATTTTGTTTATTTTTTAATTCTTCCCTTCAATTTTAAGAAAAGGGGTCTTAGTTTTATTTCCCCATTCCTTGAAGCACCTGAAAGGCTGTTAAAAACCCATGTCCTAAGTTTATAGTTTTTATAGTTGGTTGGTTCCAATCAAGATGCAGACACAGTCCACGCATGGCATTTAGTTGCCATGTCTTTTAAGTCTTGCTGGCCCAGTCGTGGAGGTAGGTGGCTTGCAAGGAAAGGCTAGTGAGTGATATGTCAGGTCTCTTATCTGATTCTGCCGGGCCCACCGGCAAGCACTTTCCTGCCCGGTGAGCATGCCCACACTCTTTCATTGCAGGTGAAGTTCACGCTGCGTTTGAGGATTCCACTTTCTCTCATTGTCTTCCACTCAGTTCTGGAAGCAAAAAGCTCAGGCCCTGGCTCTTTTTTGTGGTAGTGCTTGAAGACCTCTGTTGGTCCATTTTTGGTGTCCACCAGCACTTTGAGAAGAGGCTAGTTTTGACCTTTGTCCAATTTTCTATTAGGTTATTTGCCTTTTCATATTGATTTGTTCTATGTAAGAACCGTGGCCCTCTGTCCTACCTGTTACACATTTATTTATTTTTTATTTTTTGCAACTGATGTTTAACTGGCCCACACTCACTTTTGATTTAAAATTTTTTTTATATTACATGTTAATCTTTTCCTTTACTGAATTCTGTGTCGTCTGTCATGTCTAAACACGGCTTCCCACCTTAATATTACACAAGAAACCACTCATGTTTTTCTAGTACTCTTTAGAAGCCTCTCCCTCTTTTTAAAGATTATATCTGATTATCTGCAGTTATTTTGATATAAGATGAAAGGTTAGGGGACCAGTTTAATTTTTGTAGTTGTCCTTCAACCCCAGGAGGTCATGAACTGTCACTAGTGCCACATCATCAGCTAGTGTGGCTGCTGCCAGCTCAGCCCAGACCCTCTGCTGGTTCTGATGCTTAAGCTGAGAGCCTTCCCCTAGGGCTCCGCTGTCCGCTGCTGACTCAGCCAACGGGCCTCGGTGAACATGGAAAGGATACCAGTCACTGGGGAGCCAGGCACTGCCAGCTTCTCTCCCAAGTTACCCTCCTTTCATTCAGTGCTCATATTCATGTTCTCTCTCACAGATGAGAAAACAGGAGGTCGTATTAATGGTTAACGATGGAGTGAGAGTTTAAACATACAATTGTAAACCCCACAAAGTAGGTGTAAACAGCATTCTATGAGGGGAATCTGGTTGCAGAATCTGGAAAATCTTCCTGGAGGAACTGGCATTTGACTGGGGCCTTTTAAATTTACTTTCAACAATAAAGATAAATTTAGAAAGAAAAGAATAGCAGCATTGCCTGGCCAGTGTGGTTCAGTTGGTTGAGCCTCATCCCATGCACCCGGAGGTCGCTGGTTTGATCCCTGATCAGTCGTGTCACAGTCCATGGGCTGTGGCAGAGGGTGGAGGAGGGGCTCACTCGAGTAAAATCATGCAGATACTTTGGGATGAATCCAGGCTGTGCAGAGGGCTTCTGTTCTTTTTCTTTACACTTCCTCTGCGGTCCTTGGACTATTCTTCAGGTGTATGATGTTGATGCACAGAAGAATTGTGAACAGGTAGGGTACCATTTAGTGGAAGCAACTTTTCTATTGTCTTTGATTAGCTGCTTTCCGCTGCATTTATTAAGTTAGCTGTTCTCTCTCCGAATCCATTTTAACTTCCTGTGGCAGTATTTGGGCTCCAGCCACTTGTGTGATCTCCTAAGTAGAGCCTTTCAACACTTTATAAATATGCCATATACTTTTTATATTCCTTTGTTCCCCGTCAGGAACACATCCCAATCTTCAGAACTGCACAATCAGTTTTTATTCATTTAAGGAGCAGTAGTAATTTGACACTTGCTAATATGTAACAAATTATATTGGGAGCGATAATTACAATTGCAGCTGGCTCCTAATTATACTGTAACCTTGATGCTCAAAAAAAAATTGAGACTGAGTTCAGCATATAATACTGGAGAATAATACTCTGCATTAGGCAGGTCTGCCTTCTACTGAACCCTGGGCATTTATGTATCATAATGCCCAATCAAAAAGACTTTCTTTTAAATTGCTTTCAGCTACAGTGTTGTCCAGTAGCACGATTCATAAGGATTGCTTAAAGTCTCCATCTTTGCTTGCCAAATTCTTGGCACACCCTCCAAGTATTATAATTAGTGTCAAAAACTGGGCTGTAGGGTATTTTTGGCTCTGTGGTTGACTACTGCTCATTTAAGACTACGTGTCTTAAATGCCTCAGCTTCCTCATCTGAAAAATGGAGATATTAGTGACTCTTCACCTTACACAGTTTTAGAGATTTTTAAATGAGATCAGATGTAAAGCCATTAGCATGATGCCTAGCATAGTGTCAAGGGCCCAGTCAAAGTTAGCTGGTCAGTGTTAGTTGCTAAAATCAATAACAAATGACCCAGCTGCAAAGACTTTGCCTCCCTCCATGACCCCTGACTCCAGCAGAATTACGATCTTAGTTCTGCAACCACTCTACCTTGTGATGATGGCATGTATCACCACACTCTTTGTACCAGCCGCTTGTTGATAAGTCTGTCATTCTCTCTGCAGGCAGGGTCTCTGGTTTATTTGGCATTGTCTCCTCAGTGCCTGGCACTGGGCCTAGCACACCGTAGGCTTCCCCTAGGCCAGTGGTCGGCAAACTGCGGCTTGCGAGCCACATGCGGCTCTTTGGCCCCTTGAGTGTGGCTCTTCCACAAAATATCAACTTCTGTGCATGGGCCACGAAGTTTCAATCGCACTGTACGTGCGCGCCCGCACGTGGTATTTTGTGGAAGAGCCACACTCAAGGGGCCAAAGAGCCGCATGTGGCTTGCGAGCCGCAGTTTGCTGACCACTGCCCTAGGCCATTGTGCAGCATGAATGAGCCAGTGGAGCAGCACCATCTAAGGCAGTGGTTCTCAGCTGGGGCTGGGGTGGTTTTGCCCCCTGATGCTATTTGGCAATGTCACATCTGGGAGGAGAAGATTACTACGGGCACCTAGTGAGTAAAGTCCGGGGATGTTGCTCAACATCCCACAAGGCATCAGACAACTGCCTACAACAAACAATAATCTGATCCCAAGTGTCTGTAGGTCCAAGGTTGAGCAACCTGCCTGCCTGGCTGTGGCATTGTGGAAAAGGGATGGGCTTGGAGCAGATCAACCTGTTTGGCCCGCAGTTTTCTCCAATGTAAAGGAAGATAATCCAACCTGCTTTAAGGATTCTCAGAAAGAAAGGGAGATTCTATGGGTGTGTGCCTAGTGACTGCCTAGTCAGGTTCATCTTGATGGTCCTGGCTATCCATGATTTTTTAAAAAAAATAGACTTTAGTTTCATAGCAAAATTGAAAGGAAGGTTCAGAGATTTCCCATATACCACCTGCTTACACATATTCCTAGACTCCCCCATTAGTATCATCAGACACCAACAGAGTGATAACATTTGTTACAATTGAACCTACATTGATACATCATTATTACCCAAAGTCCATGGTTTATAGTAGGGTTCACTCCTGATGTACATTCTATGGGTTTAAACAAACTTTATAATGACATGTGTCCATACAGAGTATTTTCTCTGCTCTAAAAATCCTCTGCACTCTGTCTATTCTCTTTCTCTACACCCTAACCCTGTCAACCACTGATCTCTTTCTTCTTTGCCTTTTCCAGAATGTCATGCAGTTGGAACCATACAGAATATAGCCTTCTCAAATTGACTGCTTTCACCTAGTAATATGCATTTAAGTTTCCTCCATGTCTTTTCATGGCTTGATAGCTCATTTAGGGCTCAATAATTTTCATTGTCTGGAGGTACCATAGTTTATGCATTAATTGTCAAGATGTTTGTCAAATGTGTGCAGGTGTTTGTATAAATATAAGTTTTCAACTCCTTTGGGTAAATACTAAGAAGTATGAATGCTGGCCTAGCTGATGTCCCAGTTGTTGAGCATCTAGCTAAGAACCAGGAGGTCGCAGTTCTATTCCCTGGTCAAGGCACATGCTTGGGTTGTGGGCTTGATCCCCAGTGTGGGGTGTGCAGGAGGCAGCTGATCAGTGATTCTCTCTCATCATTGATGTTTCTATCTCTCTCTCCCCTCCCTTCTCTGAAATCAATAAAAATATATTTTTAAAAAAGAAGTATGAATGCTGGATCGTATGGTGAGAGTATGTTTAGTTTTGCGAGAAACCTCCAAACTGTCTTCTAGAGTGACTATACCGTTTTTCTTTCCTGCCAGCAATCTATGAGACTTCCTGTTGCTGCATATCCTCACCAGCATTTGGTGTTGTCACTCTTCCAGATTTTGGCCCTTATAATAGTTGTGTAGTGATATCTTATTGTTCTGATTTGTGATTCCTTGATTGCATATATGATGGGGAGCATCTTTTCACATGTTTGTTTGCTGTCTTTATATTTTCTTTGGTTTGCTTTCTGTCAAGGTCTTTGGCTCATTTTTTAATTGGGTTGTTTGTTTTCTTATTGTTAAGTTTTACGAGTTCTTTATATATTTTGGATAACCGTCCTTTATTTGCTATTCTTTTGCAAATATTTTATCCCAGTCTTTTCATTCTCTCAAGTCATTCACTTATCTTTACATTCTCTTGATAATGTCTTTCACAGAGCAGAAATTTCTATTTTAATGAGGTCCAGTTTATCAGTTCTCCCTTTCATGGATCATGCCTTTGGTGTTATATTTAAAAGTCTTTGCCAAATCCAAGGCCATCTAGGTTTCCTACTATATTTTCTTTTCTAAATTTATTTATTGATTTCAGAGAGAAAGGAAGGGAGAGAAATATCCATTTGTTGTTCCACTTATTTATGTGTTCATTGGTTAATTCTTGCATGTGTCCTGATTGGGGATCAAACTCACAGCCTTGGCATATTGGGGTGGCTCTCTAACCAACTGAGCTACAGGGCCAGGGCTACTTTTTTTTTTTTTTAATATATCTTCTTTTTACATTTTAGCTCTGTGATCTCTATATAGCTTTGAGTTTTACATTTAGCTTTATGGTCCATTTTGTTCCACAGATCTTGGGTATCTGTTCTGGGTTTTCTTTCTTTTCTTTTTTTTTTTGGTGTGTGTGTGTGTTTTCCTCCCAATCTTTTTTCTCTTTGCTTTTCAGTTTTGGAAACTTCTATTGAAACTAGAGGTGCATGAATTCGTGCACCAGTGGGATCCCTCGACCTGGCCTGCGGGATCAGGCCGAAACTGGCTCTCCGATATCCCCCGAGGGGTCCCAGATTGTGAGAGGTTGCAAGCCAGGCTGAGGGACCCCACCGGTGCATGATCAGGGCCGGGGAGGAACGTGGAAGGTTGATCAGCTGGGGAGGGACACAGAAGGGCTCCAGGGCATGTCCAGCCTGTCTCATTCAGTCCCAATCAGCCAGACCCCAGCAGCAAGCTCACCTACCGGTCGGAGCGTCTACCCCCTGGTGGTCAGTGCACGTCATAGCGACTGGTTGACTGGTCAGTTTCCTGCCCCCTGGTGGTCAGTGCACATCACAGCGAGCAGTTGAGCAGCCTTAGCATATCATAAGCATATTATGCTTTGATTGGTCAAATGGCTACCAGACGACTGGACACTTAGCATATTAGGCTTTTATTATATAGGATACTCTTAGTCTCAGATTCTCTCCTCAGCTGTGTCCAGTCTACTAATAAGCTCATCAAAACATTCTTCTTTACTCTTTCAGTAGTTTTTGATCTCTAGCATTTCTTTTTGGTTCTTTCTTAGAATTACCACCTTTCTGCTTACAGTGCCCATCTGTTCTTGCATACTGTCTACTTTATGCATTAGAACCCTTAGCACATGAATCATACTTGTTTTATATTCCTGGCCTGATAATTTCAACATTCCTGCCATATTTGAGTCTGATTTTGGTAGTTGTTTGTCTCTTCAAATTGTGGTTTTTGCCTTTTGGGATGTCTTGTAATTTTCCTTGGTGGCAGACATGCTGTACTGGGCAAAAGGAACTGCTCTGAAGAGGCCTTTGGTGATGAGATGGTAGGAAGTAGATTAGGTGTCAGTCCATTAGAGAGCCTGTGTCCCTGGATAGTATATTTCACATGTGCTTCTCAGTGTTTTCTTCCTCTTAGGTGGGAGAGGATGGCTGGAGATGTCTGGAGTTTGGGATTGTCTTCCCTCTGATCAGTTAGGCTCTGATAAATCCCCAGCAGCTTAGGCTGTCATTAGATCATTTCTCCAGAGGGCAGACCTTGGTATAAAGAACAGAGAGGTCCGATGGATTTCAAAATGGTTTTCCTCTCCTCCTGCTGAAAGAGCAAGGTGTTTCTTTCATCGATGATTCCTGTGGGGACCAGGTGGAGTTCCAGGAGTCGAAACTCACCAAATTTGGGGAACCCCCTATGTCTGGGTCCCCTAGAGTTTTAAAGCCTCCATCTTGTCCACAGGTAAGCCTCCAGCAGTTCGTTATTTCCTGTTCAGACACTGGTTCCCACGGAGGTTTCAGTTCACAGGTTTCTGCTCTGGTTGGCTGTGATTCCCTGGTTCTGCCTTTCTGTGTCTCTAATTTTGGGGGCAGTGGTTTTCCTGGTGACCTCACTTTTCTATTGGAAACTTCTATTGAAATACCCTTAGTCTCAGATTCTAGGTAGAGTTGTTGATTTTTCAGCTTTTCACTTGTTGGATAGATAGAGTAGCAGCTTCTAGGCTCCTCACCTGCTGGACTGGAAGCCAGAAGTCTCCCCACCATCTTTTGTCTAACTTTTCTGTATTGGAGAAAATCTCCACATTATAGGGCCTGCCTGCCAGAGTGAATGAGTCAGAACTCAGTTCCCACCTTTCCTTGCAGCCAGAACAAAAGCACATGATCTAGCTCTGCCAATGAGAGGCTGACGCTTGGCTTTGATTTGGAAGAGAGCAACCTGAGGAAGCTGCTTGTGTGTGAAGTTCCCATGACAGCTGACCTGGCAGGGAGCTAGGCTACTTGCTTTTGTTGTGAGATCGGAGGTAGATTTCTCAGCAAGTGATTCTGGGATAGTTTCCGGCTTCTCTGGTGGAAACTTAGCCTCAAGCTGATTCTTCAGCCTTCCTAACAAGACTGTGATTATCCAGTAGAATTCTAATAAATGATTTTTCCTCTTAGCTTGCCAGCTTTTATTGTTTATTTCTAAGTTGAATACATGCTGGACCTCCTTGCCTTCCATTCCTATTTGGGATTAGAAATGTCATGGAGGTGCTCTCAGCTTACATTTTTTAAAGAGTAGCTAATAATCACTACCAACATTAGCTATCACTTCAGGATTCACAAAGTTGGTTTTGTGTGTGTGTGTGTGTGTGTGTGTTTTAATTCTAATCGATCCTCAAGATAACTTTTTGAAATAGATAAGTAGATTTTGGCATTTTCCCCATTTTATAGATGAGGAAAGTCAAACTCAGAGATGTTAACTGACTTGTCCAAGGTTCAAGTTAGCAGCACACTGAGACCCAAATATTTATTCTAAAGCTGGGGATGTCTGCTTATGGCAAGGTGAGCAAGCACCTTCAACTATCTCCATAAGAAATTAAAAATATAAACAGAAAAATACCTATTTCAGAAAGACTCATACTGTCTCTTGTCAAATTAGTACTCTTGGGAACATTTACTGGAATATTGGCTTTAGCTTAATAACAATAATAATAAAGTCTAAAATTAGTGTGCTTAAAGCTATTTTGGAATAACAGAACACAGCTAAAACATTGACATTCATTTTTTAACTGTGATACTCTCCTTGTGAATATCAGAATTTTATGGTGATGGTGTTATGGTTGTTTAATGTTTGTCTACAATAGCACAGAGTTAAATCCAACACATTTCACAACCTACTGAATCCTTTGATAAACATCTCCCACAGCCTTGAAATGACCTGCTTGTGTAATTACCCAGTGGGTTAACATTTGTGATGTCTGGTGCTTTGTAAGTCAACTGTTGAGTGACATGAACTTTTGGGATGGATTACACAAAAATGTTGTGGTTTAAAGAATACTTGACAAGGCATCTTATCTGTATGCTAATTTGTATTTCAATGACTTTTTTCATAATTCCTACTTTTTTATTAGAAATTAGGGAAACTGTAGAATGAGGAATGAGTGACTCAGTGAATTCAATGAAAATTATTTTTCTTAAATTTTATTAGACACCTCTTTCTTCCTCCCAAGTTAATGGTGACTGTGGTTTTGGGGAATTCTAAACTTTCTTTTGTAATTACTGATTGTATCAGTCAAGGTTCACTTGCGGAGAACAGAATCCACTCTAGCTGGGTTAAGCAGAGGGAGTTTTATTACAGGGTATTAAATGGCTTCCAGAATTTGTTGGGAAGGTGAAGAAACAGACTTTCGGTTGAGCTCTCAGGAATGACTTCCAGAGCATCACAACAGAGCAGGCCACCAAGGGAATAGCTGCCTCTTGTGCAGTCATGAAACATCTGACAAATGGCAAGTGTTTCAGAACCATGCTGCCATTGACATGGCTAGGAGGTTGCCACTGGAAAATCAGACACTTTGTGTGATGGTGCTTGCTAAGACACAGCAGAAGTATGGCCCCTAACTTCCCAATCTCTGCTTTCCAAAACTCTGGCTTTTAAATCTCACCCAACTTCACCTAATAGGGCAGCACCTAGACCACATAGCTGCAAGGGAGTCTGGAAAATGTAGTTTTAGCCTTCCAGTCTTTATATTTATAGTACAGGAAGGTACATGGGAAGAAGCTTCTAAGTTGTTAGGTCACACCCAGTAGTACTTTCCATTGAGATTTTGGTCTACCTACTACACTTATTTCCACAGGTACAAAAGACTATACAGGAATATTTCTCCCTCCACCTCCTATTCCGGCTTGTCACTGCATGCCTGCTTGTGTGTATGTGCACATCCTTCTCCATTGCCCCCCCCCCCCCACACGGAGTAGCCTGCTTTTGATGAGCTGTCTCTTCTGTTTTTTTTTGTTTTTTTCAGATCTAAGGTAAATAATTACTTCATGACAAGTAGGGTTTTCAGTGTAAGCTTGTCTTGGTTTTCAGACCTTTAGTTTTTTTTTGCGGGGGGGGGCCATGTTGGGGAAGCATTGCTAAGTGAAGGCTGTGTTGTGCAGTTGGTGAAGTAGCAAGCTGAGGTGAGGACCTTGGGTTCTAATACAGTGGTTCTCAACCTAGCCAAACATTATACTCTTATGAGGAAGCTTTAAAGATAGCCTAATTTGATTGGCCTCTGGTAGGACCTGAGTACTGACAAAATTTAAAAGCCCCTCAGGTGACTTGGATGAAGCAGAATTGGACATTAGCTAAAGTTGTGGTTCTTAAACTTTAACAGGACCAGGATCAACTGCAGCAGTTCTCAACCTGTGGGTCGCCAACCTGTGGGTCGCGACCCCTTTGGGGGTTAAAGGACCCTTTCACAGGCGTCGCCTAAGACGATCGGAAAACACATATATGATTACATATTGTTTTGTGATTAATCACTATGCTTTAATTATGTTCAATTTGTAACAATGAAAATACATCCTGCATATCAGATATTTACATTATGATTCATAACAGTAGCAAAATTACAGTTATGAAGTAGCAACGAAAATAATTTTATGGTTGGGGGTCACCACAACATGAGGAACTGTATTAAAGGGTCGCGGCATTAGGAAGGTTGAGAACCACTGAGCTAGAGGACTTGCTAAACCATAGACAGCATTCCCTTAATAGTGTATGCACTTTTGTCATAAAATATACCCATATTCCTTATGATTGAGCTTGAAATCCATTGAGATTTCAGACCCAGTCATATCAAACCAGGGAGAAAATTTCCTCATGGAATGAAATGAGCACATGTGCTCTGGCAATCAGAGCTGGTGAGTCAGACTGCCCAGAGTGGATTTAATTCCTACTTTAAAAAATATATATATATATATATTAAAAAAATATTGATTTCAGAGAGGAATGGAGAGGGAGAGAGGATAGAAACATCAATGATGAGAGAGACTCATTGATCAGCTGCCTCTTGCATGCTCCCTACTAGGTATTAAGCCAGCAACCCAGGAGCCTGCACCCCCAATGGAGGGTGGTCTGGCACTATGTGCCCTGATCAGGGACTAGAACTGTGACCTCCTGGTTTATAGGTCGACACTCAACCACTGAGCCACACGGGCCCGGGCCGTGGAATCTACTCTTATAATGCAAATTTAAGAAGCGTAATGATAAAACGGGCAATTAGATTTTAAGACTTGTAGCTTTAAACAGTTACATGCTGTTAGTATATGAGAAATATATATATAACAATGAAAGTAAGTCTTCTGAAAGTAATCTACAGTTTGCTGACTCTTCCAAAGCCCAGCGAACTAAGGCTTCTCAAGTGATGCACACTGTGCCTGCTGAGCAGTGATTCTGAGTTGGCTAATACCTTTCTGTGGTTCCCTCTTTCCAGCTCATAAAACTATCTGGGTATTGGTTTTACCTCCAGGTAGAATCCATCTCAACACACCTCAGAACACTGGCACTTCTGACGGCATTTTTATGTTGTCCTCAGTGAAGCCACTGAAATGACACTAAAACAAGAAGAAAAGAACAGGAGGTAGAAGAGAAAAATGGACATTTTGAATGGCCACACAACACTGGGGCAGTATATGGGATTAGTGCAGAGGTGAGGCTCAGGAGTGTTTCTGAATCCACTTCCTATGGAACCGGAGTTATCTGTGCTGCAGTGGAATGTGTCCAGGACCCAGTACACATTTCAGTGGGCCTCAGGGGAATTCCACAGTGATCGTTAACTGTGTGCTGTACCTGGAACTTTGGGTCTGTTTTCAAGAAGTAGCCATCAATGGAGCTAGGATAGCAGATGGAATGATGAGTTAGGAAAGACCTGTATGTTCATTTAGAGCTTTTGTGAATGTTTTTGAAGACCCATGAGTTACTTTCCCCTCTCTTCTCCTGATTTCTCCCGTCTCAAGTTATGAGCCATGTTAGTCATCATTTAGACATTTTTAGGAGTAAGCATGATAGAATATAAACACATGTGGACAAATAATACAAGTAATATAAACCATTGATTGAGTACTTTAACTGTTGGGGGTGTTAATGCTCAGCACTCTATGTGATTGTCTCCTATCACCCCTCTAACCACTCAGGACTTCTGGCTTTGTTAGATGAGGACTGTGAGGCTCAGAGGTCAGGGAAGTAGCTCAAGGTCACACAGCTAGTTAGGTTAGGGCTTGGGCCTGGCTCCCAATCGAGGGTGGTCTGGCACTAAAGCCATGCTCTTAATCACAGCACTGGATGGACATGACACACTGGTGGTGGTAGGAGCAATTGGGAGAGTCTTGATTTCTAGGCATGTACTTACTATATTATGTCAGTGGTTAACACAAGTCATCATCATTGTGAAGCTGTATGTAATGTGGATCAGTGCAAAGACCAACAGTCAAAGATGGAAGATTTGGGATCTGATTTCAAATACATAGAAAATGTAAGTACAGATTGGTGCTAATCTGGCTTTGGGGGAAATATTTAACCCTTTTTGAGTCTTGGTTTTCCTTTCTGTAAAATGAGGGTAATGATATGCTCTATCTGAGTTTCAGGGTTGCTGTGAGGATCCAATGAGGTGATAGTCATGGTTTGAAAACTATGGAATGTTCTGTACGCATTAGGCATCATGTCTTACAAGTGTTGAGTCACTGTGTGGATTTTCTCCTGTGTCCGAGGCTCTGGGAGTTACAAAGGGAGCGCTTTGCTCCTTTCTCTCTCAGAGGCGCATGGTCCTGGTGGTGAGCCCTGAGTGTGCATTTTGGGATCAGCAAGGAGAAGAATGCTGTGGGAATTTAGGGCAGGAGAAACCCACTCTGTAAGAGCACTGCGCAGGGAAGGCTTTATGACATAGTGAATTAACTACATTTTAAAGGATGTGGTATTCAGAGGGAGCAAGAATAGTTCACTTTGTGGAAACTTTCCTTTGCTTTTAAAAGGAAAACCAACCAAGTGCCTAGGGTCACCATATGCCTTTTAACAAATGTTACTTATGGACTGTCTTGCGATGTGAAACTCGGACAGAATTTCTCTGCTCTTAAAAGACGAGGGTGGAGGCATTTTTATGCTGTCCCCTCCCCTCCCATTAGTGTTCATTCTCTCTACCTTCCTCAGAACATGGACCCGCAAGGGGGGAATCTTCTCCTGCAGCCTTCGGTCAGCATTATCATCAGTCTTAGGTTGGTTAGCAGGCTATTTCCCCCTTCTTAATTGAACAGTAAAGAACACTACCTAATTCAGGATTTTCAAAGATCACAAATTCTTATGGATAAAAATAGCACTGGTGGTTACAAGTGCTCAGCTGAAATTAAAAGAGTTATCGGTCTTGCTTTGGGAAAGAAGGTGACCAACCACTGATTTCCAAAGAGTACCTCTCCCATCCCAGTGATTAGTTAATAAAATTATTCCCAACAGTGGTGGGCAAAGGAACTCAGGCAGTTACACACTTAGAGACAGAGAACCCATTGTCCAAAGATCTCAGAAGAGTCTTTGCAAACACACAGAAGGGATTTAGAACAATTTGCATAAATCTCCCTGTGGATAGCGCCATGGCTGGAGTATTGGGGCGGTTCCAGGAACCCCTTTTGGCTCTATCATGGGGTGACGCTGTGCTTGGTGAGAATTCAGTCTCATGGCGGTTTTGCCAGCAGGACTGGGTGATGGGACGCTGAATAAGCCCACTGTTTGGTTCCACATAAGGACTCTTTTGTGTTGGCCTGGGGCAGCCATGTGCAAGTTTGTCTTGCTTTTTCCCCAATGATGTTTTTGGACTTTGTGGGCTGGAGAATTAAGCACAACACCTATTCTGAGCTAATCTGACACATTTTGCTCTTGAAAGGTAACCATAGCCCCTTGTATTTCCAGAATGTGGAGAATAATAGCCATACCTTTGGAGACCTTTGTCTTCTTAAATTAAAAGTCGGGGAGAGGAGGAGACTTGGCTTGGCATGCCCAGGTAGCTGGGGCCTTCCCACCTGCTCAGGCTGGCACAGTGGGAAGTAACCCCTTCTGCTTGTTAATATGATTTGCCTTGTTCACTAACTTCTTTAAGAACTATCTTCTCTTGCAGAGTTAACAAACAGGTTGTACTTTAATATTTACTATTCCCCTATGAAAGGGTTGGGATCACTCTGGAGTATAGTTTTAAAATGCCAGATGATTAAAAATCTGTTTCAACTTTTCTTTCTTTTTTCTTCTTCTTTTTGAACAAAACAAACCAAAGATAAAGGTATGCATTAAACACTACATATTTGGAGCTTTACTGGTTGCTTGGCCAGAATGTTAGCATTTATGAAGCCACATAGGGAGTCTAATTTAAAATTCAGGAAGTAGGTTTTGTACTGGGGAATTTACTGTTTAAGTACAAAAATGAAATCCTCTAATTTTTGACCTGGAGTTTATTCCTTTCAGTCGCTAGCTTGATTTCTCAGCTTTGTTCTAATAATACAAACGTCTTTATGTTTATTTGTAGGTGGCTTTAACCAAGAGAGCGGATCCCGCTGAGCTTAGAACAATATTTTTGAAGGTCAGTATAAAGGAATCTATTTTGTTTCTTGGTCGATCCGTGTTCTATAACTTTTAAAGATTCTTTTTAAGCAGATCTTTATTTTATTGTTGTAGTTCTTAAAAATCCCCCAAAGTATCATTACTTAAGACTCCTAAAAGAGGTCCTTAACAATTATACCTATTTTTTAAAAAAATGTATCAGAAACTTGCTGTTATTTGTTTGTGATATGTTTACATTTTCATTTCTCTTATCTCACATGGTGTCAGGTATTGAAAAGGAGTTCCTGGGGGATTTAGTCTCCCAACCCATTTACCTTTCCAGGGTTGACTTGTGCGGTTTAATGGTAATGCTTTTCCTCCTAAGCAGTTTAAAGCTCTTTGTAAACATTTCAGTAATCCTTCTTTCACCCAGAAGCCGGTCATCATCATTGTCGTCATGATCATCATTTTATTACAGCTGTGCTGCCTGGTGCGGAGGCCGCAGTATGAGTAATACGAGATGTGAAATCACAACAGACACCATGCAAGTTTATGTCCTTAGTTTCTACCAGTTTCGCCTACTTTGCCATATTGCACAGTGAATGATTAATCCTCTAATAAAAGTTTACCTCAGATTCCAAACACTGAACCACTTTTAATGTTATTCAGCCGGAATCAAAGTACTCAAAAAAAAGAGAAAAGGCCACTTTTATAAAGATTATTTTAAAAGTATTTATGTAGCCTTCTTCTACACATACCAAAGGTAACTGTGCTGTATATAAAGAAGACCCAGGCTTTGAATGAGAAACTTGATAATCTGCTGTGTACTGAGAATATATGTCTTTAAAAGTTAATAATTTTATATGCATCACTTTCTTCATCCATATGCATTACCATTAAACAAATCGAAAAATCAGGGAATTTAAACACTGACAGGATTATTCGATATTGAGTGTTTGTTATTTTTGATGTTTAGGCTGATAATGGTATTCAGAGTACGGGAACCATAAAGAATCTTTTTCTCTTATATAGATACACACTAAAGTATTTACAGAGATTATGAGACTACGATATCTGAGATTTGCTTTTAAATAATCCAGTTTTGGTGGGGTAGGGAAAAATGAGCAGGCAGTATGATGATAATTTTTGAAATTGGGAAATGCAGTACCAGGTTCGATTCCGGTCAAGGGCATGTACCTGGGTTGCGGGCACATCCCCGGTGGGAGATGTGCGGGAGGCAGCTGGTCGATGTTTCTCTCTCATCGATGTTTCTAACTCTCTGTCTCTCTCCCTTCCTCTCTGTAAAAAATCAATAAAATATATTTAAAAAAATAAAAAAATAAATAAATAAATAATCCAGTTTTGGTGGGGTAGGGAAAAATGAGCAGGCAGTATGATGATAATTTTTGAAATTGGGAAATGCAGTATTGGGTTTATTATACTATTCTCTCTACTTTGTGTGTGTTTGAACATTTTCATAATAAAGTTACAAAAATTGTAAAGAATCAATGAAAAAAACTTTATGAAAGTGCCCAGCACCTGATTTGCTTTAGATATTGATTCAGTAAATGTTTACAATTAAATAATTCAAATACAGAGAGACAAAGTCTCCAAAGGAAAATGATTAAAAATATGAGCAGTTTTGGGGGAGAGGGGGAAAAAAGGATACATTTATAGGGAGGCTTGGATTATATATAAGAAAGCAGAAATCTTTTATAAATTTGTTGGCCCAAAAGGACAATACAATATTGAGATTCTAAGGTGGAAAATGATTCTGGATACTGACAGTCCAGGATGCAGAAATGCTTCGTCTCTTACCTAGACCGGTGTCTGTTGCTATGCATTTTGGGCCCACTATGATTGGGATCAGGTGTATATGAGGGAACCTCAGATATTTGTAGTATGTGTATTTAAGGTCTTTATTGAAAAACTCTAATGATGTCATTCTGGAAGACCACTTGCAGACGAGCATGTGAGTGGGTTGCCAAAGAGCCTAGAGAAAAGAGTAAAGTTCATTACCTTGAGCTGACAAAGTCCTAAGACCTGTCTTTGAACTCAAGACTTGTCTGTTATGTATTTCTGTTTTCTAAAGCAGCCGTAATATATCTTACTGATTTTTTACAGAGAGGTTGGGAGAGGGATAAAGAGTTAGAAACATCGATGAGAAACATCAATCAGCTGCCTCCTGCACACCCTCTACTGGGGCTGTGCCCGCAACCAAGGTACAGGAATCGAACCTGGGACCCTTCATTCCGCAGGCTGACGCTCTATCCACTGAGCCAAACCTGTCAGGGCTTCACTAGTCTTTTGGTGTAATCAGTGGAAAGGCTCCAGGTAAAAGCGGTGTCCACCTTTTGAGGCCGTGTGGCAGGTTAAGGTCCTACTTTGGGACAGTATGTCCTTTCCAGATGTGGTTTCTCAATAGCAGGAAAGTCTATACTAGAAACAAATCAGATTGGTCAGGTAGACCCTGGGGAGGGGAGGAATTCCATGTGGGGTTTTGGAGTGTCAGCTGTGGGGTTTCTGGGTAAGGGGGCCTGTGGGCTGGGGTGGAATCTATGGGACCAAATAGGGAAGTGTTGTCTGTCCTCCCTGGAGGGTGGCTAGGACTACCTGGCTATTGAGCGAGAGTTCAGTATGACTTCGAGTCCGGGGGGATGATGTGGGGAGAACCATCCCTGAAGAAAACAGTGGTCAGCAGTTTCTGGAAGGGATTGTGGATCTGGCAAAGGTTCGGGTGACCTCATCAGGCCCGGATAGTGTGGTACCGATGCAAATCCTTGGCTCAGCACGCTGAGGATCTCTTGTTTACCATCTACCGCAGACGCAGACGGTGTTGTGGTGGAGGAAGAATAGGAGCGAGGCGCCCTGGGGACTGTGCCAGGCACGTCTCTGCTGTGGCTGGGTTTTATAGTTAATTATGGATCAGCCATAAGCATTCTGTAAACCCGACTACTTTGCGGATTTTCTGACTTTTTCCTGACTTTTTTTTCTAATAAATATCCCAGCCTTCTCTCTGTTAACCGGGGTAGAGGATTCTTCTGTAGCTTGGGGCATGTGAAGAGAAGCATCATTGCACCCTTGGACCAGAGGTGCTGGTACCAGAGGTGCTGGTAGCAGGTAGCTGTGGAGATGAGAGAGCCAATGGAACTGAGACAGATAAGGAAAGAGGGGTCCTGGAGGATTAAAATGGGCCCAATACTGGCTTATTTTATGTTTTTGAGTTAAAATAATTTCTACTTTAGTTTTTTTCTTTTCTTTTTTTTAAGGTGTTTACTGTAAAATAGTGTGAGGTATGGGGTATATAAAAGTGTATAAATTATGGCTCCTACACTTAACTATTTCACAGTGCAATAAAAAGATAAAGCCATTATATGGAATAAAAAGATAAAGTGTAATAAAAAGATAAAGCCATTGGGGCTAATTATGTCTCCCTAGAGAGAGTCATTGAAGTTATAGGGAGGTAGTGGTATTTGAGCTGCATTTGAAGATGAGTAGGTGTTTATTTATCAAAGGAGAAGGCAGAAGAGGGTTCTGGGGCAAAGGAAGAACATTCCAGGCAAAGGGAGAGCCTTTGTGCGATATAAGAGTACCAGGAGTGTGGGGTGGCCCGGAGCATAGGGTTTTGGGCAATGATACTGGAATGGTAAGTAGGGCAGGACTTGGTGTAGGACATTTCTCCATAAGGCCTTTGAACTTCATTATGCAGGCTGTTCTCGAGGTAAGTGCTGGCTAGTGTTTTGTCTGGGTGTGGAAATCAAAGTCTAGGTGTGGTCAGTTTTGCTTCTGACATGAATTTTTTTGTCTGCCTAACACTTTTGATGCTGATTCATGTTAATTTAAATAGATGTGTATTTGATACCATTGTAATTAACCTAGTTATTAATAACAGGAAAGGAGCAAAGGGAAGGCCAAATAGCATAGGCATGTCAGCCATGCAAATAAAAATAATTCTCCCATGCGAATCTCAGAAAATTATTATTTTTTAAAATATATTTTATTGATTTTTTTAACATTTATTTTTATTTTTTTAACTTGTTCTATAGGCAATAAATGACGTTAATTAAATTCCTATAATTAGCTTTACCTTTTCACATTAGACCTAATAAAATTAATCGCAGTTCTCAAGATGGTTGAAGGAAGCCTCTTTATTTACCTCCAGCATATCTTTCAGGCTCACTTAGAAAATTTCAACTAGAAAGTGTCTTTGCCCTATTCTTTATACCCAACAACCTACAGGGTTGCTTAGTGCTTATTGATTTTTTACAGAGAGGAAGGGAGAGTTAGAAACATCGATGAGAGAGAAACATCGATCAGCTGCCTCCTGCACACCTCCTACTGGGGATGTGCCCGCAACCAAGGGACATGCCCTTGACCAGAATCAAACCCTGGGACCTTTCAGTCCGCAGGCTGATGCTCCTTTCCACTGAGCCAAACCGGGTAGGGCAGAAAGTTATTTTTCTTAAGATATCATAAGGACCCCAGTAGGAGATATCTTCATCTCTAGCTCTATCCATCCATCCATCTGTCCATCCATCCATATTTATTATGAGGAATTGGCTTAAGCCATCCATTATAGAGGCTGAGCAGTCCCATGATATCTGCAAGCTGGAGACCCAGGAAAACTGGTGAGGTAATTTGTTCAAGTCTGAAGGCCTGAGAACCAAGGAAGCTGACGATGTCAATCTCAGTCTGAGGGCCAGGAAAGGTATGTCCCAGTTCAAGCAAGGCGGCAGGAAAAAGGCGAGCAAATTCTTCCCTCCTCCAACTTTTGTTCTATCAGGCCTTCGGTGGATTGGATGATGCCTGTCCAACCCTGGGGAAGACAGTCCACTACTGAGTCCACAGATTCAGGTGCACGTCATCCAGAAACACTGTCACAGCCACACCCAGAATGTTTAATCTGGGCACCTGTTGGCCAGTCAGGTTGACACAAAATTAACCATCACATTTAGTATCATATTGGGTTGTGCAAGGAATCCTAAAAGCCTCCCTGTTTCATAAGTATATGTTTAATTGTATTAAAACTTCTCAAAATTGTTAAGGAGAGAGGCTCAGGTCACTTGTAAAAGCTATTCACTGTGCTCTCCTTTCTCTTTGGCCGCCAGTATGGTTTCTGTCACCCATTTATCCCTGTTCTTTGTGTAGCTTTTACTGTCCTCCCTCCTCCACATCCCTCAAATCACTGCTGTGTGTCCAGGACCAAGAGGCCCTGTCCTGCTCCATAGGAAAATACATGATGTCTAAGTCCTTTCTCAGCATTTCCCATAGCACCAGGGGCTCCACAAAGCAGGAATGAGCAGGTCCCAATTACATGAGCTGGAGTGTAACATACTAAAGGCCAGACCTGGGGAACGCTGTGAAAAACCATCACACGCCACCTAATCCTTACTGACCATTTCTGCTCTAGAATGAAGAGGACTCTACTATAGCAACATTTCATACCTGCTTCCGTACAACCCCCCAGGAAGCCATGCAGTTAACAGTCTCTTCCAGCTCAGCCTGTCTGTCATCCTTCCTTTGTTTGTTTTTTACTTTGAGGGTACATTTTAAAGTGGGGGACAGTGAAACAAGGAAGGGCTTAGCATAGAAGAAGCAACAGGAGAGAACTAGGCGGGGCTGCTTTAGCTCACTGGGAAGTCAGAGAAAACGGGGAAGTCAGACAGGTTCGGGGTGAGCCCGGACAAGCTGCTTCTGCCCATTGCTCCCCTGGTTGCAAGTCTCCTGGGTCCCTCAGAGGTTAGGAGATGCCTGCCTGGGGCTGGGGGGTGGGGAGGGAGAGGGAAGATGAGGGGGAAGGGAGAGGTACGAGTGTGCTCCCTGTAGGGAGAGGGTGCCTTGTCACCCTTTCTTGCATCGTTGATGTCCTTGAAGCAGAAATGGGCAAAAGAATTAGATTATATTCATCTATGACTTCATAATTAATCCCACTTTTAATAAAAGCCCTATATCCTTGCTAAAGAACAAGACATGGGTTGTAATCCATAGCTTCTCAACCTCAGCACTTGATATTGTGGGCTGGACACTGTTGTAGGGGGTCGTCTTGTGTACTACTTCAGCAGAACCCCTGTCCTCTACCAGTGAGGTGCCAGTAGCATCCCTCTCCCCGAGTTATGACAATCAAAATTGTCATCAGACACTGCCAGATGTCCCCTGTGGGGGGAAATAGACAAGCAGAGGAAGCTCAGAGCTGGAGAACTCCACCCCCAGAAAGGCAGGTAACATGCAGACAGGGCTCCTTCTCGCTGGTTGTACTCAGCTACTGGGGGCCATTGACATTCGCCAGCTGTTAATCAGGCTAAGCTGCCCCCCGTGGAGAAGCACTGGTATAAGCATGAACCTTCGTGTACTTATGTTTTTGTTTTTTCTTTGAAGTGATGGAAAATAACTCTTTGTGAAGAGAATATTATCATATCTGATATATTATCCTTTGAATATTTAAGCTTTTCCACATAGTAATCTCACGATTGTGTACTTTCGAGAATAAAATATCTCTTCTCTCTTTTTTTTTAAAAAACAGTATGCAAGCATTGAGAAAAATGGTGAATTTTTCATGTCTCCCAATGACTTTGTCACTCGCTATTTGAACATTTTTGGAGAAAGCCAGCCTAATTCAAAGACTGTGGAACTTTTAAGCGGTGTGGTGGATCAAACCAAAGATGGGTATGTTTATTTCTTATTGTCTCATTTAATATTTTTGTTTGAAACAGCTTTCTGTTGCTTTAAAGATTAGGAAGTCTGCATACACTTCCCATCTCTTAAGAGCATTTTCTCTACCTATTACAAGTAATACATTATTTTAGAAATAATAACTTCAATATTTCCTCCAGCATTTGTATCACAGATGGGGATTTTGCATGTGTATTTTTTTTATACACTTTAAAGAACTATTTATAGTTTCATGATACTGTTGTAGTTGATAAGTGGTATGAAGATATTCCAGAGTGTTTGTATTTATGTTGGTATTTTTCAAAGGAACTGTAAAATTGTGAGTAAATATAAAACATAGCTCTAAGAATATAACTTTTCTCTAATATTTCCCTCTGCTCCAATAACTTTTAAATCTAACATGTGATTAAATGCTACTAGTAACAGACTGAATGATATGATTCCAAATCCCCATGAAAAGCGTGCTAACCAAGCTGGAAGAGAAAGACCGAACCATCTAAAATTCAGTCGGACACTCGGCAAAATGCCTTGGGATTGTTTTTCCCACCAGCCTTCTCGGTTTACATTTTAAACAGGAGTCTTGCCTAAGCTGTCTAGGATTGCCGTCGGCTTTTATCACCAAGTGCAGAAGTTTGGACTCTGCACCCTTGCTGATACGAACACCAGTGTCCCCTCATAGCCACATAGAACCCACAGGAACCAGCCTCTCTGTATAGACTGTGGTGGGCTCCCAGCCTTCCGCTCTCGCTGCTTGCCAGCACCTACCCCTTTGACAGAGTAGTTACCTGCCATTCTGGGGTGGCTTTTTCTAGCTCTGAGCCTTCATCTGTCACATGTCTGATTTTCCCACATGTGTTGGTTTGAGATACAGCCAAAGTGAAATCTCTTGATGTACCATGAATGCTCTCCGTTCTTACCAGCACTTCCCTCTTCTTAGTTATCTATCGGTTGTCCCATCACTCGTGGAAATAACCTGTTCAGAATGTCAAGGAGTGGGGAGGACATCGGCAGTTACACTTCCTGTTGTATCCTAGAGGATGGCTGCGTTATGCCTTCTCTCTTTGATCTGATAGCAGTTATTGGGGTTACTTCTGTGTTCTATCTCCACCCCAAGGTGGGGTCATTGCTAGGTGGTACAAGGAGAGGCTGAAATATATTTCATACTAGTCCACTAAAGCAAATGGTAGATGGGACATAGAATTAGTCTAGCAAACATTTTTTTTTTTGAGAAAATTTGGTTGCCTCCATACCTTCTGTGTTAATGATTCAGATGAAGGGTGACCAACTTATGCAACATAAATTATCTGACTCAGTGATTAAGATCTTTTTCTGTTTTTTATTTGATAGTTTAAATTTTTTTAAACTACACAAAAATTGGAAGAATGCAATGAACACCCAATATATGCCGTTCATCTGAATTGACTGACTGTTAACAGTTTTCCACCTTTATTCTCTCCTTCTACATTCATACTTTCTGCACACAAATGTGCACACGCATAATTTCCTTTTTTGGCTGGACTATTAAGTTGTAAATTTCAGCCATCATGAGACTTGAGCATTTATCTTCTAAGACTAAGAACATTCTCCTACACAACCACCACACTATGATCATACCTGGGAGAATTAATAATCATGCCAAAAACATTTGATATGCAGTCCATTTTCAAATATGCCAGATCTCTCTGTCCACCTCCCCTCTCAAATGCCTCATCTCCTTTTTCTAAAATCCAGAATCCAGTTAAGGTTTTTATATTACATTTAGTTTCTTTCTTTCTCTCTCTCTCTCTCTCTCTGTTAATCCCCACTGGAGGATTTTCCCATTGATTTTTTTTTTTTTTGACAGAGTGGAAGGGAGGGATGGGGAGAGAGAGAGAGAGAGAGAGAGAGAGAGAGAAACATCAATGTGAGAGAGAGACATTGATTGGTTGCCTCCTTACCAGGGCCCAGAATGTACATGCTCTTGACAGGGAATCGAACCCTTGACCCTTGGTGTGTGGGCCAATGCTCTACTATTGAGCCACACTGGCCAGGGCTGTATTAATCTAGAACAGATCCTTGCCTCTTAATGTTTTTTTTCATGACATTAACTTTTAAAATCCTGGCCCAGTGATTTTGTTGAAGGTCCCACATTCTAGACTTGTCTGATTCTTTCTTCACGCCTGCCTGTTAAACTTTGGGGTGCAGATTAGGACAGTCTCTGTACTACCTGCTGTATCTTAGAAGGCACGCTGTCCCAGCATTGATGATTCTAAGTTTGATCAGTTGCTAACAGTGGTATCCACTCAGTGATGGCGAACCTTTTGAGCTCGGCGTGTCAGCATTTTGAAAAACCCTAATTTAACTCTGGTGCCTTGTCACATATAGAAATTTTTTGATATTTGCAACCATAGTAAAACAAAGACTTATATTTTTGATATTTATTTTATATATTTAAATGCCATTTAACAAAGAAAAATCAACCAAAAAAATGAGTTCCCGTGTCACCTCTGACACGTGTGTCATAGGTTCGCCATCACTGCACTAGGTATTTCCATCGTATGGGGCCATTTTTATTTTGTAATTAGTATATAGAATACTTTGAGAATGTGTGGATGTCTTCTTTCATCGCAACTTTTCACCCCATAGTTTCAGCATCCATGATAATCCTTTTCTGAATCAGTTATTACACTGGGGTTTGAAAAATGGTGATTTTAAAAAAATTCCGTCTTTATTGTTTGCCATTCTTTGGTAAAGAAAAGCTTTCTTACCTCCATTACCTTTTCTTTCTCTCTTCACTTTTTATATCAGTACAAATTCATGGATTTGTTTACTTTAGATGCAATGTATTATCTATTACTGTTATTCCCTTAGATGCTAAAATTGTCCCAGTGTGGTCGGTGGGTGTCCCTTCAGGCTGGCTCCTGTCCCCTTAGCCTTTGAGTGCTCCTTGCTTTTGGCAAATAAGATGCTCTAGACCCACCATGGATTTTTCCTCCCTGGGACCTGGAAATTGCTATTTTCTCTAAGAAACCCTGATTCTTTTTAAATCGGAGTGGTGCTTAGAAGCAAAAATGGAGCACTGGCTTATTGTCACTAGGGTGTTACTGCATCTCTTTCTTTTCAGTGGGAAGAGCTGGGAAATACACTTTAAAAAAGTCAAAAGTTCATAGTGACATTTCCTATTTAAACTTAGCATAATAGGATTTTTCTGTCTTTTATTTTCTATTTCTCTCAGTGAGCATTTTGGTTTGTAATTAATGTATTTATGGGCATTAATTTGTGTAATTGTAATATCTTCTAATGTACTTTGCCTTCTTTTCCATCCTCACCCCCATTCACTTTTTCTATTTCTTTTTACATGTATACCCTCAGAAAACATAGCCTTGAATTTATTAGATGTAAAAATGTGACATACATTTTACCTATAGAATATAAGATAACATAATAAAAATAACATATTTTTTCAAAAGCTTATAACACAGCTGAAATGTCGGCTTTGTTTTCCTGGTTTCTCAGATAAGGTAGACAAGGTGCTCGGTAATCAGGCAGTTTTCTGCCAGAAGGTGTCCAGGCTTGTCTGGCTGCAAAGACCTTGACCTTTCCCATGTTCCCAGCCGCCTCTTCTCTCGTAATCTCACAACCCTCTTTAACCTGACATTTTCTTTCAGGTTTCGTGTTATCTTAAATCCCAGTGTTTCCCTGTGACAGAGAAAATCTCCGATGGCCTCAATTTGTTGCCCTCTGGCTAACTTTTTCCCCAGTTGCAAAAACAGTAGTAAGAGTGAACACCTCAGTTTCCAAAGGAAAACAAAACAACCACCCATAATCTTATCTTGACACAGATATTTGGAACGTTTTAGTATCTTCCGTGATTGGTTAATGTGCATCGATATTTTTCATAATTTGAATCTGCATTAATTGTAATTCTCTTTTGTAATCTTTTAGACTGTATCAATTAATTTTTACATTTCTGTATGCTGTTCATATGAACAGTGCTAAATAGCTCCAGCATTTTCTATCAAATTAATGTACACTGCTTTATGAAATTCTGCCCTTACAGAGTTATTTCAATTTCTAGTTTTCTGAAATAGATAATATTGGAGTGAATATCCCCCCCTCTTTTCATTTAACTATTTCCTTAGAAAGAAATTCGAAGAGAAAGATTCCTGGGTCTAAGGATAGAACTATTTTATAGCTCACCATATATATTATGGTAATTCTTTCCAAGGGGACTAAGCAAATTGAAGAACTTATCCAAGTTATTTAAGCTTATTGAGCTAGTCGGGCCAGTGTTCGAGGCTAGGCCTGCCCAAGGCCCATTCAGATGTTCACGTACCCTTTTCCCTGACCCTGACCCGACCCTGACCCACAGTGCCTCAGTGTTTACTTCACAGGTATAATCACACATCTGTTCTCAATGGAAAACTGCAGTGCCTTTCTTTCCCCTTCCTTTCCCTTTCTTTGGAAGCACAGCATTTGTCAAGTTCACAAGTCTCAAATCATCGTCCCTAGTCAACCACTGTTCCTTGAGTCATTGTGACCACAGAGATTGGAGTGATGTGGCCACAAGCCAAGGACACCTGGGGCTACCCGAAGCTCGAAGAGGCAAGAAAGGATTCTCCCCTGAAGCATCTCCCTTTGTGGGGAGTGGCCCTGCTGGCATCTTGATTTCAGACTTCCGCTCCCCAGAACTGTGACAGGATGAATCTCTGGTTTGTTAAGCCACCCCATTTGTGGCACTGTGTTGTAGCAACCCTAGGAAATGAATACTCTCACATAGCTATTTTCTCTGGGTGATTAGAAAGCCTGTGGCTGCAAAAAAATTATTGGGGACAGAGACCAACCAGCCTGATTCCCCCCGAACAGCTTTTTTCTCTAGTGGTGTGGTAGCTTTTGGCTAGATCTAGGCATTTTCTAGGCAGAGACCCCTGCACACTGCGGCACAGCGTCTCCGTGAGAGCACAGCCCCCTCCTGAAGGCCTCACCCACTTGTAGGGTTGGGCTGAACTCTAGCATGGACGCTAAACGCCTGTGCACTGTGTGGGCTTCCCGGAAAGGGGTCCTGTGTATCTGGGGCACTCACTCCTGGTTCCAATTTAATGTTTCATGAGGTTGGGACTTGGTCAGCCTTCCGTGCTGTGAGTTTCTTCCAGAGTGCTGGCCAGTCTGCCTTCAGCAGCTGTTGGAGAACCCCCTCTCCGTGCCTGCTCCGTGCTGTGTGTGGAGGATGACCGGTCAGTGGAAACACCATGGTGTCCCCTTGGACCTTCTTATTTACCGCAGCAGACAGCTGTTAATCCGAGAACCGCAAAGAAGCATGAATTGACCTTGTGATAAGTGTTGTGAAGGAGAGACGTGGTGGGAGAGACAGTTAAGGGCTTCATGCTGGCTGGGAGGTCAGAAACGACTTCCCCAGGATAAGTGACATTTGAACTGTAGGAGTTTGGGTGGGTGATGGGCAGTGGGGGTCAGGGGGGATGATCAGTTTCCAAGGCCCTGGTCACATTCAGAAATGCACAGGCTGGCGTGGCCCCAGCGTGGAAGCCGCAGGGCGCGGTGGTGGGAGAGCGAGGCCGGGCAGGACTGTGCGGGAACTTGTACATCATATTAAGGAGGGAACTTGTACATCATATTAAGGATTTGGGGTCTTTGAGCGGTGGAGAGCCATCAGCATAATTTGAGTCGGGATTGGCACGATTTGCCTCTGCTACAGCACGCTCTGTTAATGTTCTTTAATTTCACTGGTTCTCACCCCTCCCTTCTAATTGCCTTTTGTGTGTAGATTTCCCTGATTTCCACTGTTTTAATAGATTGAATGATGGCTGTACTCATTTTGTGAAGCACCTTGAGGGAAATGAGAGGAAACTTTGAAGGCCGAGGCTTGGAAACCTTTTGTTTGGTGGGGGTCCCCGGCCAGGAGGGCTTGTCACAGCATCTTGAGGGAGGAGGAGGAAGAAGAAGAGGAGGAGGAGGAGAGAGGGTCTCTAAAGCCTTCTCAGGCCCCCTCACCTTAGCTGAAGAGTGTGGATTCTCCGCTTGCTGTTGGATTTGTTTGTGTGGTTTTTGATGTCTTCTAAATTTAGTTATCCGTGTGATTTTGTTTAAAATAGGACTGAAGCTTTCTTTGTTTATCATCTAAGTGTAATTTTTATACATTGTTCACACAGCTATCTCCTAAGAACAAGGTAAGAGTAAAGGTTGTGAGTATGTCCCTTTGTTCAAGCAAACTTGTTTCTATTTGTGGTTTGTTTTGGGTATTAACTGGTGCTTATTAGAGAGGTCTTGCGCTCAAAGGCCTTTCCACTAGTACCTGGTCTCCTCACCCGGAAAGATGAAATGGGGCCTGAATAATCCCGAGGGTTGGGTGCCTGGCCTCCTGGGCTCAGGATGCTCACTGCCTGTCACAGGTTCAATTCCTGTGTGTGTGGAGTGGGCCCTGGGTGGCTCCGGCATCTAACCGGCTTGCTAGGATCACGTACAAATTGACCACAAAAACGTTTTCTGTCTCAAGTGTTATGCATGGAGTAAAAGGCCTATTCCTATCTTTGCACTCCCTCCCTCCCTCCCGTCTTTCCTTTCTCCTCACCCGAGGATATTTTTCCATTGATTTTTTAGAGAGAGTGGAAGAGACAGGGAAAGACAGAGAGAAATATTGATGTGAGAGAAACACATTGATTGGTTGCCTCCTGAACACACCTGGCCAGGTACCCGGCTGGGGTGGGGGTGGGGGGCAGGGAGAAGGTGGGGAGCCTGCAACCAAGGTACATGACCTTGACTGGAATTGAACCTGTGACCCTTCGGTCCAAAGGTCCACAGTCTGACACTATTCACTGAGCCAAACCGGCTAGGACAGGAATTCTGGTTTCTTAATGACAAGCCGACATGTCCATCTTATTACCTTGTCAGCACCCATTTTGTTGAATCAAAATGGTAGTAATGGAGTCAGCATGCACAAGTAATTCCTTTCTATCCCAAGTATAGAGACTCAGACCTGGGACAAATCCCATTTGGAGGCAGGAGGAATAAAGGCGTCAAAGAAGAAAAGATGAAAAAGGAATCTAGGGTTTCAACATGTGTGGCTGTATCAATCAAGTGTGTTGTCTGCCTTTCCCATATTTGCTATTTATCCTCCTGAGAAAAAACAAACAAACACGGCCTTTTAAATACTTCACAAGGTGGAGGATCATATAATGTTGTTGATGATAAAATCATTTTTATATACCTGTTTGCACTTTGGGAGGCTGTGGCAATGAAATCCAGGCCCTGGCCGCATGCTGGGAGCTAATGAGGTTTACAGTGGCAGCGCTTAAAGAGTATTAGGGGAATGTATTGAAACATCAGCAGTGCACAGTCTGAAGTACTCATCCTCTGTCCAATATAGTCCAGAATCAACACGAGGAGTTCTTTCACGCTGCTGACGAGGCACGTTTTCTGCACTTCTAGGGTGGACACAGATTTCAGATAAACACGCGACATGCATAACCTATAGAATTAAGCAAAGGCATCTCTTTATTTTTTTTTTAAAAAAAGAACTTGATCATAATCACCAGCAGTCACCTGCAAAGCTTAAATTTTCTTCTTAGTCATCAGACTCCCAAATTAATCTCCCAAAACAAAAAGCCTCATTAGCAGCTCTCATTGAATCAGTGTTATTTTTCTTCTTTCTCTCAAGGTGTCTGATTAACCCCCTTTCTTTTTGCATTACTCACTTTGTGTTAATATTTGATGTCTGAAATCATAGGGGGGTGCGTGCAATGTGGTGGCTAGACGCTGTCTGCGAGGAGTAAATTAAAAAAGAATTCTTAAAAAGGTTTGTATTATGTCGCTGGTATATTAGACAACCTTTAGGAATGTCAGGTGCCTGGGTTTATTTTTCTTTTTAATTCCAGAAAGGGTTGATTAATGACGAGGTGCTGATTTCACTTCTCATTCATATGTAGGACAGCCCTCCTCCTCCCGCCCCTGCTTCTGCATACAATCCAGGCCCTTTTGAGAGAGTTTTGCTGTCAAGGGAAGGTGAGAAATGGGGCCCTAGCTGGAGGGGGAGGAAGGTGAAGGAAGGGTCTTTTAAAGGTGGTTAGATAAACGTCATGTATGCTGATAGGGTTAGCTCTGTAGAAGAGAAAAGGAAGTACTTCCGGTGTATTGTCTGCGAGGGGGCGGCCTCCTGTGAGAACACGGAGAGGTCATACAAAACAGCTGTTCTCAAAGTGTGGGCAGTGGCACCCGGGAATTTCAGAGACCTTTTCAGGGAATCCTGAGATCAGAACAGTTTATGATAATGTTAAGTGTGATCTGCCTTTGTCACTGTGCCGTACTTGACAGGACGGTCCTAAAAGCACTGGTGGGTGAAACTGCTGGTGCCCGAACATCAATCACGCAGTGCCCGCAGCCAGTCTGAGCATCACTATATTCCTCTCCAGCTCACGTTCACAGTGGCAGCGGGATGCTGATTCTGCCTCAGAATGTTTCTGAAGAAGCAGAAGAAGCAGTAAAAGTCATTGATTTTTATTCAGTCTCACCCTCGAGTACACGTCATTTTAGAGTTCTCACTGTCGTGTGACGGTTGTCTGAGGAAGTGAGCTTGAACAGTTGTTTTGAGTTGCTAGCTGATTAGTCATTTTCCATATCATGGAACATCCTTTTTATTTGAAAGAATTAAAATTTGGGTGTGACAGCTTCCCAATACTTAAAGACTTTTTTGATATGATTAGTGATGATATTAATGATGTGACTTTTTAATATAGTGTAATGAAACCTGCCAACATTTGGAAGATCTACATAACTTAGGGAAAAAGGTATTTTCCAGTTGACCAAGACATGGTCTTATGCATGGGGTAAAAAGTCTATTTAGAGTGTAGGCTGGATGCATGGATTTTAATAAAACAGAATTGGAAAAGTTCACAAGTACAGTTTCAGATTCCACATTGCAACTGGTCCTTAAGAAACTACCACTTTTGGGGACGTGGTGTTGTATCATAGAAGAATATCCACAATGGTCTAAAACGGCCATGAAAATACACTGTCTAACTGTGGTCTGTGTAAGGCTGAGAGCCTCTGTATCCGTCATCCAACACAGCATATTACAGCAGATTGAATGCAGCCACAGCTAAGTCAGTTAAGTCAGACATTTGAGAGATTTGCAAAGACATAAAACTGCTTTTTTTCCCTCACTACATGTTTTAGAAAATAGTTTTCTTTAAAAAAATATTTTTATTGATTTTAGAGAGAGAGAGAGGAAGGGAGAGAGAAAGAGAAACAGCAATTTGTTGTTTCACTTATTCATGCATTCATTGGTTGATTCTTATGTGTGCCCTGACCAGGGATCAAACCCTCAACCTTGGCATATGGGGACAATGCTACAACCACCTGAGTTACCTGACTGGGGTGAAAAGAGTTATTTTCAAACAAATATGTTATTTATATTGCCATATAAAAGGTTTATTCACTTTTTAATGAATTACTAAATATTTTTTAAATTTATCAACTCTAATTTCTTATATATGATTGGTATGGCCCACATAAATAAAAGCTCTTAGGGATCCTCAGTAATTCATAAGCATGTAAAGGGGTCCTGAAATTCCAAAGTTTGAGAAATGTGCCTTGGCCAGTTGCTCAATGGTTAGAGTGTTGGCCTGTTGACCCAAGGGTTGCGGGTTCGATTCCTGCCCCCAGTCAGGTTGCGTGCGGGGGAAGCAATCATTCCATGTGTCTCTCTCACATCGATGTTTCTCTCTTCTCACCCCCTCCCTTCCACTCTCTCTGAAAAGCAATGGGAAAATATCCTCAAGTGAGGATTAACAAAAACACAACAACAAAAATCCCCCACAAAAGTTTAAGAAATGCTGAGCTAGAAAAGTGGAAGAGCGGCCCTAGCCAGTTGGCTCAGTGGATAGAATGTCGTCCTGTGGACTGAAGAGTTTCGGGTTTGATTTCAGTCAAGGGCACATGCCTGGGTTGCGGGCTCAATCCCCAGTAGGGGCCGTGCAGGAGGCAGCTGATCAATGATTCTCTCTCATCATTAATGTTTATATCTCACTTTCCCTCTAGGAAATCAATAAAAATATATTAAAAAGAAACGTGGAAGCACGGGTGGAGTATAGGGTAAAGATGTATAGATGTAGTAGTGGGATTTGGAGGAAGTTTTCTAATGATTTCCTTGGTTTTTCTATGGGAAATAGATGAGAGGGAGGATGGGGGTTGAGGTATTGACAGTTTGAGGAGAGAGAAGAATATACCAAGTAGTCATCTAGAAGTGGGATAGTGAATAGGCAAGGGAGCGGACTTGG
This sequence comes from Myotis lucifugus, assembly GCF_000147115.1. Lineage (NCBI taxonomy): Eukaryota > Metazoa > Chordata > Mammalia > Chiroptera > Vespertilionidae > Myotis > Myotis lucifugus. Next base: position 4,612,141 of record NW_005871063.1, on the reverse strand, counting down.
TTGCTGGGCAGGACCCACTTGAGGGCTCACCGAAGGGTTTGTGGTCATGACATTTTAGGGCAGCTGTGAGCTCTCCAGTGAGTTCATCTGCTTAGCTCTTGGGGTAGAGTTTGAAGTGCTTGATGTAACCAGATTGAGGGCTTCACCAATGAATAATAATCCCGTGTGGGAGAAGTGCCAGGGGGGTTAGGTATAATGATTGACTATAGACTTAATCCTGATAAGGGGCAAAGAGGGGACCTCGGAGTAGGAGGCAGTGAGAAGGTGGGAAGCTTATTGAATTGTAGGTTCCAGAGCGGTTGAAGATTGTTGAAGTATAAGAGGGAATGAGCAGGAAGACTAGAAGATCGTGGCCAAGAAGTGAGATGCAAGAATTTGAAAATAAGGAGGTATTGCAGTTATCGGTAATGGCAAAAGTCTAGAGTCTAACCATGGGAGCAGGTGACTGAAAAGGGGTGGAGAAAAGATGATTGGAAGAGAGGAATTCAAGTAATTGGAAGGCTGAGGTGTTTGAAGGATTCATATATTGAAGGATAGGTGTACTAAAAATATTAAGAATTAAGATAGGAGTAGGGTAGGAGAGTGTGTCAGCTAGCCAGGAATTAAAACATGGTGGGGATACAAACCAGGAGTTCTTAGGTGACAGAAACAAAGAGGGGTGCTGAGTGATAGAGTCAGATGATGTGAGTATTTAAACAGGTGAAGACAGACGGGTTGGGGGATGCTCTGAAAGAGGCAGTGAGAAGGAAGGAGGAGCCTACTCTGCTCAACCCTGGTGCAACCAGGACTGCAGAGCAAAGTCCCTCTCTGTTTAAGAGGGGGCTGCATAGGAAGCATGGTCCTCAAGGAAGAGCCAGGTACTGGTTAGAGCAAGAATGTGGAGGGTTATGCAGAGGATTCCTCTGAAAGGGATTTCCTTCAGCAAACGGTTTGAGCATGGGATTTTGCTTATCGTGAATGTGAAATCTCGAGGGCACAGTGGAAGGGATTCTGGGGGATGGCGACAGAATAGGGGACATGCAGAGCCCCTTGGGGATTAGGTGTGGGTGATAAAGGGTAGCCAGGGGGTCTTGGGTTGCCAGTGAAGTCAACATGCACAGGACAAAGGACACAAAGGGCTTAGTCCTGGTGGGCTTCAGATTGTGTGCGATGGGAGATAAGGGTCTGCAGAGAGGCAAGGAAGCCTGGGGAGGGGCAATTTTGTTCCTTGAAGAACTTTTAAATAAAAATATTCTGTGGGATTGGAGTTCTGCTGATGTTTTCTTCCTAGATGGTTAGATTAAAGGATGAAGGAAGCAAATAGTTACTGACCACATAGAAGATTCCAGATCTGGTGCTAACGATTGCCACCCATTTTCTTATTTAATCCTCACAAATCATTAAGATAGGTACTTTCACCCGTCACTGCCTGAGGGTGGTGCAGAGTTTAAATAATTTGCTCAAAGTTGTATAGCTAGTGAACTAGAATTTGGACCTAGTTTTTTAAAAATATTTGTGCCCAACCTGCTCTACCATGAGCTTTCTGTGGTGAGAGAAGTATATTAAATATAGAGCTTTGGCTCAGCCAATGTGGCTCTGGGATTGAACATCGAACTATGAACCAGGAGGTCACAGTTTGATTCCTGGTCAGGCAGCCGATCATTGAGTCTCATCATTGACGTTTCTATCTCTCTCTCCCTCTCCCTTCCTCTCTGAAATCAATAAGAATATATATTTAAAACAAAGATCTTTGCATGAGAAATTTGCATCTGTCTTTGCTTAAAAGTTGTGATGCACTTTGCAAGTTTCTTAGCCTCTAAGACTAATTATTTGGCCAATGTAAAAGGACTACCCCAACTCATCCACACCCACAGACTTAGGAAACACTGTCACCACATTCCTCACAAATTTTTTAAACTGAGGAATCGTTTTTGGAATACTTTCCCTTTTCGTATTCTTAGACTCAACCTTGAGGTACCATTGCACACATTCTCAGAATACTTACCATTACTGGCTCAGCCCTTCTTCTGTATTATTTCAGGCATGTGAAGGTGCTCCGAAAATGTTTGAAAGAGCAAATACTGTTCCTTCCCACCTTCCTTGTTTGGTTGTCTGCTCTTACTTTATGTTCACCACAGGTATTTAAAACTCAAATCTAGCCTGGGTGATGTGGCTCTGTGGTTGAGCGCCGAACTTTGAACCAGGAGGTCATGGTTCGATTCCTGGTTAAGGCACATCCTTGGATTGTGGGTTCGACCCCCATTGTGGGGCTTGCTGGAGGCAGCCGATCAATGATTCTCTTTCATCATCGATGTTTCTATCTCTTTTTCTGAAATCAATAAACATGTATTTTAAAAAACAATAACTCAAATCTAAAATTGTAAAGGAAGGGAAATCATGTGTAAGTTCTGTTTCCTGGCTACTTGCAAATCTGTTCCTCTAACAATGTGAGTGTCATAGGCACGGGTTGTGGCTGTTGCTTAAATTAAAAGTCTTGTGCTAAGCTGTGAGGTGAAATGTGAGGAGATTTAGTGCCTATTACTTCCCCATTGATTGTGGCATAATTGTCAGTGAGTCACTTCCTACTAAACAGAGTGAGAGTCTCAGATTAATTTAATGAAGGTTTTTAACTTTCCCAGATATTGTAGAATAACTTAGTATCTAAAATAAAGGATATATGGTAAGGTAACATGGTTTTGTGTTACAAATTGAGAGAACCTCAATATTTGAGAAACCTAGGTTAATCTCATTATTAATTCATTTTGTAGTAGGCAGTTAGACATGAGCAGAGCAAGGACGATGGGCCAGGTACAGAAGGTCACCAGGGCGGAAAGCCTCAGGGGCCTGGCATCAGGCAAAACTAGGAAAACAAGGACCTCACCCCCAGGGTTACTTTTATTCCTCTAGCGCAGTGATGGCGAACCTATGACACGCGTGTCAGAGGTGACACGAGAACTCATTTTTTTGGTTGATTTTTCTTTGTTAAATGGCATTTAAATATATAAAATAAATATCAAAAATATAAGTCTTTGTTTTACTATGGTTGCAAATTTCAAAAAATTTCTATATGTGACACGGCACCAGAGTTAAGTTAGGGTTTTTCAAAATGCTGACACGCCGAGCTCACAAGGTTCGCCATCACTGCTCTAACGTATTGCCCATCATGTGGTTTAGAACCCCTGACCTTTCATTTTGCTGGTCATGTGGTTGGGACCCTCCCCTCGCTTTTCCTCCCTTGGCATGTTGCTAGTTATGTGTGGGAACAAACAAGGGGGCCAGAGAATAGCCCTTAAGCATTAAGCTCCCAGGACAATGAGGTTCTGACCCATAGCTATGCCATAGCAGACATCTGGACCAGCTGCATTGACTAATGAACCCCTGCCCTGGCTCCCACCAATCAGTAGAGACCATGACCCTGGAAGGACACACCTGGAAAGCTGAGGAATGAATATTCTATTGAGGTCCCCTGAAGACCAGGACTCAGCACTGCTCTCTATGGAGCACACTAGCACCTCTCCCAACCCCATTCCCCCAGGCCCACTTTCCTTGCCTCTTTCTTTCTCCTAAGCTCCAGGGGCCCTTCTTTTGTCTCTGTAAATGTTTCCCGAGCCCTTTTCTCCTACCGCTCACTTCTACCTGTGTGACTTTCTAAATAAGCTTTCTCTTATAGTTTGAGTCTTGGCTGTGAATTCTTTCCTAGTTAGAGCTCAAGTACCAAGGTTGCTGAGCCAAGGTTTGGTCTGACCCCACTGGCTAACACTTGGTGCTGTTCTTGCCGCCAACAATTTAACAGGTATGTATTGGCACATAGTTCTGATGTAGCAAATAGACAATGTAAACCAGTAGATATGTATGAATGGAGGCAGCTATCTACTAAAGCAAAGGAGGGTTTTTAGAAATCATAATCAGGCAACTATCTGTGCTTCTTACTTTTGGGTTGTCATTGCTTTTGGGTCTTTTCAATGGCTAGTTGGGGAAAAAGTCTTCAGTTCATACTGGTATATCGATTTCAAAGTTAAACAATTGACAAAATTAAATTCAAAATATTTTTTATTATTACTTACATCTTTATTCTTTCATTGAAAGTCTTGGTTACCAGCAGCATTTACATATTTACATATATGTAAGATGTAGGATATATTTAAAATAACACCAGTATTGCTGCTAACAGTTAATTAGTAAATGAAATTTAAGATGTCTTTTCAGCTCTATTTGTGCTTAGAATGTATTCCACTAAATATATACAGTGAAAAGACTGTGTTCTAAGGTTATCTAGATATATAAAAGCCTAAGCGACCGTTGGACCATTTGACTGGTCGCTAATGACTCACACTGACCAGACACTCAACGCACAGGCATGGAAACATGGAACAGACTGATGAATCTCAGAGGGAAGAGGGGAGGAGAGAGGGCGGGAAGAGATTAACCAAAGATCTTACATGCATATACTAGAGGCCTAGTGCATGGATTCATGCACCGATGGGGTCCCTCAGCCTGGCCTTTGGGGTCGGGTTGAAACTGGTCTGGTGCACAGATTCGTGCACCGGTGGGGTCCCTCAGCTTGGCCTGTGGGGTCTGGGCCGAAACTGACAATCCAACATTCCCTGAGGGGTCCTGGATTGTGAGAGGGTGCAGGCCAGGCTGAGGGGCCCCATCAGTGCACAAATCTGTGCACCAGGCCTCTAGTTTAAAATAATTCATTTTTCTGTGGTTTTGCCACCAACTTGCTATATGGTTAGGTTCATTCGTTTCAGTTTGTTTTCAGTTTTTAAGGGTTTTTTTTTCAGACTTAATTTAATTTTTGAATATGTAAAACATATGCTTCCCAAGTGAAAACTATAACAGAAGCAAGGTATCCTCAGAAAAGTCTGACTTAACATGCCTGTCCCCCTCACCCTGTCTAATCTCTCCCTTTAGAGTTCACTCTCATTAACTTTAGTTTTTGGCTTCTCCTTTCATAGGAGATTTCTTCCCCAAATATAAGTAAATTGGTATGTATGTATGTTTATGTTTATATTTCTCTCCCTATTTATACCCGCAAGCTTTCTAAATTATACCAGAGGCCCAGTGCACCGGTGGGGTCCCTTGGCCTGGCCTGTGGGGATTGGGCTAAAACTGGCTCTCCAACATCCCTGAGGGGTCCCGGATTGCGAGAGGGCAGTTCTTGGGTGATGCACCCTGGAATCAGGCTCCCTCCTCTCTGGTTCTAGGTGTATCACCTGAGTACTGTAGCTGCCAAGTCTCCACAACTTGGCAGGTCCTGCATTGAGCGTCTGCCCCCTGGTGGTCAGTGTCCATCATAGCTACGGTTGAAAGGTTGGATGGTTGCTTAGGCTTTTATATATATATATAGATTCTATTCTATTCTATTCTATTCTATTCTATTCTATTCTATTCTAATTATATATTCCTATGAGAGAGTATATGTATATGCATATATGCATATGTATTAGGGATCTCAATATAGTGAGAGAGGGTGGGGACAGAGAGGGAGAGGTATAGGAATTGGTTCATGAGATTATGGAGGAAAGTCAGTGGTACAGTTCAGTCTCAATCCAAGAGCCTGAGAACCAGGGGAGCCGATGGTGTAAGTTCCATTCTGAGGGCCTTTGCACTTCTTCTTCCCCTAAGATAGTCACCTCCTTAAGGTCTGTTCTGATGACACCTTAGGGAGGCTGTCCCTAAACACACAGTTTTAAATTGAACCCCAACACTCCTTCCTCCTTTTACTGTAGTGTTTCTCGTAGTGATTCTCTTGTAACAAAAGACCTTAATGTTTGATTGTTGTCTCCCACTGGACCTTCTCACACATGCTGGACTGGAAGTTTCAGGAAGGTAGGGATTGTGCCTCTTCTGCTCACTGCTGAATCTGCAGGTCCTCGAACAGTGTGGCTGACACATAGCTGCACCCCATCAGTGCTTTTTGAATGAATTTGAATGGCTGCATATATAACATGCCATGAGTGTGTGAGGTATTGTTATCAAGATGGTGAGGGGATGGGATTCTCAGGCTGTCTTTCTGTTCCACATCGAAATTCAGCCTGTTCAAGTCCCTGGTAGTCATTTCCCCCCCAGGAACATGAACATTTTACGCCGCCTGTCTCTGGAACAGGTGCTGCAACTTTAGCAAATCTTTTTTTCTTCTCTTGTCTTCGCTTTTATCCTCTCCCAGTAGGCTGGTACCACATAGTCTTGGGCCGTGGTCGGAAAATTGCGGCTCGAGAGCCACATGCGGCTCTTTGGCCCCTTGAGTGTGGCTCTTCCTAAGCCTTAGGAGTACCCTAATTAAGTTAATAACAATGTACTTACTTATATAGTTTAAGTTTAAAAAATTTGGCTCTCAAAAGAAATTTCAATCGTTGTACTGTTGATATTTGGCTCTGTTGATTAATGAGTTTGCTGACCACTGGTCTAGGGTTGTTTTCGTTTTTATAAAATCTATTCTTTGTACCGAGAAACCACCCTTAGGATTAGGTTCTTGATTTGTTTGAGAATCCTGCTCTTCCCCTTTAGCCCCCTGGGAAGGCCAAGGTGTTTGCTGACGATTGTGGTCTGGGGAGTTACAGCCTTCTGCTGCAGAATTAAATAAATGCATCCCTGTCTCTTCTCTTTTACGAAATTTTAGTTCACCTTATCCTTCCAGTTATTACTTTAGAATCCTATCTAATAAAAGGCAAAAAGGGTAATTGACCGTACCTTCGCTATGCTTCCCATTGGCTAATCAGGGCGATATGCAAATTAACTGCCAAGAAAGATGGCAGTTAACCGCCAACAAAGATGGCGGTTAATTTGCATACGTAGGCGCCAAGCAATGGAGCGAAGCCGGCTGGCCTCGGGCAGGAGCAGCGAGCGAAGGCCGGCGTGGCGAGCAAAGAGCAAAGAGGGAAGCCCGCTATGCTGGCCTCCGCCACGCCTCCGGGGCCCGCTCGCCACGGGCCAGCCTCCGCCACGCCCCTGGGGCCCCGCGCAGCGAGCGAGGAGCTAAGCCCCTCGCCCGCCGCGCTGGCCCCTCCTGGCGAAGAGCGAAGGCCTGTGTTCCGGGCGCCGGAGGAAAACTGGTGCCAGCAGCCAGGGGAAGGGGCCCCCAAGGGGCCCCAGACTGCAAGAGGGCACAGGCCGGGCTGAGGGACCCTCCCGAGTGCACAAATTTTTGTGCACCGGACCTCTAGTATAATATAATGTTTATCATTGACTAAAGGAGTTGCATTCCCATTTGGGGAAAACGCCCCTTGAAAGTCCCCGAGAATTGGCTGGCCACGTGATTCATATTGAAACCCTCTATCTATCGCTTTTTGGTTTTCTGATCAGTGCTCTCTCTTTTTGAAAGTCAGGAAGTAAAACAGTCACCCACCTACTGAAGGAAAAAGCATTAAACTCTGATGTTGCTTTTCCCACAATGAGCAATAATTGTACCTAGAAAAAACCAGAGAGCCTCGCAAGTCTTGTAGCTTAATTTGCTTTTGCAAAAATATAAAGTACTCCCACCACTTTCTAATTCTGACTGTTCGTTACTATTGCTGTTCTGTGTTGTAATCGCCTGCTTTAAAAAAAGCTTGGTGTTGTGTGAGCCCTTTAGAAACAGTGCTTGCTAATGGGTGCAGAGCTTGTGTGGAATAGGATGGGAAACCACATTGGATCAATTGGGACAGAAAATTTTTCTTTCCTTGCCTGTTTTTCAGCATTTATATAGGTACTTCCAGGCAGTAAAATAAAATTTACCTGGGTAGACCAGGCTCAGACACTTATAATAAATGCTTTTTGTTATTTTCATGAGAATCTACGTTCATGGGTGGCCTGTGTTAATAGGTGAACTCATTGTTCATGATTATTAGTATTGTGAAACATAGTTAAATATGAAAAATTTATGTTTCTTTCTTTACTACATCTTGGCAAGTTCTTAGACAAGCAAATTACGCTCATATAGTTAACTTTTAATTAATCTGTATTGGGAATAGGGATGAAAATAGCATTCTGTTTATTTTGGATTTGGGGTAAAAGCCAGAAAGATGACTTAATCAGAATATTGTAAGCAGAAATCACTATTTATTTCAGTTCTCATTAATAATGTTTCTTGAGTTACTAGGTTACTTTCCCCAGTAATGATAGTTTGTACAATTTAGTTTTAAGTTTTATTTGAAACCCTAAAGCTTCTTAGATAATCATTCAGAATACGAATTGTCATGGAGGCTTCAGAGAAGTAACTGAATCTATACTAATGCCAATATATCTTGAAAATATTTTACTTAAAATTTATTCTTGGTATCAATTTGTTCCTCGTGATTAACCTCATTTCAAAGCAGAGTGCTGAAACCAAAATGGAATATACATTTACTATCAAATAATTTTTTCTTTGCTAACCACATCTCCACCCCTGCACTGAACATGGTGATTGAGGTATTGAGGTTTCATTCACCTTTGCAAACAGCTGCCTGAATAATTGTGGGTCAGTGGGAGGTAAGAACACAACTACCCAAGGCTAAGACACTCCATTTCCTGTGGCCATTTCTTTCTTACTTGGGATTAGGAAACAGATGTAGGAAGAAGAAAGAGATCCCAGTTCATCGTCATAATTGTAGTCTCTGGGATCTCAATCCCCATTACCAAGAACTCATTTGTTCTGGGCAGAGATTTCTCTTTAGTTATTCTTAAGTTGACTATGGACAGTTTGGGGGCTGTCTCCTAAACCTTAACACGTTCTTCCGACCCCCACTTCTAGGATTTTGGAGCCAGCCTTTCTCCTGTAGAGGGAAAGGTGAGAAGATGTATTGGAGGTAGCTTTGCCTTTTGATGATTCATTTTGTTTTTGTATGTGTCCTTTAACAAGGAAAAGTTGGAGGCCCTTTGTAATGCAGACGATAGAACACAAGTTGCAGTTGCTTAGAGGCTGAGAGTTTAGCTTTACATGGAATTAAGATGTGTCTCAGGAAAATTATGGTTCCAGGGTTTAAAAGTGGTGATGTCGTTTGGAAAGGGGGAGCTCTTAGGGCTGAGACTGTTTGTAAAGCAAGCACATTGTTTTTCCTAGACACAGGTGCTTGTTCGGGGTGGCATGGGATGAGGGGCTGATGGAAATTATTAGGAATGGCTGCTCCTCCTAACGCTGGCATTGCTCCAGAACAGCCTGTGTGAACCATATATTACCATATCTAAGCTACAGGACACTCCATTACATTTTTAATATTTAAGATACTGCAAGTAATGCACAGTGTATCCTGTGCCTTCTATTTATTACTATGTGCCTTGATTTTTAAATGCCTTATTCAATAAATTTATTGTTACTGAACTCAAGTGCCTCCCCCACCCTTAGAAAGAAGGGTGAAACAGTCTTCAGTTGAGATGAAATTGATGGAAATATTTTACAACTTTGGATAAATTTTAAAAACCTGATCTTCCTATGCTTAGTGACTATTGTGACCCTGTTGATGAAAATTGTTACCCCTGAAACTAGGTCTGAGTTCTCTTTTGGTAACAGAAATTTCTGCAAATTCAATTTGGAATCAACACGTGGGCACTTTTTTTTCCTTCTTCTTTTTCATGGTCTTAAATACAGAAAAGCATAATCAATTTTAAGCTTCTTATAAATGATGGAGCACTTGTTTATATGGGTAAAATGACTCTATCTAAGTAGTGTATTGAAGTTCATGTTAATGTTTGCTATTTAATGACACCTAATGATATTCAATGAAGGGTTATGCTAAACTGGAGAGAAAATGTGTTACCCCGGCAACTGCTGCAGGCAGACTTGGAGATTTGGGCATATGGCTCTGTAGTACACATTATTTCAGCATCTTTAAGCATAAAGAACCACACACGTAATTGACTGTGAAAAATTACTGCTCAGTTACTGTATTGTATGGTCATAATAGAAGTAAATGAATATGTCATTGTTGTTGGAACAAGTCTGTTGGGAATCACTTGTAGACTGTACTGTTTAAGAAGGAAAAATACAATAAGAAGAAAATAGCTGGTTTAATTAACATGTAAAATTGGGTTAATTTGAATTCAGCTGGCACAGCAGATATTAATGTTGGCTGTTGTGTGCATGTGTGATATTCTGGCTCAAGCCTGTGTACTTCTATTTCTTCTTGCCCACACTATGAATAATTTTATTTTTAAAAATATGATAAAGGCTGCTTCAGTCACTTAATGTTTGCTTTGCCAGTAGCTTATGTTACATTTACATCAAAAAAGGTTTCTGTGTGGGTCCAAAACGTAGGATTTGTAACTGAACGGAAGAACATGTTAAAATGTTCCTGAGTAATTGATAATGTCTCTCAAAGAGGAATCAGTAAAACTGATGTCACCTAGTTCCTAAAAACTGAAAATGGCACTTTTGCTCCTCACTTTTGTGTCCATGCTTAGGTGCCTTTTGTTTTCAAATCTTGTTTTACTCATCATTTCCTTGCTTAAGAGATTAAGAAAAACACTTTGAGAAAGGCATTATGTTCCAATTTAAAAAATCACTTAACCCTTTTTTCTTTTTTCTTTTAAAGTGTTATTTGAGCAAGGAACACGCATAGGTAATATGGACCTCTTTAAAAGTATGCATGAGGAAGTTCTGTCCCTCAGGCTGTCCTCTGTGCCTTAGCACCCAGAGTCTCTTGAGTGGAGGGTACTTTTTGTGCTTTTCAGCTCTAAACCAAGGGAACAAGCAAACTGGAGACTGACGTCAGATAAACAAAGGGGTTGGCAGTGCCTGCTCTACAGGAAGCGTTTGAAGCTGGTTACCCAGTGGCAATTGAACAACTAACCTGCTACTTTTTTGCAGTGTTTGCCAGTACACAGTGGTCACTTAAAAAATGCTAGTTAATAAATGTGTATGCCTGCTGGCTTTCAGTTACTGATTTCTTATCTGTGGTTTACCTCCCTGTTATTGTTCTTCATTTGCCATTTTAATAAAGTCGAAGCCTCCTCATCCAGCCTTAATTAAAAGAATAGGGAAGATGTAGAAAACCTAGATTTTAAAAAAATCTACTTTGCTTGCCTAATTGATTTTCCAATATGGTTTACAACTACTTTCCCTCTTTTTATGCCAATGTTCTTTCTTTCCCCCTTTAAAGGCAATCCCCAGTTAAAAATGATGTGTGTGTGTGTTTTAACTTAGTACACTTTTCCTTTAAAAATACAAGTCTGTGGATAGATCTCAAAATACTGTTTAACCCAGGATGTAAGTAAAATACAGAATATTTTTGGTGCACCTTAAATTCTTCTCTCAATATTGGTAATTTTATAAAATAGAAATAATACGATGAGATAGTTTTTAAATAATGTCTATTAGTGGTCCCGGCCTGGTGGCTCAGTTGGTTGGAGAATTGTCCCATACACCAAAAAGGTTGTGGGTTTGATTCCTGGTCAAGGCACATACCTAGGTTGCAGTTTCAATCCCCAGTTGGGGTGCATACTTATCGATGTTTCTCTCTTTTCCCCTCTTTCTTCCTCCCTTCTTCTCTCTCTGAAATCAGTAAACATCTCCTGGGATGAGGATTTAAAAAAAGGATGTCTATTAGTATTTAAGAAATAGGGTATCTATCTAGAGTCTTACGGAGATAAAGAGTATGATTTGTCTCTAGTTTTAAAAAGCTTGGTGATTCTTTTCCTTGATGCAGTATCACTCTTGTGGGGATTGGCCACGATTAGAGTGTCTTTATCACTCAAAGGTCTAAAGATGGGTTATTTTTGGGTGTGTGACAGGACAAGGGAACGCATTCTCCTGAGGTTGCCTGGCAGTATTATTTAACAGAGAGGAGAAGGAGGATTGCGGAATAGAAGATGTGTAGGCGAAAGACATTTTCTAGGATGTAATTGAATGAGCTATTAGCAACAGTGAAGTAGAAGGGATGGATCGCACCTGGTAAAGATGTGCGATCCCTCTAGTAAGGAAGAACGTGCAGGCGGTACAAGAATGCCCTCCATAAATCCCACCAGTTGGCACAGTCAGCCTTGGGCAGCTCAAATGCTACATGGAGTGAAATACAAGGCAGCGAACAGACAGGTACATCTGGAAGTGTGGGTGTATCACTTACTGCATTAAGCTCACAAGTACGAGGGCCTATATATTTATCTTTTTTTTGGCAATATGGAGGCAGTGATATGTGCAGGGGCTGTATTTATAGGCTAAATTCATGATAACAATACAGTAAAGTCTCTAATAAAATCTTTAATAGGTTTTTAAAGCCAGGCAGTCGTAGCCTACTTGTTTGAACGCTATTCAATCTGCCAGATTTCATTGGAGCCAATGAATTTAAATAGGCCCTTGGCAAACGCCGCAGTGAGATTTGAACCCGAGTGAGCAGTCGAGCTGAAGCCCAGCTGGCCTCAGAACAGATGCCCTCCCGGGAATGCCAAGGCTGTGCCAGAGCCGGAGTGGCACGGAAGGCTCCCTGTAACTGAAAGTGGAAGAGAATGAGATGGTAGAGTGAAAGGCATGGGAGACAGCACCTTTCATAGATCAGGAAAGGAGGCCGCCTCCAACTTGCCTGGCAAGATCAGTCAGGCAAAGGGAACGCTAGAACTCAGGTCTCTTTCCCCTTATTACTGATGGTTTTTAGAATATAAAATTAGGTGATAATGCATTGTCACTGTTAAGAAATTTACATATTGGGGCTGTGAAGCTTAGATTTTTTGCTCACTGACCATCAACGGGCATATGACATAAAATCTTTATATATGAGCTCCGTCATCATCTGCTTGAATAGTAGTGTTCCTATCTTCAGGAACCTCGGGGCCTTAGAGTCTGTCTGTGATTCTGGCTGCCATGGCCCCTGCAGCCACCGGCCACCCAGGGTCCCCAGCTGGCACCTGAATTCTGCCCCTGGGCTTTAAAAACTTCCAGGACAAGCCCACCCCCGAGCTCTATCTAGAAAACATATCCTGGATTTGACCATTCTCATTCATGTCGCTCCTGCTACAACTCCAGTCCAGCCCACTGCAGCCACTTTCTTTTCTTTTAAATATGTTTTGTTTTTGTTTTTGTTTTTTGCAAGAGAGAGGAAAGGGGAGAGAGAGAGAGGGAAAAAAAATCAACGTGAGAAACATCGATCAGCTGCCTCTTGCACACCCGCTACTGGGCATCGAGCCCGAAACCCCGGGCATGTGCCCTGACCAGAAATGAAACCAGCAACCTTTCAGTGCACAGGACCACGCCCCACCAATGGAGCCAGGGCTACTGTAGCCACTTTCCGACTGTGGACTCACGGCCTGGCCCTGTAGTCTGTGTTCCGCAGGCTCCTGAGTAGTCATTTCATGAGGTCACATCACTCCCCTGCATACCCTCCAACAGTGGCTATTTCCCATGTGCCCTTGGCATAAAATCCTCTACCCTCCAACAGTGGCTATTTCCCATGTGCCCTTGGCATAAAATCCAAGGGTCTTGTGTGCCCTGCACACTCCTCCATCCCATGTCCCTGTTCACTTCCCTTCTCCTCTAGTCTCCAGCCACTCAGGTGTCTCCTGGCCTGTGGAGCGAGTCCCGTGGAACTTGGCCTGTCTCAGGGTGAGCTCTGGAACTGTTTCTTCTGCCCCAAATACCCTTCCTCCCGATCATCCAGTGCTTCCTTCTTTTCATCATTCGGATCTTCATGCCTCCTCCCTAGAGGCATTTTCTGACCACCTTAAGCAAGTGGCTCCCTCTCTGCCATCCCCATCATTCTCAAGCTTGGCTGCATGGTAGAACCACTTGAGAAATTTAAAAAAACAAATGGTGGCTCTGGCTCTAGTCCTTCTCAGACCAGTTAAATGAAATAGGCTCTCTGGGACTGAGGAACGCTGGTTGAATGCATTCCACATCTTCTACAACAGTTACAGGATTTGGGATCATCTTATCTTTATTATTTGTATGTTGTCCTCATTGCTTGCCTTCCCCACTAGACTGTAATTCCTTGGGGACACAGATTCTGTCAGTCTTACTCATTTTCATGGTATCCTTACTGTCTGGGGTATTTCCTGGCATATATAGGTTTAGGGTACGTAGGTGCTTGGTGGCCTGAACAGTGTATATTTGCAAGGCTTTTGGGAGGGAGATAAAAGAACTGGAAAACACCCAAAGCTAATAAAGATGTTCAAATAATGGAGGCCAAAGCTCTTTGGATAAACGTGATCACAGGAGAGCCCAGTTCTGTTTTTTGTGTGCTTTTTCCCCCCTTGACATTCACGGATCCTTGAACCTGGGTGGTCTGGTGGTTGGAGCCCTGTTTTTGGAGTTGGATTTTACTTTTATCTCTGTCATTAATCCTGGACAATTGTTTGGCTTCTGTTATAACACACAAAAGAGTGTCGTAAGGAGAAGTTATTCTTGCAAAGCACTCTTGTGGTTAGGCACTGTAAGGAAAAGTGGTAATTGGGTTTTGATATGGTGCGTTGTCTACAACCAAACTTCCTGAAGTCTGGACAGATCAGATCCTTATGTGCAGTCGCTTAAACTTTCATAGCCACAGAGTTGGCCTGGAGATAGGAGCCAGGCTGGAGATGAAAGGGACCACATGGGGCAGGAGCCACTGCCTAGCGAGAATAAGCAACAGCAGGGAGAAATAGGAGAACTGGAGGTTGTCCCCCTGGATGGCCAGAGGTAAAGTGATTGTTTCAGTCACTTGTTACTTTTTTTAGTCCCCTTCCCCCTCATTTCTTATTCAGTCCTTCTGTCATTACCCAAGTCTTGGTCCTTGCTGTTTTGTCTTATATACATTTGTATTTTTTTATTACAAAAATAGTATACTGTGTGTATTACTGAAAAGATTAGTAAATATGGGCAAGCAAAAAGAAAGGAAACAAATTTCTAATAATTTAACTCCTGAAAGATAATCACTGCCAACACTTTGGTGTACATCCTTCAAGCTGTGTGAGTGTATAAAATATTACTCTGGTCCATTTTTAACAAAATAGGACCAACATGACAACACTTTTCAGTGGTTGGATGGTATTCCTGTATTTAATCAGTCACATACTGGTGCATATTGAGGTGGTTTTCACTTTTTCATGGTTATCAATTATGCTCTGTAGGTAAAACTTTGCACACATTCATTAATTATTTTTTAGGATAAGTTCCTAGAAGTGGGATGTGTCAAAGAGTGTGGGCATTTTTAAGTCTTGCTGTGTTGTCACATTGTCCTCTGGAGATCATAGCACTGTTTACTCTTGTCCCTTTGTCATAGGAGCACATCTTTCTCCTTCAGGCCTTCATGGCTCTTTCCTGGGTTCAACCAAGCCATCTCCCCAGCTCTGGGCTCTTATCCTTCCAGTTCATTTATCACTCCTCTGCTGGATTAAACAGTCTGGAACACAAATTCATCATGTCATTAAACATTTCAGACCCTTGTCTACCATCAGGGCATGACCACCATGCCTTGCATTGCATACACTTGCCCTCACTCCAGCGAACCTGCATGTCATGTGGGTTTTCACCTCCGGCCTTTCTTCCTCTGTTCCTGGTTCACCATCCCCACCAGACCACCAGTTCTTGGGGAGCAGAGATTGCATTTTCATCTGTGTATTCCCAGCACTGGCCTTTGCCCTGCACATATATTAAGCACCAGGGCCCCACTGCAGTTGGTGGCCTCTCTTCCTCCCACCACCCATCGTGACTTCATTATGTCTTTTGTCTCCTGCAAGACTAATTGTTACATGTCTACTTGGTCACATCTTCATTCTGATCTCATCTGGTCCTAATTTCCCCATCTCCTCCTTGGTCTCAATACAACACTAATCCCTCCATCCTCAGAATTCATTGAATAATTTATCTCCAGTTCCCTTATTATTTACCACCTTTTCCATAGTATCAAAAGTTTGCTGTCTGTATTCTTTATTGAATATTAAAGGATTTCTTTATATTAAATATTAAAATATTTCTTCTAATTAATTCCCTTTCTTCTAATTAATTCTCTAGGCTAAGAACTATCCCTTACAAAGTAGAGAAGGGATGTGGGTAGGAGACCAAAAGTGGTGCTACTATAAGGAAGCCCTGTGATCGTTTTGGTGTGTATCCCTCCAGTATTTTCCTACGTATACTAGAGGCCTGGTGCACAAATTTGTGCATGGGTGGGGTCCTTTGGCCTGGCGGCAATCAGGGCTGATCAGGGCAATCAGGACCGGCCAGCCAGGAGGGACTCCGGGAGGTTGGCCAGCCGGTGGGGGAGGAGGGGCCGTGGGAGGTTGGCCAGCCATGGGACGTTGGCTGTGGGAGCGCCCTGACCACCAGGGGGCAGCTCCTGCATTGAGTGTCTGCCCTCTGGTGGTCAGTGAGTCATCATAGCGACCCGGTTGTAACAGTCGCTTAGGCTTTTGTATATATAGATGATGTTTATGTAATCTTGTCATAGTTGAATCCACTTTTAATCCCTGTCCTCTTTGGCTCAATATTTGATAGTAGTATATAGTGTTTTCCCTGCTTTACCTGGACTTTAAAGGAGTTTTTAGGTGGCTGCTGTTACAAATGGCTTTCAGGAAGAGAAAAACAGCTCGAGTTTGGAAAACAAACATGACTTACTTAAAAAAATCTCTGGTAGCAGCAGAACCATAAAATCGAGTAGTTAGAAACCTGATCTCTGAGCAGTGTAGGTCCATGAAAACGTGACTTCTTTGTTTGCTTCCATGTTAGCTGGCCCGTGTCTCATTATTAGTTGTTGTAGGTAAGCTTTAATGTCAAATACTTTTCCTTCGAGAGTAGATAGAGTTCATCAGAGCTGCGTGATTTATTTTAAAAGACATCAAACATTGTCAAAGGAGTTTAGGGAGTGGAGGCCGGGAAGGGAACGAAGCGAGCTCAGCAGCCAGGTCTGAACTTGATTAAGCTTGTATTCTTTGTTGTAATTTATGCTAATACCCATTAAATCTGTAAAGCAAGACTGAAGCACTGTTTATATGGAAAACATATATAAATGTTTTTAGATACCATGCCGTAAATGAATATAGTACTATATAATTACTTTGGTAGCCTTCTCGTCAGATTACCTTGAAAATCCAAAATAATCTTAATGAACAGTAAGACATTATGATTTCACGGTTCATCTGTGTACCTCCTACATCGAAGTAGAGTACATGTATCTAACAGGATTACCCAGTCACATACCTTTCTGGTATCTGTGACATGCCTAAAATACCGGAGTATTCATTGGCCCCTTGTGTATATGAAACCACTTTGACGTTGCCAGAGGATTTGTTAACGCACATCCATAGCCTTCAGGTTTCTTGTACCATTTTGAGAGAGGTAAGATGCTCTTTTTTTGTTTTATTTAAGCCTTTCTTTATTCAGATCATTAAATTTTTTAAAATGTCTCTTCTCTAGCCCGGCTGGTATGGCTCAGTGATTGAGCTTCGTCTTATGAACCAGGAGGTCACAGTTGGATTCCCGGTCAGGGCACATGCCCCGGTTGTGGGCTCAATTCCTATTAGGGGATGTGCAGAAGGCAGCCTCTCATCATTGATCTCTCTCTCTCTCTCTCTCTCTCTCTCTCTCTCCCTCTCCCTTCCTCTCTGAAATCAATAAAAATATATTTTTAGAAACATAAAGTGTGCCTTTTCTAGATACTATACTGTATGTGTGATTCACTCTTAACTACCCTATCATCTGTTCAGCGAAAATTGATCAAATGATTATTTTCTGCCTTTTACTTGCCAGCAAGTGAACCTGGTGAGCAATGTGGCTGTATGGTTGCTGGGGCCTGCTCAGAGGGGGTCATGGTGTGTGAAGAGGGGTGGTGAGAAGAAAGCAGATAATCAGAAACACATTTCTTCTCTGTCCTTCATCAGTAGTCTGAACGTATATCTCTGATTGAAATGCTTCTGGGCAGTTTCATTCACAGCTTTAAGTAGCCTTTGTTTAAAGCAGCGGTTCTCAACCTATTGGTCGCGACCCCTTTGGGGGTCGAACGACCCTTTCACAGGGGTTGCCTAAGACCATCGGAAAACACATATATAATTACATATTGTTTTTGTGATTAATCACTATGCTTTAATTATGTTCAATTTGTAACAATGAAATTGGGGGTCACCATAACATGAGGAACTGTATTAAAGGGTCTCGGCATTAGGAAAGTTGAGAACCACTGGTTTAAAGACTCCCAGATCTGCCTTTCCAATCTTGGCCCCTGTATTAGTTTGCTGTAGCAAAATACTACAAGTTAAGTGACTTAAAAAATAAAAAGTATTGTCTCACGTCTGGAGGCTAAGATCAAGGTGTTGGCAAGGTTGGTTCCTTTGGAGGGACAACTTGCTCTATGCCTTCCTTTTAGCTTCTGTGGTTTGCTGGCAATCTTCTGTGTTCTTGGTTTATAGAAGCATCACCCTGACCTCTGCCTTCATCTTCACATGGCATTCTCCCAGTGCTCATGTGTAGTCACATTGGATCAGGTGCCGGCCCTACTCCACTAGGAGCTCATCTTAGCTAAGTACATCTGCAACAACCCTGTCTATATATATAAAAGGCTAAGTGTCTGTCTGTCTGACCGGTAGCTATGACGGCACTGACCACCAGGGGCAGACGCTCAATGCAGAAGCTGCCATGGCATGCACTGGCCATTTAAAAATAAACGGCACCACGGACCTGGCGCCGACAAACCAATACCTGGCTTCCCCCAAGTGGGACGCAGGCCCTGCCACCGCCCTGGAGTGACACCCCACCAAATCGCAGCCAACGCTGCCAAGACCCCATGGCACAAAATGCGGCCCACAGCCCAGCCCAGCCCAGAAACGGTCGCTGTGGGTGCCGGGTTAATGACGTCATGTAGCAACGCCCGGCTTCCTCTCCCTAGTGACCAGCATCCTTGGAATTTCTTTAGCCCAGGAACCTGACTTGCTTTATAGCCAGGTGCAAACATTTTACAGTTCAACCAAATGTTTGTGAAGCATTTTCCCGTGCCTCTCTCATTTGATCCTCACAGAAGTCCTGGATTAGGTAGATAGGAGACCTAGTAGAATCCTGTTTTCTTTTCATTAGCAAGATGTGAATAGCAATATTAAAATATTTCTTCTAATTAATTCCCTTTCAGTGTGCGTGAGTCCGTGCACCGGGACACAAGTTTTTAAATAAGCTCCTATTCTGAGGTACTAGAGGTTAGGACTTCAGCAGAGGTTGCAGGGGAACATAGTTCAACTTGTATCAGCCTCTCTCCTGAGTTCCACGCTGGTCCTTTTGGTTTCCTGCTGGGTACCATACCTCAGTGTCCCACTGGTACCTCACATTTAACCTGGTCAGAATCAGTCTTACTCTCTCATAACCCTTTCTACCTGTTCCTCTCTCCCCCCTTTATCTTTAATGATATCGTCATCCCACTCAGTTACCTAGGTTAGAAGTCGTGGAGTGAGTTGGCCTATTTCCTGGTCTTCAGCCTCTGAAATCCAGTCGCTACCAGGCGTTGCCACTCCTGCCTCCACTGTGTTGCTCTAGCCCCGTGGTCGGCAAACATTGG
Organism: Myotis lucifugus; assembly: GCF_000147115.1. Classification (NCBI taxonomy): domain Eukaryota; kingdom Metazoa; phylum Chordata; class Mammalia; order Chiroptera; family Vespertilionidae; genus Myotis; species Myotis lucifugus. The sequence goes on along the minus strand of NW_005871063.1, from coordinate 4,592,765 downwards.
CTTGCGAGCCACATGCAGCTCTTTGGCCCCTTGAGTGTGGCTCTTCCACAAAATCCCACGTGCAGGTGCGCATGTACAGTGCGATTGAAACTTTGTGGCCCATGCGCAGAAGTCGGTATTTTGTGGAAGAGCCGGTATTTTGTGGAAGAGCCACGCTCAAAGGGCCAAAGAGCCGTGTGTGGCTCGCAAGCCACGGTTTGCTGAGCCGCAGTTTGCCGACCACTGCGTCTAGCCCTTCCTCGTTTTTCAGTCCTGGTGCTCTAGCCCTGGGTGAGAACCCCGCTAGCCCTCACTGTCATGCTTTCTCCCCACTCTTGTCTTTCCTCTGTTAAATTCATCTTCTGCACCTGTTCCTTTGATATTTATCAACCCCACAACCTCAGTGACTTCTCACTGCCAGCAGAAAAGTCAAGGTTCTGTAAATTGGCCTTGAAGGTCCTTCACAGGTGGCTGTCATGACAGCGCTCCTTGTGACCGACATCCTTCTCGAAACACAGCATTTGTCCTGACTTTGCTCTGTTGCTACTGTGGCACAGCCCTTCTCTCCATCTTCCTATACCAGCTGGAATCCTCTCTCAGTGAAATGGAAACCAGGGCACGTGGCTCTTAGGCCCAAATGCCAGAAGCCAGTTGTTCACTTTATACTAGTCATTAAGTTCTAGTTTTCTCAAAAGCAAAACGAGGAGGTTGAAGTAGATGAGCTCTAAGATCTTGTCAGCTTTAAAATGTCTTCTTTAAATGCCAGACCTCTATGAAGCATTGCCCAATTGTAGGCAAAATAAATCTCCTTCTTTTGTGCCCTTTGGTGGTTTTATTTCTTTTACTGTGACCCTCGGCTCTTGAATTCTGGTGGGTATATATGCACATGACTTCCTCTCTTTCCCCCACAGGTTATAAGCTTCTTTAGGCCAATCAGGAAGGTTTGACTCAAATTAGCTTCCCTCCCCCTCCCTCCCCACCCCTGATCTGGAGCATAGATTCTCAGTGGGACAGACTGTGTAGTAGAGGATAAGACATTCTGGGCACGTATTCTTCTGTAACACGTGCTGCTCTTGAATGTTCCCATGCACTTGTAAGGATGGTTTTGGGTGGTGAATGACAGAGATAGTGTATTGGAACACAACACGAGTTTCTCCTTTCTTTGTGACATTGTTATAACCAGGTGACATTTCTGGGAACAGCTAAGGTAGCTTTGTAAGACATTGTATAAAATATGCTCTATCAGATGTTTAGAAGTAATTAAGTATTCTGTGAAACATAGGAACGCGCTCCTGATTTCTTCTCCCCTCTATTAGCATCCAGAAACTTGGACTATCTTAATGTACCATTGACATAGTTGGATATTTAAAATACAAAATAGTGGCAAAGAACATTTTTAGAAAAGATTTTGTGGCTTTGTTTACCTCTTGAAAGTCAAAGCATCCCTGGCCTGTCATGCTCTTCCTATCAGATAAATTTGATCATTCATGACCTTGCTCAGAAACTTTCAATCACTCCTGTACTTGTCTTCAGGCACATCTCTGGTCTTATACTTCTCATCTCATTTTACAGTGTTCTCTTTAATGCACCCCACCGTACAGACCCAGTCCGTTTCTCACCATTCTCCTTGTACATGTCCAGCTTTCTTGCACCTGCCTTGCTGCGGGCATGCCCCCTGCTGAAAGTACCTCCTTTTTTTAAAAAATATATTTTTATTGATTTCAGAGAGGAAAGAAGAGGGAGAGAGAGATAGAAACATCAGTGATGGAGAGAGAATCATTGATCAGCTGCCTCCTGCACAACCCACACTGGGGATCGAGCCCAAAACCTGGGCATGTGCCCTGACCAGAATTGAACCATGACCTCCTGGTTCATAGGTCAATGCTCAACCACTGAGCAACATTGGCCAGACAGAAGTACCCTCCCTTTTGCTCCCATGACTGCATACCTGAATTTCACTCATTTTCCAGGTGCAGCTCATATTCTATTTCTGCAACAAAGCGTCTTTGATTTCTTACCAGAATTCTGCTTTCACGCTGGTCTCTGTCTTACGATTTGTCTTTCCTGCATACTATTTCTACATTGGTATTATATCTACCTGACAGGTTCCTCCCTGTCACATTCTATGTCTGATTTATCTGTGTTCTTCCCCCTTTGCCACTATCATCCCTAGTTTAATCCACACGGGTCAGTAGACGTCAATAATGAATGAATCTCTGTGAAGCATTCTTCCATAGTGTATAAAGAGAATCATTAATGAATGACAAAGCTGCTCTATTTGCTGTTGTACAATCACATCTTCATCTAAGTATCCGAGCTTCAATTCTGGAATCCAACACTATGCCTGAAACAAAAGTGATATGTTGGGGAAAAGTTACATTTGAAATTATAATGCATCTATAATGTGTCACCGTATCTTCAAACCTGTTGCCCCTTTTAGATTCTGTACGTTGTCATTTCAGTCCACTGTATGCAAAAGGAAATGCTAAGTGTTTTTAGCTTTGAATTTTATTTTTTTTCCTTAGTACATATTTGCGCATGCTTTTGTTTTCTGCAGGCTACTGACTTTATGCTTTGTGCTTGTTTTGTGTTGCAGATTAATATCTTTTCAAGAATTTGTAGCATTTGAATCTGTCCTGTGCGCCCCGGATGCTTTGTTCATGGTGGCCTTTCAGCTGTTTGACAAAGCTGGCAAAGGAGAAGTGACGTTTGGTAAGGGGCGTGAGTGTGTGCACACCTAAGCAAGTGCAGGCTTGTGTGAGCTGCTCTTTTTCCCCATGGAACGGAATGTATGGAAGTGCTTTTAAGAAATTAGCATATCCCTTTTAGGAAAGCTATCAGTGTTTGGGGGCTGCAGTTTAACTGTCTACCTGCTTGAAAAGCTAAGTTTCTGGCTTAGTAGTTTGATGCTCTGGTTTCGTTTTAAGGTGAGTTAGGATGTGGCAGGACTTTTCCCCAGAATCGTAGAGTGTGAGAGCTAGACGGGACTTCTGTTCATATCTTCACAGTCAGCACTGCTTTCTTTCCACTGACAGAATGAGAAGTTCATCAACTGCCCAAGAACAGAAGGTACTCCTGTCCCCACAACTTCCTCTCCTCACCTTGTCCTCAGGGGGTAGCTTCAGGCCAGAGGTGCTGCATAGGATGGTAGTTCCGAGTGGTCCCTGGAGAACCCTGCTCTTCTAAACAGCACATTCCCCCCACAGCTGGGCAGGCAGCGCCTACTGTGCTGCTGCTGTCTTTGTTCTGAAAGGCAGAACCATCTTCCTGGATTAGCTGCAAAGCCGCAGAAAACCCTGAAGTCTTTGAAGTATTAGAAGAAAGGGAAGACCAGGAAGTGGCTGGGGCAGTAGTCAGTTCTTTTCTAAAAGAAACAGCCCACCGAAGCCAGATTTGACCGAGAGCACTACGTTTCCCTGGACTGGGGGGTGTCCGGCATAGGTTGTCTGTGCATGTGAACCGTCATACACAGCAGTGCCCGTGAAGAGTTTGGAAGCCCTTTGGGGCATACGGATTGTGCATTCAGGGGAGATGGCTAATGCGCCCATTTTTAAGGTCTTTATTCATAGTTTCCAATGCACTTAGACCTCTTGGGCTTGTCCTACTGGATGGATTATGAGAAATGGTAGGAACTACAGATGGTGTAATAGAACACCATCCATTCTGGAATGGTTCTGGGATGGTTCTGGAATGGTTCTGGAACTGGAGAAACTTAGCCTCCTCCAACTCTGCCACTTTTGCCTCTGAGCTAAGTTAATTATCCTCTCCAGTCTTCCTTTTCCTTATTGGAATCAAAGATAACTACACTCAGTGTAGGTAAGAAGTATAATAGATTTATCCCAGCAGCCTGCCCCCTCTCCCACCCACTGTTACATGTTCATTTGACATGACAGTTATTTAAGGCTCAATATGCGAGGGCAGAGGCAAAACACATGTATTTGCCTGTTTTTGTTTCATATAATCTGGAAGCTCATATGCTTTCCATGAACACTTCCTGAGGATTACTTAATATTTAAAAATCCCTTGAATAATTTTAGGTTTTTTGTTTTGTTTTTCATCACCTAATTCCTCTTAGCATCACTGTAACTACAACTTCTCAGTGGAACACCAATGAAAAATGTCCCCACTGAAATCTTTAAGTAATAAACGAGCAGCCAGCTCATGGTGGCATTGATGTACCCAGTGGAAGCCAGTTTGGGGAACATGTCATGAGAGCGTTTCCTGGGGATACACAAGGCGAGCCTGTGAGTTTGAGTGTGTTGAGCATAGGTGTGTTCTCCGTCTTCCTCCTTCTGCAGATCTGGAGGGAGAGAGCGGGGTTGAGACTGGGGACTGAGAAATGGACTTCAGATGTTTTCCTTCACTGTGACCGATCTTCCCTTCCCGGCATGAAGTGCCAAGGGACGTTGCAGCCACACCACCGGCTGGTGGAGGAAAGAAACAAGGGACTTTCACCAGTGCCGGGGGCTGACGGGTGTATGTTCGTGTCATTAGAAGAAAAGAACAGGTGAAGAAGCAAATGTCACCTGGGACTTGTAGAAAGAGGACAGTAGCATGAGAACTGTTTCTGCCTCTCACTAGTGGTTTGTTGATGGGCAGGTCATTTCAACATTCTGAGCTTTATTTTGCTCATCTGTAATAACCTACTTACAGGACTACGTAATGATGAAAAGATCTACTCATATGAAGGTGCTATCTGGAAAACAAAGGCCTTTATAAAAATAATATCGCTAAAAGAAATAACTTGCGAGAACAAGGGCGGGTCTACTTTCTCCTCCTCCTCCTCTTCGTCCTCTTCTGCTCCTTCCTAGCCCCTCACTTCTCCTCCCTTCTCTTCTTACCCACCTTTATTTTTAATTTTTATTTTTTTATCCTCACCCTAGGATACTTTTTCCATTTATTTTAAGAGAATGGAGGGGAGGGGAGTGCGTGGGGGGAAGAGAGAGAAAAACATAGATGTGAGAGAGACACATTGATTGGTTGCCTCCCCTTCACACACCAGGGCAGGGATCAAGCCCTTAACTGGAAATCCAGCCCGAGGCACTTCGGTCTGTGGATCTATACTCTAACCACTGAGAAAACTGTCCAGGGGATCCCCCACCCCCTTTATTTTTAACTTGCATTTTAACCCCTAGCCATTAACCAGTAATTTGCTTACCGCCTGTTCTGGGTTGTACACTGCCCCATCTCTGAAGGCATAAGAGATTGAAGTAAGAAATTGGGGCTCCCAAGGATGTAGAATTCTAGTCACATCATTTGTTGCATATGGTTATTGGAGAAGAAAGCGCAGCCCTCTCCGGTACTGTACCTTCCACAGGTAACTTGTTTCACAGTCAGTCTCCACAGAAAGACAGCAGGGTACACTCTGTATCCATTTACGATGAGCTGATGGGATCCTCGCCCTGTGGGTGTCATCAAATGTGCCCTGGGCTTTTTTGAGCTCTTAATCCCTATGTAGGATTAACTGAAAGTGCTGTGAGTAGTACAAAGAAGATACCCAAATGACCATCCAGTTCCAAAATAACAGCTGACCTTCAACACTTTTCATAAGGTAGGGTAGAGTCATCCTGGAGGTGGGTGCTGTGGGTAACAGGCTTTTGTCAGGTAAACAAAGTCATGGGGTTGGGGGGAGCCTAAGGAGTGTTTCGACAGCAGGTACCTTTTAGAAGAATCTAGCAATTAGTATATTTTCCAGGAAACTCATAATGGGGTTGAAGAATTTCTTTTTTTTTTAAGTGGAGCTGGGCAGAAAAGAGGACTTAGTCAATCCTGGTCTCATCGACCCCCAGTTTGAAGAGATCCTCAGTCTATGACATGTCTGTCTGTCCATATGAGGCTGTTTGAGATACTGTCACTCACTCTACCTCTGGTTACTTCCTTAGCCCTTGTCAGTGCTTCACCCAAGAACGAGCCTTTTGTATTTCTGAAGACTGTCTGCCTGAGTGTGCGTCTTTGGGCGGGGTGAGCATGGAGTGGTGAGAGAGGAAGGGCCCCTTTTTTTTTACCTCTCAGATCGGCTCAGTCATTGGGGGTCATGGGGTGAGCATGGTTTTCTCACTCTAAGAGGGTCATCTGGGGCCTTCCTGTGGGCTGCAGGGAAGGCTGGCGTGCAGCTGCAGATTTTCGGTGCCTCCCAGCCTGGCCTCGGAGCCTTGCATTTCACCCAGAGGAGCGCAGTAACACTTTCACCTGTTTACATAGTGGATTTCCGCGTAAGAGCTTGTCTGAAGCAGGGCTGGCTCACTAAGCTCAGAAAGCATCAGTGTTGGTCCACAAGCTGGGAGTGTTAGTGCTCCCACTACTCGTATCCCAGTGCTCAGCAAACGAAAGTCAGATGGAGCGAGGGACAGACCCCCCAGTGTCCCATTTCAGGGAACTCGTTCCTGTTTTCTCTGAGGCCTTGTTTATGTTCACCACCTTTCCATGTCTAGCCCACTCCCTGTGTTTGCTACAATGAAAAGATCTTCATTCCCTCAGTTTTGTTCCTTCGACCTAGATCAGTGGTCGGCAAATTCATTAGTCAACAGAGCCAAATATCAACAGTGTAATGATTGAAATTTCTTTTGAGAGCCAAATTTTTTAAACTTAAGCTATATAGGTAGGTACATTGTTATTAACTTACCTAAGGCTTAGGAAGAGCCACACTCAAGGGGCCAAAAAGCCGCATGTGGCTCGCGAGCCGCAGTTTGCCGAACACAGACCTAGATCATTGTGTTCTGTTTCCTTTGAGGCAAAACATACTTCTAACAGTCTTGTTCTTACCATGTTTTCTTATTTTGATTCCTGATATTTGTAAATGACCTTGAGATAGCATGTACCCTTTTATTCCTACTTCTTTTGCTTAAGTTTTATTTGTGATATTCATCCAGGTCGTTTTTTTTTTACTTTGTTTTTTTTTTGTTTTGTTTTGTTTGCTGTATATAGTATTCCATTGTGTAAACTTTTCCTTATTTACTCTTTCTAAATGTTAATAGACATTTGCACATTTCTAGTTTGGCTGCTGCAAATAATGTGCTTATACATACATAGATTTGGTGTGTGTCTGTGTGTGTGTGTCTGTGTGTATGTGTCTGTGTAGGCATTTCTAGGAGTAGAATTGCTAGGTCATAGAAAATGTGTATATTTAGTTTCAGTAGATACTGCCAAGCTGTTTTCCAAAGCGGAGGGTCCCATTCTGGGTTCACAGTTAGATTTTTGTCCAGGAACACCTGCTGTGATGGAAGTGAACGTGGTATGCTCTGGGAAAAGGGACAGGCTAGATGGCAGGAGGAAATATGTGGAAACAACCCACTTCAGTCATTTTGGTTCACGTTGCAGAAAATGATGAGAGTTAAAAGTACGGAAATGAGAAGTTTTGAAGGTAAGCACCCAGATTTAATAATAAATTAAAAAGCTAGAGGAATATAAGTATTGGAATAGAAGAAGACAAAATACTGGAAAGAGGGTAATTTATTTCTTATCTTTGTAAAGAGTCTTGGAAAATGAAATACTATCCAAAAAGATAACTTAGGGGGAAATGGGTTAAGGAGCATTATTGGGGGGAATTTTTTTTGTTAATATTGATTCTGATTTTGGTGTTTCACACACACAAAAATGTGTTAATGTAGTATCATTGCCCTATAATGATTTTATTTTATATAATTTTGGGACCTGAGTATATCTTCTTACCCACATTCCCATGGAGAATAAGGCTCCTGGGTGAGAACAGTGTGCTTTTGGAAGTAAAGTAAATGACCTCCACGCTGGTAAAGGTTGTGGCGTGCCCTGGTACTGAGGGTCTCGCCTGAGATCCCAGGCTCTTCAGAAGCGGGTCAAAAACCCTCTGTTTACGAAAAGCTAAATACGGATTTGCACGATTGACCATAATGGCTTCAATTTTGCAAGATAGTTGCAAGATAGTAGTATCAGAGAGCACTTCCAGTTGGTGGGATAATTTGAAAATCGCCCCTGCTTCAAATGGCATCACTCCACTTTAGAAACAGGGACTGGGCTGGGGTGGAGGAGGCCTGTGGAGAAGGTGGGAGGATGTCAACTGGAGAGGAAGTCTCCATAGCCCTGGAAGCCCCTCCTTAGTTAACGACCGCTGAAAGTTGCCCTCTCCTCAGAAGACTGCCGGTGGGGAGAGGCCAGATTGGGGGCTTCTTCCCGTGTGTGTGTGTGTGTGTGTGTGTGTGTGTGTGTGTGTGTGTGAAGATGAAAGGAGAAGAGAATCTGCAATAAGGAAAGAAGGCATGGAGAACACAAAGCTAACAGTAAATCCTAAAGCTTGAGGCATTGGGAAAATGTGACTATTTTAAACTGTACTGCTCACTTAAAAATAGTCAAATTATACCATTATTCTTTCCGTGTGAGAGAGAGAGATAAAAATAAGGTTTTTCTAAATTGGAAAATTTGCTGTAATCTTGCTGCTAATGACTGATTTCTTCCAACAGTGGTGAGGCAGTTTTTGCTCTGATAGGTCCATCAAGGAAACAAAATCAAGCGCATACTGCACGTTCTCAGAGAAAATTACAGTTTAGGTGTATGTTGGAGGTGGATAGTTAGACATTTTAATTGAAATAAAACAGTTTTACACTAATATGGGATCACTGTGGGTATATGTTTGTGGTACCTCTGCTCTTGAAAGCATTTAAGGTGGGTGAAATGTATGTTAAAGCTTTCGCAAGAAAATTCCATTTTATAACACCCATCTAAGGAAACTAGCATTACTTCGTTTTTTAAACAATATAGATAGTATGTTCACATTTAGAGGATGAATTTGGATTCTTTGTACCCCTTTAAGCATTTCAAAGCACTGGAGCTTTTTGGTTGTGGACTTCTCTCATGGCGGGGAACTTCCCTTCAAGGGCAGTTAACACAGCCGATGGTTAAAGCCAGGGCACACACCTGGAGGGTGATCACAGTCAGCTCTATGCCTCCACACGCCATTTTCACGGACCTACTTTTGATGTTTTGAAAGACTGCTAATGATTTATTCTGTCCGTTTGGAAATGACTTTTTCTAGCAGATGAAAACATCTCGGTTGGCCTCTGCTGCTGTTGGTTTAGTCAGCGGTTCTCAACCTGTGGGTCGCGACCCCTTTGGGGGTCGAACGACCCTTTCACAGGGGTCGCCTAAGACCATGGGAAAACACATATATAATTACATATTGTTTTTGTGATTAATCACTATGCTTTAAGTATGTTCAATTTGTAACAATGAAATTGGGGATCACCATAACATGAGGAACTGTATTAAAGGGTCAGGGCATTAGGAAGGTTGAGAACCACTGGTTTAGGTGATGGCATGGGGCAGCGATTAATAGCGAATGCTCAATCCCAGCCAGCCTTTAGCTTTTTCTGTTGTTGTTAACCAACATTCGCTACTATGACTTCAGTAGTGTGTTCATCTTGAGGGTTTATAGGTCCATTGGTTTTAGAATAGGAAGGATTGTTATCTGGATGGCAGGCCGTGGGTCCTCCTTGTGATAGCGAGGGGGAGTGTTCATGACAACTGTGGACTCCCTGGCTCCATCTCAGATCCTCGGAATCAGAATCTTTGGTTGTGGGGCTTGGGAAGGTGTTTTGAAGGAGCTGTGCCTGGGGACGGGTTCACCCTGCAATTGAACAATGGCTGTTGTGTAGTTCACAGCTTTCTTCCGCGGATGTGGGAACAGGCCCAGAGATGGGAAGGTGACTGGTTTTGTAGGAATCACAACGTTGTCTGCTGGCGCTACGAGAAGGATGGTGTTCTTTTCTAGGATGTCACATGAGCTCATGTCAGGGCAGTCCCATCACTCTCTTAGTTCAGAACTGGAAGTTTTCAATTAGCCCTAAATTTTACCTGTGCCAGCATCACCTATCACTTCAATATAATATTCAGCTTGTGCTTGTTTTTTGAAAGATACTTTCCACCACTGTACCTACATGTTCAGAATCAGAATAATAGAAAGTGTACAGCAGCTCAGTGCGAACTCATTTTAATGAGAAGAGCTGCGCGTGCAAAGTACTTGTTCTGTCCTTACGCTGTTTTAATGGCACCCATTTTCCCCCTAGAACTTCCTTGCGAGAGTCTGAATTGTAGCCAGAACACTTCTGTCCTCTTCAGACCCTTAACTGTGATTAATATAAAAAGGCACTTGTCAAAAGGGTTTGAAATGGCAACCTTGCTATGGGAGCCTGTGGCAGCAGAGATAGGTCTGCATCCACTTACTCCATTATGTCATTTAACTCAGGAATTCAACAATTTGTCTTTGCTCCCTGCTTAAAAGACGATGGCCGCCTAAGCTGTTGTTAACCACATCAGCAGGGTGGAATATTAGTGCCCTGAGAGCGAAACCACAACTTTCTGGGAGGATTGAGCACACACTGGAGAAGGCCCCCAGTGAAGCTGCTGAGATAAAGTGTGGCCGTTCAGCCGCTCTCCCTTTGCCTCCAAAGCCACTGCTTTTGGGTTTAACAGAAACATCCTTTTTGTGTTTATGTATTAACTAGAGGCCCAGTGCACGAATTCGTGCACAGGTGGGGTCCTGCTGGCCTGCCCCGATCAGGCCAGGTGGGGGGAGAGGCTGTGGGTGGATTGTTGGCTAGCCCCGCCCCCAATAAGGGTGTGGGGGGGGCAATCGGGGGCAGGGACAGCCAGGGGGAGGGGCCATGGGTGGTTGGCCAGCCCTGTCTCCTGGTCGAACTCCTGGTTGAAATCTTGATCAAACTCCCAGTTGGGGGGACAATTTGCATATTAGCCTTTTATTATATAGGATGCACATTTTAGGATCCAAGAGAGACAGAGACAGAGAGAGAGAGAGAGAGAGAGAGATTATGGTGCAGGGTTTGAAATAATGTAGCTTGATGAAAACCTTTTTTATTTTAATGGGAAACTTTTCATTGATTTGCAGCTTCAAAAAGTGAATCTTTGGGAAATTAAAGCACATTAATTTCGTTATTCTGTATGGAAACAAAAACGTAGAAAGTTAAAATTTGCATAAGTGAAGACCTTGATGATTTCAGATTACAGTGTGGTGGAGGCTAAGGAATAAGAGCCCATAGAATTTGTAAAAACAAATTCAGTCTAACCACTTAATGGCATGTGCAAGTAATTTGCCAATTAAATATTTCTAGTTATCTGAAAGATCTTCAAAGTAAAGAGTGGAGGTTCTTAATCTTTTTTAATTTCATACTTTCAGAATCATAATAGAAAATTACTTAGTCTTTCAAATCACTTGTTATTCAAAACTTTAATATATGAGTCAAGAGAAGGGTGGATTTTAAATATTTGAGGAAAATTATTGCTTTTTGAGAAACGTATAAACTATGATATTTCCAAATCACACTGTGCCTGATTCTTCATAAATATTTAGTTCCTGGAAAACATCTTTGATTAAAATTAAGACTTTAGATTTTAGAGTTTTACCATTTTAATGGTCACCTACTATGTTTTAGAACACTGTGCTAGACATGCTTAGCCCTAGGACAACCCTCGAAGATACATATTTTATTCCCACTTTGCAGATTAAGTAGATAATTTGAGTCAGTGTAGGTAATTTGCCTGATGTCACTCATTAGTAAGAGGCAGAGCTGACAGTTTCGGGTTTTTTAAAAGTAGCTTCATTGCACTCATTTAAAGTATAATTTAGTGGGTTTTTGTATATTCGCAGATTTGTGCAACCATCGCCACAGTCAATTTTAGAAGTCTTAGGCAATCACTAATTTACCTTCTGTCTCTATGGACTTGCCTATTCTGGACATCTATAATAATTATAATAATAAAAGGGTAATAAAAGACTAATATGCTAATTAGACCGAACGTCCTTCCGGTGTCATTCCGGATGAAACCAGGGCCAGAGTGAAGCAGCCCGGGTCCCGGGCGCCTGCCATCAGCAGCCAGAGCGAAGCCTGGGTCCCAGGTGCCAGAGGGAAGCAGGTGCCAGCAACCGGGGGAAGGAAAGCCTACTCTTGCACGAATTTTCGTGCATTGGGCCTCTAGTTTCATATAAATGGAATCATACAGTGGGCGATCTTTTGTGACTGGCTTCTTAGCATAATGTTTTCAAGGTTCACTCATGTTGTCACATGTAACAGTACCATATTCCTTTTTATTAATGAATAATATTTCATTGCTATGGATAATTATCACATTTTGTTTATCCATCCTTCAGTTAGTGGACATTGTATTGTTTCTAAGAATACTGCTATGAACACTTGTGCACAAGCTTTTGGGTGAGCTTATATTTTCATTTCTTTTGGATATATAGCTAGAAGTAGAATTGCTGAGTCATATGGTAACTGTGTTTAACTTTTTGAAGAACTGCTAAACTGTTCCAAAGTAGCTGCATCATTTTACATTCCCACCAGCAGTGTGTAGGGGTTTCCGTTTTTTCATATCCTCACCCACACACATTTATTATTAGTGGAGGTTAAGTGGTATCTTATTGTGGTTTTAATTTACATTTTCTTAATGGCTCATAATATCAAGCATCTTGTCATATGTTTATTGACCATTTGTATATGTGGGTGTTTTTTTTTTTCTAGCCCTGGCAGGCATTACTTAGTGGTTAGAGCATCAACTCATGCACCTAAGGGTCATGGGTTCAATTCCCGATCAAGGGCACATACCTGGGTTGCAGATTCAATCCCCAATCCATGTGTCTCTCTCACATCAATGTTTCTCTCTCTCTTCTCTCTTTCTTCCCTCCCCCTCCTTTCCTCTCTCTCTCCCTCCCCCTCCTTTCCTCTCTCTCTCTCTCTCTCTCTCTCTCAAATAAATAAATAAATAAATAAATAAATAAAAATAAAAATCAATCCTTGGGTGAGGATTAACAAAAAAAGAAAAGAAAAATATCTACTCAAATCTTTTGCCTATTTTTAAAATTGGGTGATTTTTCTTTTTTTATTGAGTTGTGATAGTTATTGATATGTTCCAGAGTTCTTTATCAGATAATATGATTTGCAAAAATTTTCTCCAATTCTGTAGTCTGTTTTTTCACTTTTGTTGAATACAGAAGTTTTAAATTTTGAAGTCCAATTTACCTGTTATTTTCCTCCGTTGCTTGTGTTTTTGGTGGCATCTCTAAGAAACCATTTTCTAATCTGGAGTACAAAGATTTTTGTTTGTTTATTTTCCTCTAAGAATATCACAGTTTAATCTCTTTATGTTTAGGTCTTTTGTATGTGGTGTAAGGTAGGGTTCTAACTTTTTTCTTCTGCATGTGATATCCAGTTGTCCCAGCACCATTTGCTGAAAAGACTAATCTTTCCCTAGGAATTGTCTTGTCAGCCTTTATGAAAACCAATAGACCATAAGTGCAAGGTTTTATTTCTTGACTCCCAATTCTGTTGCATTTGTCTATATGTCTATCTTTATGCCAGTACCATACAGTCTTGATTACTATAGCTTTGTAATAAATTTTAAATACAACTCTGTTATTTTTTTTCAAGATTGTTTTGGTTATTTTGGGTCCCATATGAATTTTAGGATCAGCTTGTCAATTTCTGCAAAGAAGCCAGCTTGAATTTTGATAAGGATTATACTGAACCTATAGATCACTTTGGGGAGTATTTCCATTTCAACAGTATTAAGTCTTCCAGTCTATGAGCATGAAATGTCTTTCTATTTACTTGGGTCTTCATTAATTTCTTTTAAAGGTATTTTATAGTTTTTAGAGAATACGTTTAGCATATCATTGGTTAAATTTATCCCTAAGTATTTTATTCTTTGTGAGGCTATTGGAAATGGAATTGTTTTCTTAATTTCATTTTTTGGGTTGCTTATTTTCAGTGTATGGGAACACAGTTGATTTTTATATATTGATCTTGTATCCTTCAATCTTGCTGGACTCATTGAATAGTTTTTTAGTGGATTCCTTAGGGCTTTCTATATACAAGGTCATGTCATCTGCAACCAGCTTTTAAAAATAACAATCTTTCTACTACAACTGTACTCTGTAGCCTGGGAAATTTATTAACTTGGGGGAAATTAGTTGACTTTGAGGTTATATTTAGGAAAGGAAAGTTGTCACTTTGTAGTTGTCTTTTTGTCACTGAGAAAGAAAAATACAGCAGACTTTTAGGCTCAAAACATTTGTAGAGAAAGCAAAGTCCCACAAATAAACTCAAAGAATCCTTGAGCTTATTTGGTGAAGTCTTGCTTTAAATAATATCACCATTATCGGTATGTTATGGGAACTTCCTATAGTCCTTCCAAACATAATTTGTTTGGCACAGACTGAAATAACAGTGATTATACTTTAAGAGATAAGCATTCTAATTTGTTTTTACTTTAAGTAGGATTGGGTGAGCTATGAAAAATATGACCTTGAATGTCCAAAATATATATCCAGTGCTTCATTCATATTCCAGTGCTAATTCAGTTTTGCTTCTTTGCCTCTGTGACCTCAACCTGGTAAGATTTTAAGAACTTGTGTGTTAGGCCAGGAGAGACCTTCTTCTAATTCTTTTGAAGTGAATGATAAATCTGCCAAGTGATGCTTATTTGAAAGCTGTCAGCAGGTGAGTTATGAGTTATAGTTATGTATATAGTACACTGAACTGTAAGTTACCAAGAAAACCTAAAACACTTTGAGTTTCCTCTTTTCTCTCCAGGAGTACAAGTTAGGTTTGCAAAAGTCGGGGAATGGTAAAGGTTTAGTGATAGGATGGCCCTAAGATTGACGCCTGGAGTTTTTCTTGGTAAAGCTCATGGAATTTTCCACAGAAGCCCGAGTACAGAACAGAATTTCAAAACCATTTTGATTTATTTGTTTCTGATTTTCCCACTATAAGATAGGAGGCATATTCTTACCTTTCATTGTCTCACAAGGCATGGAGAAATCTTAAACAGTACAGGTCTATAGGGTTGACAATTTGTAGAGTTGAGATTATCTTAGGGATCACATACTGCTCTCTCCTGTAGTGTGACTAGATTTCAGTACTTCATGCTGACATTTGCATGAGAAGTGAGCTCTGTGGAATAGCGGGAAAGGCTCTAGCCTTACTACCTTCTGTTACTTTCTGTGGGTTAATACCTCCTGTTACTTTCCTTCATGGAAAGGAAGGACCTCATTTTTGACAGCTGCCCTATGATTATTACATTACCACTTAATTTCATCAGGATGCTTGAGGGAAAGGAATATTTATTTCACCGGAATGCAGAAAAATGGCCAGAAAGCCATTATTGTTTGTATAGTATTTCTCTAATGTTTTGTTGTACTGTAAAATTTTATTTACAGTGTAAAAAATTGTGTTTTTTCTTTTGCATCTTTGTCATTGGAACATCAGTTCTCATTGGATAATTTATTGTTCTAGATTAGAAGATTGTGGGAGTCTTCCTTAAACCTCTATTGGGCCTGCTTTACATAGATCTATAGAATTTGATAACTGGACAGGAGCTACAGATTATCTGAGTTAATATCTATTTTTACCACTGAAGACTTCCACATTCATAGCCATGAGAACAATACCTGGCACAGTGTGAGAGCCTATAAAATATCAGCTACCATTTAGTACAATCTGAACCCATTATTTGAATTTGAATTTGATAATTTCTTCTCAGGTGTTTTAGAGCCGAAGAAAACTTGTGGAGTCTCCCTCTACCTAATTCTTTTCACTGAGGACCACCCCTCCATCTCCGCAGGTCCTCAGGGAGTCTTTCCTTTTGTAAAAATTTCCAATTCTTGATTCATTTCATTTTTCTTATGTCCTATCTCCTTTTTCCCCCTAGAAGTAGAGAAGACAGAATAAATTCAAAGAAATTGAGGGTTGCCCTTTAAAACTTTTTATTTTGCTGTCAGGGCCAGCCAGAGGTTTTCTGCCACCTTTCATAAAATTTATGCCTGGCATAATTCTGATTTTTACTACCTTCTCTGTGCAAATACACACCCAACCTTAATGCTGGTGGTGGCACTACTGTTTCTTCATGGCAAGACTTTAAAATTTTCTGGAAACTTGAAACTCATGGAATAAAATCTTGTGGGTGTCATGGGGGTGGAAGTAGGAAATTTGGGGGAAACAGTGGAAACATGTGCCAACGTTTTTGGCATCCTTTATAGGACCAACGAACTTCGCTCTTTTTTCTTATTTTAGACACAGGTAAAAAACAAGGTATCAGGCACACTTTACTCATAAAAATAAGCAGGTTTAGTAGTTATATTTGACAATGTGAAGGCCAGGACAGATTTCATTAATATAATAATAACCTGTATTCTCTCTAACCTCCAAACACACACTTTTGGGAAGGTGGGAGGAGGGGGTGGAGAGGGGCGGGGAGGAGGAGGAGACTAGCAAATAAAAACATGAAGCTTTAGAAAAGTCAGGTTTTTCATATTGTTGTTTTCTTTTCTCTGTCAGTCTTCTTACAGTTTTGTAGTAGAGGCTAAAAAGAGGTGAAGAATCAATACTAGCACATTTGGTAGCCCATCTTAAAATGGGATAATTTGAACCATTTGAGAACTTCTGTCAAGCTAAACGTATGCCGTGGGAAGTTAAAAAATTGGTCTGCTGGCTTTTCTTCCCACCACCTTTGTCTTCAAGCATTGCTTGATAAATAGTGGAAATTTCTAAAGTTCAAAAAAAGTCTTAGTGCTGTTGAATATGTGCTTTAAGATTTATCTAACTGATTTCTAAATCCTCAAAAATGTTTCAATAACTCGATAAAGGACTGTATTTAGTGTCATATGTGTTTCTGTATGCACAGGGCTGGGCAAAAGTAGGTTTATACTTGTAGTACACATAAATAATACAGTAGTTAATAAATAATAATACAAGAACAAACTCTGTTTTTTGTGTACTTATAACTGTAAACCTGTTTTGGCCACCATTGTATATGTTTCCTGCTACTGAAGATTGAATTATATCCATTATGCCTAGAAAATAATTTTTGTTGAAACAAAACATATGAGATTATGATATTAGATATATAGTTTATTACTTTGATTTAGTTTCCTACTGCTTTTTACAGGGGTGTGTGTGTGTGTGTGTGTGTGTGTGTGTGTTGTTTTCCCCCCTTTATATGGTAGAATTATTAATTTTGATTTTTTAACTGATTCCATGAGGATTCCAACTTTTATTTCTGCCATGGCTTTATAATCTGTGTTTTTTTTTTTTGAGTTGAGTTACCTTTTATAAGAAGAAAGTAGCAATGTCCATTTAATAGCAGATTTTATAAGGGCGAACCTGAGTGGCTTTGTTTTAATCAACCTTTCTTTTCTCTTTTCAGAGGACGTTAAACAAGTCTTTGAACAGACCACAATTCATCAACGTATTCCATTTAACTGGGATTCAGAATTTGTGCAACTACATTTTGGGAAAGAAAGAAAGAGATGCCTGACATATGCGGAATTCACTCAGTTCTTGCTGGTGGGTCTCTTGAAAAGAGTAAATAAATGAAACTGGGGTCCTGGTTTACTTTGGAACTCTGGACCAGACCGTCCCACCTGGAAACATTTCTCCAGCAGGGTGTAGAATGGGCTCCTAAGATTGGGTGGGAGCCCTTTCCAGGAAATCAAGTGATTTGATCCAAGATCATGTAAGTCAGAAGGGGCAAACTTGGAACTTCAACTCTTGACTATGACTAGTTCCACTGCTATTTACCAATACTTCATTTTCCCCTGAGAAATGGGTAGATGTCTTTATTAGCATCTAACAGTACTATCATTTCATCTGAGGCCTTGCATAGACAAGGCCCAGAGTCTGGAACTTGGCTGCATGTTGGAGTTACCTGGTGAGCTTTAAAACTGTCATTGCTTAGGCCCCACCTCTAGAGAGTAGATTTGGTTTGATTTGGGGTTGGGGGGGGGGGAGGCAGACAATCTGGGCATTAGGACATTTCGAGCTTCTTAGGTGCTTCCTATGAGAATCACTGTTGAAAGGGCACTTGCTGTCCATGTCCAGGGTTGAACATTTCTCTAGGAGTTGTCGACATTTCTCTAGGATGTGTCTGGCCTCGTCACTCCT
>NW_005871063.1:4539972-4574762 GCF_000147115.1 Myotis lucifugus | reverse complement strand
GATTGTATCACTAGACCACTGATGATGCCAAAGGAAGAGTAGTAAGAAAACAGGATTATAGTGTACTTTTCCTTTTGAAGCATACTTTTTAAAATGTTTTTTTAACTATGACATTAACATTCAGGCCCAGACACCATTACCTACTTGTGGGTCTATATGATAAACCACTCTTTCTTTTGGATTTTTAGGCATTTTTTCTTGTTTTTCTAACAATTAAATTTGATACTTTATTAAATGTAATATTTTATAAATGTTTTATTGATTGATTTTTTGAGAGAGAGAGAGAGAGAAACATTGATTTGTTGTTCCACTCATTTATGCATCCATTGGTTGATTCCTATATATGCCCTGACTGGGGATCAAACCCACAACCTCAGCATATTGGGACGATGCTCTAACAAACTGAGCTACCTGGCCAGGACTTTTAAATGCAATAGTTTGAAAGAGTGATTTAATGGGATTTGTTTGCTATGTTTAAATTCAAGGTCTTGAGGAAAAATTTTGCCAGAGAAACCACCTTCTGTTCTTTGTCACTAGTAATGTCAGCAGCAGGTACCCTGAAGTCCCTGCCTCTCTTGTGTGCCCGAGACCTTGTCAGAGCCTTCTGAGGAGTGGGTGGAAACAGATGCGGGGTGGAGGTGGAGGTGGAGGATCCCGGGGGCTCACACATACACTGCCGTGTGCTCATTCAGTCAGCGTTTTGTGGCATCCATACCTCGGCACCAGTATATGTAATAGGTTGACTTTAATAGGTGCTTCTCATTTTGACTTTCACTGGTGGTGTTATGATGTATGAAGGTGTCATGCTGTTTACTCTGCTTTTATTTTCCTGGTCTTTGGAACTTTACAACAAGATGTCTTAAACCTGCTTTTGTAGTATTCTTTAAAAAACATGGCCATGTCTACGAATCCCCATGGGCAGTTCTATATCAACATAAACCTATGTGAATAACTCAGGTGGAGAATGGAATTCAACTTGGATTTTTACTGTTGTGTATACAAGACACTGGCATGCAGTTGGAGGGGGTATTCATTTTGATGAGGAATAATTACAATAATGCAATTGAGACAAATGCCTCAAATTGACTTTATGGAATACAGCCTAATTAACTTTGAGTCTTAATGGGATGTTAGCAGTAGTAAGGCTGATCACGTTTTTCTTTAAGCAAGTATCAATTATGCTGCATTGAGTCGGCTGTCTACCACTCCCGGCGGCGTCTAGGTCTTTCTCAAGATGTGGAGAAGTCAGTCAAAGACGAGATGACTCAGGGATAACTGATGAGGTTTCCTGCTTCACCGTGTAGGGCATTCACTAGAGTTTGACTCCACTCTCTAATGGTGAGTGGACCCATCCCACAGTGTCCTGCCTAGGATGGTTTTGACTTTGTAACCCAAATGCACATGCTCAACTTTTACTAGGTTCAAATAGCTCAGGTAGGGCCTGCTTTTATGTCCCACTCCAGGCCCAGATTGAAAGGAAGGAAGGGATGCATCATAATAGACTTTATATGAATGCCAATGGAATGCCAGTTTTGATGTCTGCCGTTGGGTCACACACCCCCCCCCCCCCCCACACACACACACACATGAAATGTTTTTGTTTGCTTCCTTTGAACTTTTGTCTGGACTCAGGGAACTTCTTACAGATAGAAGTGAACTCAATCTCCTACATTTCAGACTCTCGCTGTGTTAAGCATGCACCCGCCCCGCTGCTTTAGGGCAGGGCTCGGAGACAGAGGCACCAGCTCCCTGGCTGGTGCCAGGCTCAGGAAAGCAGACACTCGGCTGCTGGAGACGTGAAAGAACTGCCACCGTGCATGCTGCTACCTGTCACCTGCAGCCACAGGAGCAGCTGAGATGTGCTTGTGGCTTCAGGAGTC
This sequence comes from Myotis lucifugus, assembly GCF_000147115.1. Classification (NCBI taxonomy): domain Eukaryota; kingdom Metazoa; phylum Chordata; class Mammalia; order Chiroptera; family Vespertilionidae; genus Myotis; species Myotis lucifugus. Next base: position 4,572,882 of record NW_005871063.1, on the reverse strand, counting down.
TGGGCAGTACATAGAGACAGCGCTGCTCCATCCCACTGAAGGTTCTGGAAGGTAGAACCTTCAGCCACTTGAATCCGTACACTGTTGTGTGTTACCTATGCTTGTGTGGTCGGTGGACAGTGCCATGCTCTGCACGGTCAAATTTTCTTTCCTTCCGTTAATAAAGGTTTTACTTTGTGATAAGCCACCATGTGGCTGTGAGGACATCACATGCACATCTGTGTATCGTCCGGACCAGCTGCCCACCTACCGAGATGGTGCTGGTCACAGGCATCCCTCGAGTGCTGAGTTGGTGTGCTGTTTTCTATATTTTGGTTATAAAGTTTATAAAGTGGTAGATACATTTGATATTCTTTGAACTAAACTTACCTTGTTTATACTTCGCATCTAAAGTGTAGTGTTGAAGTAAGCAAAGCCTCCTTCCTGGAGTCTTGTTCCCAGGGAAGGGTTTCAGAAGGGGGTGGGGCCACAGTCCTGTGACTGCATCATTGATACCGTGGCCCTTGCTGCTGCAGGTTTTCATGCCTGGTTCTATCAACTCCACTTCACGCAGGAGTGATGGCGTGTGTGTGTGTGAATGTGAACACAGTGTTATATGTGGGTAGGGATGTGTATTTTAAAATATCCTATAAACTTTCCACTCACCCTCTCTCAGCTCCGGGAGCAAAGCTCTAATTTTATGGTGGCTAAGTTGAATAATTCATTGTAACATACTGAAAACAGTATTCTTAGAAAAGAATTTGGAGAAGTTTTTGTGTCCTATGTCTGCCAGAACTCCTGTCCATGTAACATCAAACTCTCTACCCTGTTCGGAAGTATTTCTTGTGCTGTGATTATTACTCACTTGGAACAAACCACCCAATTCAGCAAGTGTTTGCTGAGGATGCAGGATTTACTGTGAGGCCTTATGCAGAGGGCCAGAGTGCAGAGATAACAACTTTGGAGACACTTGTATTAGTCTAAGGGTTGTTCCTGTGTTTTTCTGCCTGATACTAGTAGTTCCAAAGAAACAATCATAAACAGTATGAAATGTACACCCTACAAGATTACTCTATTTTATTTTTTTATTAATTCTCATCTGAGGATATTTTTATTGATTTGAGAGAGGAGAGAGAGAAACATCGATTGATTGCCTCCCATATGCATCTGGACAGCAGATTGAACCCTACAACCTAGGTATCTGCCCTGACCAGGAATTGAACCCACCACCTTTTGGTGTATGGGACAATGCTCCAACCAACTAACTGCGTGTTGGTTACTCTCTTGTGGCATCAACCCTTATGGCAAATATAAACCTGAAATTAGCATTCAGAGTATGGTTAGAGCAGCCATCCAAAGTACGAACTTAAAGGGCACATACCAGCATAAGGTCGTCTAGTTAACTGCCCTATTTTACAGATAAGGAGATTGAGGCCTTTCACTTTACTAGAAGCTCTTAAGAGGTATCTCATTTGTAATTTTGATTTGCATTTCCCCAGTGACCAATGATGCCAAGCATCTTTTATGTCCTTATTGGCCACTTGTATATCTTGTTTGGAGACATGTTTATTCAGACCCATTACCCATTTTTATTAGATGGACATCATAGGCAACTGTGAGCACAGAGTTAAAGGCCTCTTAAACTCCTCTGCCAAATTATTCTGTGGGGTCGTACTAAGAGTCATTCTAAAAAAAAAAAAAAGTAGAAATAGTAACAATCTCTATAATTTATAAAGTGCTTTTAAATATTCTGTTTCTGATAACAGCATCCCCAAAAACCCCGAGGGGTGATTATCATTATACCCTATTATATGCAAAAGAATAAACAGGCTCTAGGGCAACATTTTGCATTTACAGGTAATTTTCTGGGGAAAATGCTCATGTCTTTCATTAGGTTCCCAAAGGTATACCCCAAAAGACTACAGAGAAACTGTTCTAGAGCTTAGCTTCTTCCATAATAAGATCACAGACATGTGAGGGATTCAAAAGTACGATGCTGTTGCCACTATAGTATGCTGTCTGCGAGGCCCAGGCTCCGAAGGGTTCATCTCTGAATGGGGTGTACAGTCAGGCACTGCCAGACGTTTAACATTTCTGACCCCTACCAGATATGACCATTAAAAAGGTATTTTTAGGAAATACAATCTAAATATAATCCACCCATAGGAATTTCTAGTGGCTCCAGTCTCTTAGTAGGAAAGTCTAGGATTGCTACCAAATCCAATATACATAGGGTGTCCCCCCAACAATGTATACACACACTTTGAATAATTATAAAGGCAGTGTTTATTAAAATACATTTCATTTTCAAAATTGAGCTATCAGCTGTTAAAGCATGGTACCTTTTTTGGGAGACCCCGTACTTGAAAACTATTGCTATTAGCTGCCTCCCATAGAGCGTTTTTCAGCTTAGATAATGCTTTGACTTGCGTTTGTCCTTACAATCACCTTTGGTGTCAGGCAGTTGCTATCGTTTCTGTGTGAAAGATGAACACAGAAGCTTGGAGAAGTTTTCTAGATTTGGTCATGATGAGACAGGTGGAACTAACGTTGATTTTAGTTTTCCTAAATCTCTAACTGTTTTATCAAATGTCATATAAAATTTTTCTAAAGTGATTCTTTTAAAAGACGGAGTTCTGGGCTTCTGTCCCCACCAAGGATCTGCTTCAGTAGGTCCTATATGTATTGGGCCTAAGAAACTGCCTTTCAAGCAGGCATCCTGAATTGTGGCGTTCCAGGTGGTCCACATTGAGAAACACTGGTCTAGCCTCTGAACCCCTGACTGTTGAAAGCACAGAACCTGGTCTTCATCCCAAGGTTGATGGGGAGCTCTGAGAGGCACACATGATCGGATTTGTGTTTCAGAAAGATCACTCTGGTTATTGCGTGGAAGTCAAATGGAGGGGGCTCTGATGAAGGGGAGGGGGGCCGCTTGGTTCCTCCCAATCCAAGACAGAAGCAACTATGGCCTGGGCTGGAGGTAATGGTGATGAGCCAAAGTTAATTGGTCCAAGAGAAGTAAAAGGGATAGACCTGACCAGGCGTGGTGATAAGATGAGGTCAGTAGGGATATGCAGAACTCATGGTTGAATCGTTTTGGGCTTAGGCAAGTGGGGGGATGGTAGTGGTTTGCTGAGATGGGGTGTAGGAGGATGAGGAGGAGGCAGTTCTAATGAGGGCTGCAGAGCAGAGCTTAGCTTGTAATTGCCTTTCATGTGTGTGTTGCTGGGTTGTTCCCAACTCCTCTCCTCAGTTCCTTGGAGTAAGGATGATACTCTAGGACAGGGGTGGGCAAACTTTTTGACTCGAGGGCCACAATGGGTTCTTAAACTGGACCGGAGGGCCGGAACAAAAGCATGGATGGAGTGTTTGTGTGAACTAATATAAATTCAAAGTAAACATCATTACATAAAAGGGTACGGCCTTTTTTTTTTTTAGTTTTATTCATTTCAAACAGGCCGGATCCGGCCCGCGGGCTGTAGTTTGCCCACAGCTGCTCTAGGATCTCCACCTATGGCCCCACAGACCTAGGCATTTCCAAAGAATTCCGTTTCCCACTTTATGGAGCCAGGGCATTTATTCTGTTTCCAGAGGCCTTGAAGAGGAATCATCAAGAAACCAGCAATGCTGTAAATTGGAGGAGATTTTGAAGTTGGGGTTTTATTAGTTAGCTAAGAAACAGGATGGCTGACTTGGGAGGGAATCGGACTAAACATTATCTGTAATGTCTTCTCATCAAATAGCACTTAAGAATGAAGTTACCTGACCCAGTGGAGAGCCCCAATCACAAAGGTGGTGTGAGTGTTTACCTTTATTCTGGTTGCCCTTTTGTCAGAAGAGGATGAGGAAACCCAGAGAGGTGAATCATAGTGGGCAGAGCTCGGGGTAGAACCTAGGAATAGAGCTGAGTCTGGTGTCGCAGACTGGCCACTCATATTGGTAAGGACCCTTGATGTCAGATCATGTGATCCCCATGGCAACCCTTGTTGGATACCAAAGCATGTTCATGCTACTATGCAGCTGAACAAGTTTGGTTCTTTTTGTGAAGTCAAATTGACCATTATTTTGGCTTATGGGTCGACATGACCTACCGATCTGCCCAAGTCTTTTCTGTGGTAAATGGACATTTTGGTTATTCAGGTTCTGGTAGTTGCCACATATCCCTCGGCCACTGCTCCGAGTCAGCTGTGGTCTGGACTTTCTGGTCACCATCACTGTGCTTTGCTATTATGCTTGTCATGGCATCCTGGTTTAAGACAAAACTTTCAACGCAGAAGGCTGTAGATGTTAAAAATTTAGAAATTGTTCCTCTTCACCATCAATCAGAACAAAACATAACCTTCAGTCTCTGCAACGTCAAATTCTCAAGCTTTGGAACTGATGGAACATTTTGGGTGTTAACAAAAAGCAATCCCTTGTACTAGACCTTGCTGAAGCCACGATGTTTAAACAGGTCAGTGGATAACTAGCAAGGTCCTTGCTTCGGATTGAATAACCTGAGCCATTTGTGCCTCCCTGTTGTCCCCAAACTTGCCATTTGTATTAGTTCAACTATCTAGACGCGTGGTCGGCAAACCGCCTCGCGAGCCACATGCGGCTCTTTGGCCCCTTGAGTGTGGCTCTTCCACAAAATACCACGTGCGGGCGCGCACGTACAGTGCGATTGAAATTTCGTGGCCCATGTGCAGAAGTCAGTATTTTGTGGAAGAGCCACAGTCAAGGGGCCAAAGAACCGCATGTGGCTCGTGAGCCACAGTTTGCCGAGCCGCAGTTTGCAGACCACTGATCTAGACCATGGATCTTTAGTAGCTGGAGATCTTGATTATATTTGCATTTTTAACATGTGAGTGCTTTTTATGTTGATTTTAAGTCGAACCAGATGGGATCTGCACTACAGGTTGGCTACTGTTTCATCAATACATTTTGAAGTTCCAAAATGAAATGAGTAAAAGTAGCTTTTATGAGTAAGAGTTGTTTGCCCTCAGCTCTTCCAGGAGATTAGGTTGTGTGTTGTGTCCAAATGAAAGGCATTGCTAGTTTGGCGATGGGTAACCACAAAGGTGGTAAGATCCTGGTCACTTGGAGAATCAGATGCAGGACATGTCATTCACATTGTGTTTTCTGCTCTCAGGGAAAAAGAAATCAGCGTTTGTTGTGCTGTGTTGTGTCCATGGCGTTAGTCAGCTTGCTGTTTTGTTGGACAGCCTGTTGTGCAGGCTTTTACAGTAACATCCTGGTAAAAATGAACATTCCATATGGCATCTCCCCAGCCGTTACCGACTGTGAAGTTTAAGGTTAACTCAGAAGAGCAAGGAAATTTAGAGGGAAAAGCTCATTTCTTGGTTTCTGCCGAAGTGTTGCTTGCCTGCAGTGCCACAAACCCTGCTTCTAAAGACCCTTTGAATTAAAGGCCCCACCCAGTGAATTAGGGATAAAATTTCACTGCGAACTGACTGCATGGGCTGAATATGGAAAGCACAGGAAGATGTTAAGAATGTGAACTACTTGTCTCTCTACCTATTCCATTGCTGAGTTCCATTGTTACTCTTTAAAAATATGTGGATCTTTAACTAGAATTTTTTTCTTCAAATCAACATAGGAAAATGAAAATGAAGTGGGTACTTATATATTAAATAGTGTGCAAGTTCTGATACTGGATGTAATATAGAGTTGATTTGAAATAGGGCTCAATGTGATGCCATAATTTATAAGCACACCTTCTTTATACATTTTTGTTCCTTGTTTTTTTTTTAATGACTTGCCATTTCCCCAGAATTCTTCTATGTCTCTCCCCCCCCTCCCCCACGCCAAAGGAATTCTTTTGAATCAATATGTTGCTGGCAACTCCCTGCTTTTTTTAAAGTTTTAGATTTTCTTTTAAATTTCAAAACTGTACAAAACACAAAAATGCAAACTAGCCAGGGGTCTTTTTTGGTGTTCGTGGCTTTATAATACAAATCATCTGGATATGCCGCTTGTTTTGAGGGTCTATTGGTCTAGGTGTTTTTGTTCCTGATAAATTGTTCTCAGGCCGAAGCACACACTTGCATGTCTGAATAGAGGCAAAGAGAATTTTTGCATTCAAAGTATACCCACTTGAAAATTGGAGATTATTAAGGAAATGACAGGCCTGGAACTATTAGAAGCGTGAATGTTAGACCTAACGTGGTGTAACCCCTCTATATGTTTATTTCTGAACAGCTAGCAATTTTGAAGACTTTGATTTTTCCCCTCCTACAGCAATCTGAATGGGTGTGTTGAAGTCTTTGGAAACAGTGGCCATAAAAGCCTGTTCCGTTCATTGTTAGGCACTGGAATAGAAGGAATGGAAACAGTCACTGGCAGGCATTAAAGGAAAAGTGGACCTCCTTGCCTGTGCTTCGGCAGAACTGCCGTGGCGATAGCTGTGCAGCTCCCTGCTCGGGGCCTTGGCCTCAGGTAGAGGAGGGCCCTTCTCTTCAGCAGGCACCCCTTTACCTGGCACTCACAGGAGCTCTGTTTGCAGAGCTGTGCCACCTGGGGGTTGCACAGTTTCTTGGCCCAAGACCTCACTGTCAGTCAGTACTCACATATTTAGGAATCAGTTCCTTTTTTGTCATCTGCCTGCTCTTTGTATGTGCTGTGGCATGATCTCATCTATTTCTACAACTGCTACTTTTTTTCTCTTCGTTTTTGGTAGGCCTGCCTCTGAAAAGGAACACGTCAGTTAGTTAACTGGAGCTTCAGAGCCAGACTGCACGGGCAGGGGGTGGGTGGGTGGGAATCCAGTTTCATCCTTAGCGTCATGTGACCCACGGCTGCTCTTTACCTCAGATTTCCATCTGCGAGATGGAGGTGATGGTAGGCCCACCTGGTAAGGATGTTGGGTGGACTGGAAGAGATGAAGGAAGAAAGCACAGCAGTCCCTGGAGCATAGCAACACTTAAAAGCAGTAAACGTTAGCCTTTGGGGTTTCTCCCTAAAGCCCTGTTATCTACATCTCCCAGATTTATGTTTCTACCTGTACCTCTAGCTTTCTTTTGTTTGTAGCTTAACTTTTCTTTATAACTTAAACTCATCTCACTCCAGGTTTCTCATCATGGCCAACCATCTCATCGCTTTCCCCTCAAGTGTTCCCCTTTGTGGTAAAGGCTTCTGTCACTCCCATTGTCCACAGTGGGCATTCTTTGAGATACATCTTGCTCCTATTTTTACATACAAACGAGCACCACAACTCTTCTTTACATCTCTTTTCCAGCTATCTGTCCAGATCGACTTAGGATCCTCTGACAGAGATTTTACCCAAGGCAGCTAAAGTCAGTAGTGTGAAAATCTCAGTTTTGGAATCAGACTCCTGGCTGTGTGACTTTAGACCTGTTACTTAACCTCCATGAGCTTCAAGCCTTTGTAAGATGAAGATAATATTATTACTTCGAAGAATGATTGTGAGTCTTAAACAAAATACTACCTGTGGAGTTCTTGGCATAGTCTCTGGCCTGTAGTAGATGTTTAAACCTCCAGCTGTGACTGTGATTCCCCACCCTGTCTGGTCTTCATCTCCTGTGGCTGTTCAAGATGAGTCAGCAGAACTGCTGTTTCTTACTCATGATTTTTTTTCTCTGGAAGGACTCAAATGACTTATGTTGGAAAGGACCTTAGAGGTTTTGAAACCATTCACCTCTACAAAAATCAAAGCTACCATTTATTAAGTGCCTGTCATGCATGACTCCTCATTTTTACAACCCTGTATGGTAGGTGTTGCTGGGGCTCTAAGACACAAACACACGGCCCTGAGCCCTCCCAGCTGGGAGTGTTGTGACTGATATTTGAGCTGTGCCCATTCATTCCTGTTTCAAACTTCAGATCTTGTCTGTTTCAGATTTCAGATTTTTGTCTTATAACATATTGCTTCCATAACCCCCTGTATTAAAGTAAATAAAATAAAGTAATTTCTTGACATATGTTCCTTCGTTGAACAGATACTTCCAAAGACTGGGAGAGAAACTGCTACTTTGCAAAGTAGTCAGTCCAATTTATTGCTGAATATTTAGACAGGTTAAATACTTATGTGCTTTGTGCTAAAACCTGATCCCTATATTTTCTCTCCATTGATTTATTTTTAAGAACTACAGAAAGTCAGTATAACATGTTTCTTTTCTTTTTTTTTAATCTGATGATAGTCCTTTAACCTTTAAATATTTGAATGTAACTTGTTTCTCCCATTGTTCTCACCTCCCATTGCTTCTCCCATTGTTCTCACCTCTGCCACATGGGTGAGGAGTTTATCCTTTCTGGTCCTCTTTGTTTTAGAAATGAACATTATCTTATGTATGTTCTATTCCATGCATAGCAAACATTCTCTGTCCCAGTTTTATCCCTCTGGGTTCAGATCTAGGAACCATTAGGGTCTCGGTAGCCCTAAGTCCACATTAGGTTGTTTTTAAATAGCTTCAAAGGCGCCAGTGGAGAGCTTGAAGTGACTGCCGTGTGTATGGAGCCTGGATATTTATTGCCAACGTCATTCATTCTCAAATTAAGTATTTATAGAGTACCTATGAGTTAGCTCCCAGGGCCTCCTCCTTTGTCTTTCTCCTCCTCAGTTTCGTGGAATTGTGAGGAAGTGAGTTCTGCCCTCCATGGTGTCTGCTATTGTTGGGCAGACAATGCTGGCACTCTGAGCACATAGTTTTGCCTTAATAAAAAAAGTATCAAGAATTTTATTGCTTTCTCATGAAAACAGGCAACAGAAAAATCTAGAGCATTGAGAATAATTTAAAAGGAAATTGTATTTTATCTGTTCATAGCTATTAAGATTTCTAAGTGTCAACTTCATGATCGGATTCCTGCCAGCAGCATTACCGGACTCCCCATGAAGTAGAGTGCAGTATTAGGAGCATTGTCCGAGGGGAGGAACTGCCTGGGTTTGAATTCCAGCTTTGCTGCTTCCTGTCAGTGAGGCCATATTTTCAACTGCTACAATGAGGTGAATAATGGCATCTACCTTGTAGGGTTGCTATGAGCACTGAGTGAGTTTATTACTATAAAGTGCTTGAGAACAGTGTCCGGCACATAATATATGCTCACTAAATGCTGTATCGTGGTGGTAGCGTTAGAGGTCATAGTGTCATTTCTTCACCCAGAAGAAGAAACAGTCACAACATAAATAGCTGTTTTTCGGAAGGCACCCACATCTGTAGTAAGCTTCTTTTAAGTCTATGGAAACACCTAAATGTTTTCACTCTGGCCCATTATGTAGAGGCCTGTGTAGGTCTGGCTTCTTGTTTTTTGTGTGGAATTTATAATGTCCCCAGTCTTTAAGAGCTGTCAGAAATATATTCTTAAGTTGTTCATCATTAGGGTTAAAGGTGCTTTCTTGTTTCATGATCGGGGATCCCTGCCAGTAAATGTTTACTCGTGGAAGCTCAGACACAGAAACGTGTAGTGACACCATCCTCAATACAGGTGTACTCGCTGCCCTGCAGGGTGGGCGCCACCCCCACTGCGGTGTTCCTTTCCCACCTGACAGTCTGGACAGGAGGGTCTTAGTGTGCTTTCTGAGGAGGTGGGGTGGCCAGGGCAAGTGATGCTGTTTTTGGTATAATGGACTGAGGATCCCTAAGACTCTGAGTTATAAACGAGGGGAAACGGTACATAACTAAACACACCTTCTACTACTGTTGAGAGTAATCTTGGCTTAGGATAGCTTTAGCAGTGGGTCTGGATTGTGTGTTCATTTACTTTCAATTGAATACATACTGTGGCCATTCTTCACAGGGCGTTTAACGGGGTTTTTTCCCCGCTTAAATTGGAGGCAGTTGTTCAGAGAACCCCATTTTGTTTCATGAAACGGGATTTACTTATTCAATTGGTTTTATAGTTTTATTATGATTCTATTTATTCTCTGGTTTACTGAGTGCCTACTATATCTAAAGCATTCTGCCTACACCATGATTGGGATGAACAGGACATATAGTCTCTTTTCCCTGGAAAGGTAGGGAGAAAGGCAAGGGAGTAGGGTGGGAAAAGGCAAGTCATACCATTGACGTTCAAGCAGGGGGCCAGGTGAGCAGTTGTTCTCAGTCCGGAGGCCTAGATACATTGACCTAAGAGGTGGCATCTGAGCTGCGCCTGGAGGAGGTGGTAGGATTTCAGGGACTAGAGGGAAAAAGCTACTGTCAACGCTAGGTTGAGGGAAGAGTGTAGGCAAAGGCCTGCCTGTGCGGAATGTCTGGCGGGCCGGGCGTGGGGTGCTGGAGACAAGGCTGAGAGTAGCTCCTTGGAGGACCCTGAGCACTATGCCCCGGAGACGGGTCTTCATGACGAAAGGCTGTCGAAGGTTTCTGTGGAGGGGATGGAGGTCAGATCTGAGATTCTGAAAGGCAGCTGTCAATGCGTGTGTGCAGGATGGACAGCAGAGGTCAGACAGAGCGCCAGCTGGCAGGTGGACCCTGTGTGGGAATCAGGCATGGTCCGGGGAGGGCTGGGAACAGTGGCATCAGGAGTGAAAAGGAGAAGATACATTTGAGGGAACTTTCAAGGGTTTTGGTAACTGGTTTTCTCTGGGGGAAAGGAAGCTTGAAGAATTAAAATGGACAGATTTCTAGGTTGGGTGACCAGAAAAACAACATGCCAGTAATTAAGCTCTGCACATAGGAGAGGGACCACGTTTGTGGGCTGGGTGGGGGACATATAATAGTGGGTTTACTGATGTGTAATTTTATGGCTTTTATAAGATACACTCAGGGATATATTCTCTAAGCAGTAGGAATTCTGTCCAGCAGACAGGAGTGAGAGATTTGGATCTGGGACGCAAACCTTCTAAGAACTCTTTGAGACCTTGGGAGGGAGGCCTTGGCCTTTTCCCATCACTCCTTTACTTAAATGAGAGGCATCTGTCCTCAGGTTTTCTCACTGAGGACAGAGGACCATGGCTGACATATGCCTCTCATTTACGAAGTGAATAGAAGGGGCGTTTAAAAGATTAGGGTTTCAGAAGAAAGTTTCAGCAAGGACAGATTAAATCAAAATCAGCAATGCTGCCCTGGCTGGTATGGCTCACCTGCTTAACTTGCCCAAACTACCAACAGCGTCAAGGCTGAGGAACCCCGTAGTAGAGGAATCACATATTTCAGAGGGGAACTGCCCTTTCCAATCTGTTGTTGCGTCACATGCTTGTATGCCAGGTTTCCACTAAGAATTTTCCTCTCTTTGGAGAGAGGTGATGTCCCTGCAGGTGTATTTTCTTTGATCTTCTGTGTCACCTAAGCTGGTTTTGATTGGCTCTTTGAGCCTAGCAACCTTGATCCCACTTTTATTACCTTGGTGTCCTCAGTCTCTAGCAGAGCATGGAGGTCATTTGGTTTCTTGGTGGAGATGTAAGGTGGAATGCACTTCCAGGACATGTTCCCTGGGCCCTGTCTTTGGAAGAAGACAATAGCTTGGGGGAGAGAGCGGGGCTATTTAACAGGCTGATGGGGCTGGTTAAACCAAGACGTAATCTCTCTTTCTTCACCCTAACTTGAAGTTGAGCAGTTATTTGTAGTAATTGAGAAACGTACATTATTTTACCTTCTTCATTTGTAGGAAATACAGTTGGAGCATGCAAAACAAGCCTTTGTGCAGAGGGACAATGCCAGGACCGGAAAAGTCACAGCCATTGACTTCCGAGACATCATGGTCACCATCCGCCCCCATGTCTTGACACCTTTCGTAGAAGAATGTCTAGTAGCTGTAAGTGTAACTTGCCCTAATGAAGTAATTTCTTCTACCTGGCATGAGCTCAGGAAATAAGGGATTATAAGAACAACTCTTACATATTATTTAGAGGTTTTTCTATTTAAAACAAACATTTTCTTAATGTGATCGCATACATTATTAAAGTTAAAGACAGTATGGTTTGGCTAGTTTTAGTGGGTAAGTTAATTTGTTATTTGGACAAGAATATCTTGAAGAAAACGTATTAACTGGCTTTTTAAAAAAGGAAAAACAAATCTATGATTGCATATTAATTTTGTTTTATATTTTGAGGTGTGTCGAATACTAATCTTTGCTTTTATCTATTCTCCAAGGCAAAAACATTTTTTTAGTTGTATGCATAGATATATTTGAGAGGTCAGCAGAACACAAATTCTGAATCTTATACCTACTTGGTCGGTCATTCAAAAGTGGCTCCTGATGGGCAGAGCCCTGCTGGCCTGTGTCGTAGAGTTTCCTCCTAGTGGAGATCCAGCCACTCTTCTAACACCTGGCCCCTGAGGTGTCCTGGAACATTCTGTGGTGGCAGCTTCCAAGCCTTGGTCATGGAGCATAAGAATCACCACGGATAATTATAAAAAATACCAATGCTAACGTTCTTTCCAGATCTAATTCACCATCTACAGGTGGTGAGACCCTAGAATCTAATTCTGAAGCTTCTTAGATAATTCTGATGGTCCCTCCGATTTGGGAACCCTTAGGCAATGCTAACTATCGCTCTCTTCATCCCAGGGAGAAGATTTTTTGGGTGTTTTCACCATCCTGTGGATTTCTCACAATGTTTCCCACAGGCAGGAACTTAGGCTAGCTTTTCATTTTTCCTTTTCTTTTCCTGGTGCCTCTTTTTGGAAATGTGGCATTCTGACAGGGCCCTTTCCACTCTGGCACTGTGTTAATCTAGTTCCTTTTCTTGCCCCCCCCACACCCCTTTCCTACTCCATTTTAAACTCCCATGTCAGCTATTCAAAATGATTACTCAGTGAAGATTTATGTGGTTGTTACCTTATAAAGAAGTGCTTTCCTAATAGAAATATTTTGCCTTGTTAGGGAAGGCTAGAATTTGAAACCCCCAAACTGAAGTTCCATTCATAATGGGACATGTTGTCTGTTTCCCTTGTCCCCAGTTGAAGAAATATGGTTTCTTACAAATTTTGACTATCAGAATTCTGACCAGTCTTAACCCTCCATCAAAGCATATGACATCTCATAATTTTACCATAATACGTCTGTTTGCTAGAAATCCCACCACTGTAAAGTCTGTACATAAATGATTATTTATTGCTAGTTATAAGTAACATGACAAATCATGATATTAATGTTAGATTGACCACTTTTCATATCATGTTTGTATTAGTATAATATAGTTTTGCATGCATAAGCACACACATGTGTGTAATATAGTTTTGCATGTCTAAGCCTTTAAGAATTGCTCATTAGATGAAATAAACAAACTTATAAAACATTTCCAATGGAAATTTGAACTCTGTAAATTACTACTGGTCCTGTTGTTATAACCCTACACATGTATTTATTTAGTTTTCTAGGACTGTGTGGGGAGAGTACAAGTTCTGGTCATGATTAGTTGCAGTTACTTCTAAAAATCATTTATAGCTTTTTTTTTTTTTAATGTAAAAGAAAAATACTTATGGCTCTTTCTTCTTATACATGCATTCCTGATCACTTCCAAAACTGGCGTTTGCTATTTGTACTTGTGAATCTTCTTCGTTCTATGAATACTTTATTTATCTTTATTCTCCTCTCTGTTATTTTCAACTTATTTGAGGCTGCTGGAGGTACCACGTCCCATCAGGTCAGTTTCTCCTATTTTAATGGATTTAATTCACTCCTTAACAACATGGAACTCATTAGAAAGATCTACAGCACTCTGGCCGGCAGCAGGAAAGACGTGGAGGTGACTAAGGGTGAGTGAGAATAAAGCTGAACTCTTGGTGTATCATTATTATTAGAGTGAAGAAGGCAACAAGAAGTTCTGTAGATTTTTAAATTTCATTATCTTTTATTTCATTTTATTTCATATTAGCCCTATGGAATATGTGTGTTCTCTGTCCTTTGATTAGACAGAAGCAAACAAAATAATCTTTGGCAAGTTGTTTTTGTTTTTTTAAACATATTTTTATTGATTTCCAAGAGGAAGGAAATAGGGAGAGAGAGATAGAAAGATATGAGAGAGAATCCTTATGAGCTGCCTCCTGCACGCCCCCTACTGGAGATCAAGCCCACAACCCAGGCATGTGCCCTGACCAGGAATCCTACAGTGACCTCCTGGTTCATAGGTCTACTCTCACCCACTGAGCCACACTGGCCGGGCCTCAGCAAGTTTTAAATAAGCCAAAGACAGTCTTTGAGTGAGGGACGTGTGTAAAATTTCTTAAATGTTTTCAAATTTTGCTAGAACCTGAGCTAAACTGGCAGCCTCTAACATGGTCTTCAGAAGTACATGAGGAGGAATTCCATAAACTTACACTGGTAGCAGTGCAAATTGATCTACAGTCTTACAACAAGATACCAGCATTTTCTTGGGATTTTTGATTTTTTAAACAGAATTTGCTTAGGAATTCCACAGGCTCATTGATATAACCTCTTGGGACCTATGCATATGACGTTTCATAGTTGCTTCCTAGTTTTCCCTGACCTGCAATTTGGAAAACATCCTTGTCATTTATTCAGTCATCCGATCACACCAGACTTTAAAGTCAATGTTAGAGACACTCCTGGGCACACGCTTCCCAAACGAATGGGAGCACTGTAGCAGTGCTTACCCTGTTTGGATTGACTTGAATTCTGCGACTAATGATAATAAAGTTTTGTGATGCTCCCTCATTCCAGTGCCTTGAGTGAGTGCTGCATGTAGTGGCTACTCCTTGAATCTTTCCCCTTTTAACTCTTTTTCCATACAGAGGAGTTTGTTCTGGCAGCTCAGAAATTTGGTCAGGTTACACCCATGGAAGTTGACATCTTGTTTCAGTTAGCAGATTTATATGAGCCACGGGGGTAAGTTGGCCTTTTTTTTTTTTTTAATTGGCTTAATAAAACGAGGTTGGGTGGGGGTAGGAGGAGGGCAGCACACTGGGAGAAAAATAAGCCAAATTAAAGATGACTCTGAAATATGGGAAACGAAAAAGGGAATGTTTTCAAGTTCTGCAATGTACATCATTTTAATCAACTTGTATTTTGTCGTTGCTTGTTCTTGTTTATTTCCCTCCTTCCAGACGTATGACCTTAGCAGACATTGAGCGAATCGCTCCCCTGGAAGAGGGAACTCTGCCCTTCAACTTGGCTGAGGCCCAGAGGCAGGTGGGCAAAAAAAGCAAACGTGCTTCCTGGTATTTCTTTGGTAGAGGACCCCAACACCCCTTCTCCCCTGCAGTTGCGTTTCTGATGCTGTTTGACCTACCATTTTTCCATGTTGCACCCCAAATCCAGACAATTTCTAGAGGCTGAAAAGAAAAATGACATGGGGATGTTCTGATTAGCAGAGAGTTGGCATCTTTGCTTGCTTTTTTCCCCAAAGGTGGGGTGATTTCCTAACTGCATGGGAAACCTAACCCTCCAAAAACAGGCAGAGATCCTGTCCTCTTCCCTAAGTCTCGGTTGTGAGATATGAGGCAGGAGTCCTGTTCTGGGGTCGCCGTCCCAGCAAAGCAGCCTGTCGCTAAGTGAGAGCCGCCTTTGCTCTGCAGAGAGGTTCTTGGTCAGCGCGTTGCCGACGGCCATGCCTTCCGTTCTTCCGAGTATCAGAAGGAGATAATTTTGTTTAGTCTGGAGTCATAGTTTGAAGGCTTTTAGACCCCTTTTTTCTATGAAAGGATTCATAAGTTATGTGGAAACAATTTGAGGAATGCTTCATTTTATTTTATGGTTAACAGAAACCAATCTCTTGCAGTGGTGGGAGTCAGAAACTTAAGACCTGGGGACCCCCTCATTTAACTCTTGCTCGCCTCTCTGTAGATCAGAATTAGAGAATCAAAGCCTTCATGGGGTGGTTGCCCTTCCATGATGTTTGTAAAATAAATCTACTCACAGGCGAGCGGCGTTTTAGAAAAAGAGATCCTTTAAGGCAAAGCCATCTCCGAATCCTGTGAGACTTAACAGTTTTTGGCTGGGAGCTCTGGGTCTGTGCAGAGACGCCAGTTTGACCACAATGGGTTGATGCGGGCTACATTTTTAGGACTGGCAGGCCTCGCGCCAGGACCCCCTCCTTTCAGCTCCTTCCCACCCCAATGCAGTGGTGAGTCCTGTGTGCATCGTGTAACTCAGAGCGGTGGGTGTGTGCTCAGTAAATCCTAACGGGGCACCTCTGGGAAACCAGCTGGCCGTGGTTAAAAGAGGAAGCCGATTTCCCCGAGTGCAGGACAGAGAACTGTATAATCTGTGCAGAGGCAGAAGCAACCTTGCCCTCTTCTCCCTCTGATTTTTAAACACTGCTGACCAGTGTCTCTCTGCTATTAGTTGTTGTAGAAACTTGGGGATTAAGAAGAAGTAAAGACATTTATTTATTTATTTATCTATTTATCTATTTATGTATTTTAAATATATATATTTCTATTGATTTCAGAGAGGAAGGCAGAGGGTGAGATGGATACATCAATGATGAGAGAGAGTCATTGACTGGCTGCCTCTTGCACTCGCCCTACTGGGGATGGAGCCCACAACCCGGGCATGTGCCCAGACCAGGAATTGAATCGTGACCTCCTGGTTCATAGGTCGACACCCAACCACCGAGCCACACCGGCCGGGCGGGACTTTTATTTTTTATGTAATTTTTAGATTCCCTCCTGTGCTCCGTTTGGCAGCGCTTTCCCACACGTTTTCCTTCAAGCCCTCTGCAGCTTTGGAGAGGTTGCGATGGTTGCTTATTAATACTGGCCATGAGCGGGTTTGAGGGGGTTGATGAGGTTTACAGTGGGAGGTGACTGGCTGCTGCTGAGAGATTTGGAGCAATTCACAGGGGCCTTGCCTGGAATATTCTTTACTCTGAGCCCCAGTGGGCCTGACCACATTGACAGAGGTCGTCCACCTGGTAGGCTCCGTGCTAACATTCATTCTCGACAAAGGCGTGCAGAAAGAGGAATCTTGCTTGTCTCATTCATGACCATGCTGCACTTCTAGCGTCAGAAAAGTTAAATATAAGTCTGGGGTTTCATTTATTTAATCTTTTAAATGAAGAGTTAGTGATAGTGGTAGATTCTTCCCACCCTGTTATTTACAGAGTATGTTCACTTGTTATTTTGATACCAGAACTTTGCTAAGCATTGCACATTTTTCGTGGTTTTTTTTAAATTAAAGTACAGTTGGCATACAGTATTATGTTAGTTTCAGGTGTACAACATAGTGATTTGACATGTATATATCTTACAATGTGCTCACCACCCTCAGGCTGGTAACCCCCTGTCACCGTGCAAAGCTACCGATTATTATTGACAATATTCACCTTCACCATTTTTACCTGTGTCTCTCCACCTTCTCCCTTCTGTTTGTTTTTTGTTTCTGAGTCTGGTTTTGTTCTGTTCTATTTGTTCATTCTCATGGCATATTTGTATCCATGTGACTAAAACAGTACCTTTCTTATAGTTTCATCTGTCAAAATGAAGTTACTATTGATGTCCGTCTGTACAGGGATAGAGTTGGAAATACCCCATACAATTTGCAGAAGGAATGTTTTATGTTTATACAGATGCATATTTCTATGTAAAGTTGTTTTCAGTGAAATGACTTTGAAAGATATTGCAAATTACCTCATTGTATTAGAATTGTGTTACTTTGATAGCGACTAAAATTCATTGGGTTGATGGCTGGGGTTGGTAATTATTTTTGTGGCTCACCAATTTTAATTATCGTGGCTTTTGAAAAAACAGATTTTATTGAATGTTTTTATTCATTCAACAAGTATTTAGTAAGCACTAACTGTATGCCACCCTCCTTTGACAACTCTGTATACATGTATAGGAGGCAACTGATTAATGTCTCTCTCCCTTCTTCTCTCTAAAAATTAATAAAAAACATATCCTCAGGTGAGGATTTAAAAGTAAAAAAGAAAGAAAAACACCACTTACTGAACCTAACCCACTTCCTCTTTGACATTTCAGTTGTATCATGAATTTAGAAACTAGTGGGTAATTTAAAAAAATAATATGTGCTCACTTTTACTCTGTCTTTTTTTGTCTCCTTCTTTTCCACTCTCCATTTCCCATGCATGCAAAGCAGAAGGCCCCAGTCGATTCATCTCGCCCAGTTCTCCTACAAGTCGCAGAGTCAGCCTACAGATTCGGTCTGGGTTCTATTGCTGGAGGTAAGTCATAATGAGTTCACATTTTTCATGTTTATTATTCCTCTTATTTTTTCTCTGGCTTTCCATCTTGAAATATTAAAAACAAACGCCCTCTAGTCTGTCCCTAAGCCACTTACCAGTCTGGACCTGTGAAATGGGACAAGAGCAAAGGGAATTGTCCCCCTATCTGCACCTGATTAGGGACTTAGATGTGGCTTTTTTCTCTTATTTATCTGCAGATAGGCTTTCTAAAGACAGGTATTTAACAGTGCAGTTAGACTGTAGGGATGTGCTTCTTGAAAGCTGACACCTCTTAGCCTTTCATTCACTCAAATGAAAATCCATAATTGTTAAGGGTAATTGTTAGTACAGTTTTAAAATCTGTTCATGCTAAATTACGTTTTTCCTTTGGTCAGTCTTCTCTTTGACTTTGCCTCCCCTTTTTCTCAGACAGTCCTTCATTCCTTCTGAAATGTTGGTATTATTTGATTTCAGCTGTGGGAGCCACTGCCGTGTATCCCATCGATCTTGTCAAAACTCGAATGCAGAACCAGCGATCAACTGGCTCTTTTGTGGGAGAACTTATGTATAAAAACAGCTTCGACTGTTTTAAGAAAGTGCTACGCTACGAAGGCTTCTTTGGACTGTATAGAGGTTAGTGCCATGTGCTAAATTCATGCAAGGTGAAGTAATAGGCAGAGGTTTGGTTTTCCATCTGAGTGCCTGAAATGTATTAGAGAGGCTGTGCTGAAATGGAAATGCAGCACATTCTCAATTATCCATGCTAATGGGAGTGGGCCGGAGGCATCTGGGGCATGGCTAATGAAAACAGCCCATAATCTGAAAGCTAGCTATATTGCTTGTAGTATGTTTTGTTTCTTAACATAATTATGTTTATAAACATCTTCAGTGAGTTCTTAAAAGGCTTGTAGTTTGTGTCCTTGAAATAACTCCACTCACCAGCTCAGAGGGAAAGGCATCCTGGAGACAGGACAGAGCCTCCTGGGATTAATGAGTCTCCTTGAATAGACACAGGCAAGTCCATCAGGCGGGAACCAAGGCTCAGTGGAGCTCTCCTTTCCTGCCTCTCTCTGAGTTCAAGTTGCTCCTTCCCTGCCTCTACCTCTGTACCCAGAGGAGTTGACTCACACACTAGCCAGGTAGTCCTTCTGGACCCAGCTGCTCCTTTAGTCATCTCAGGTTCATTAAGCAGTGAGAACAGCAGTAAAAAGTATGCCATCGCTCACAGAAAGAATCCCACAGTCCCTGACTGCTTTTCCATTAGCACTGACTACTTTCCAACCTCTCTCCCGTTGTGATGGCCGTCTACAGAGAAAAGTAGCAGGAGTATTTGTATCAGCTAGAGTACGGTTTCACAAGGCAGTTCAGGCTGAGCCACTTTGCCATTTGGCAACTGCAAAGCCAGTGGGGTCTTCCCTCCTCTCCCTATCCCCACAAGATGCAGGCCTTGAAACTGGCAGCCAGGTAAGCCTGTGCCTCTGTGCCTCTTCTGCCATCTGCTGACTCCAGTCTTCCTCTTAAGCACCCACACTTAAAAAAAAAAAAGAAAAGGAATATAAAAAGACCGCTCATGAAATCTCTCACCTTAGCAACTAGGAGGCTTCAGACTCCAGAGGAGTTCCATTTTACAGGTTCTGTTGTGTCGTGGATAACCCCCTTCAAAGGCCCTTTGATCTTTTATTTGCCCTCTTCCCTTCACCCCTGCCTCTTCTGACAATCGGGAAGGTCTTTGACCCCAGGTGATTGATGATGACCCTTGCAGGGTCACTGCCTTCCATTTGAAATACTTTTCCCTCCTGGTGACAACAAACCTGGCAAATGAAATGTCTCCCAAGTAGTGCAAGGTTAATGTCAGAGTTTCTGCTTCGCAGCGATTCAGGCAAAGGCAGCCACCTTCCCTGGTCACCTGGGTTCTTTTCTGTAGGGGGCCTTGCGCCTCAGGTTGGGCAGATGTTCCAGCCTTGGCGTCGCTTCACAAACTACTTCTGTGAGCTTTCCTTGGTCTTGGGGGAATGTCAAGGGGGTCTTCAGAATGCTGAGAAATACTGGCGTCCTCCGGTGTCCTTCATGTCCTTGTGTTGACCTGCTTTGTTTTTAATGTTTAATCTGTTTCCAGCTCTTTGACTACGCCTGGCAGGTCTTGATTCTTGGTTGCATCTGCATTTCTTTCTTTCACCTGTCCTCTTGACCCCCTGGACCGAGCAGCCTAAAGCATACCTGAGTGCTGAGCCGCGTGGGGGCCATCCCCCAAACCCCTTGCTGTTGGAGCTATTACGTCTGAGAGACAGGGAAGGGGGAGCGAGCAGTCTATTAGATAGAGATGGAGGCTCATTCTGAACCCCTGTCCCTGCTTTAGAAATAGCCATTTATCTAACCTGTTTGGGGTGCCAGGACCCTAAGGGGTTCTCTGTCAGAAGATGATAAGCAGAGTGTGAATATAAGATTAGTTCTGGAAGTCACTTATGTTCATTTCTCCCTGATTTCTTTTTTTTTTTCTCCAATAGATGATTTTAAAACAAAAGATTTACTATAAAACTTTGTTTAGCTCTATTCTGTTACTGGGATCTTGAAAGCAAAGAGATGATTGACAATTCAGGTTTAAAACAATGATTTACAATCTTGCTTCATAAATTACTTGTTGCTATTGATTGTTTGGGGACCAATTCCCTTTAGTGCCTTGCACAAGATCCTTAATTAATAATTGTATATAACTGCATATGTGGAAATGCTTATTGCCGGGCAAGAGGAAGATTTGATGAAAATGGGAAACCATCATTGCCAGCAAAAAAAGTATAATAAAAACAAAAAAGACCTGAAATATTTCTGAGAATCAGTATTCTAACCTTTGTGTATAAAGTCAGGCTATAAAACACCCTACATGTGATTCTTTGACTATAAATCTCTCATTAAGTGTAATTTTATTGTTTTAAAATGCTATTATTCCCGGGGAAAATGGTTAAGTTTCAATTTTGAGAATTTAAAATTGCTGCTGTTAACGCTTCACCTAGCAGTATTTGAGAAGGTGTCAGAGTACATCTCTAATTAATAAACATGTTTCGAAATATTGAGCATATTTTTTCCTGTTCTGGAATTTTACTTAACATGTAATTTTCTGCATCAAGACATATATAATTGCTAATATTTTCTGAATAGTACAATTTGGGAATGTTGCATAAGTAAGGTCCCTTCCCTATTTTACCATTATCTTTATTTATATTTTGGGGGAAAGTTGGCAGTCAGCTCTGGAAGAAGGTGACTGCTTGCGTGTATTCTTATTATAAGGTTAATAAGGAGCTCTCTCCCTCTTTTTTCTTTTAAAAAGAATACAGATTTATAAAGGGAAGCTCTGTTTGTATTTAGGAGTAAGTCCTCGTGAAACTACGAAAATGTGGGTTATTTTTAAAGAACTTTTCCAGCACTCCACAAGTTGTTCTCTTTCCTTCTCTGGTGGTGGCCAGCATCTGTCTGCACAGTCCTGGAAGCTACCCCATCCTAATCAGGAAGCACGTTTGAATCACTGCCCCTTCATCCAAAGGAGACAGATAACACAGCATGCGACTGTTAGCAGTTGTCCTCAGTGGACACGGGGTCCTGTGCCTCAGTGCGCCATGCGATTTTAGTATTGTGGTTGGCTAGGTCTTATTCTTCACATCTCTGTACTTCTTGGTCTCTGGAAGTCTCTTATTTGGGTGGGGCTAAGTTTTGGTATTAGAAAAAGATCCCCTGAGAAGTCCTATGAGACTGACTCTGCAAACCTTCTCTACAACACAGACTACTCAAAGGGATTGTTTTTCCTAGTTTTTCCTATAATTTTTGAAAACCAGGCCCCCAGGCTAAGTCTCTCTGTATGAAGGGAAGCAACACCTGAGCTAATCCAGAGCTCTCTGAAGTCACTTGTGAACGTCTTTCTCTGTTTCCTCCCAGTCTTCCGAGTGATTAAACACACTCAGGTGTTTAAAATCCTTAATGAATTACCTGACAGCTCATTTGGTTTGAATGAATCGCATGATCAAGTGAGTCAGTTATTGGCCTGCTTTAGACTTGGCATATTAAAGAAAAACAATTGATTGGGTAGTCATCCATAATGAAATGTTCTTCACGTTCCAGGAATAACTAATTTCTGCCTTGAAGCTTTGCCACACTCTCCTCCCTTCGATGCTTTTCAGGGGTCCTCAAACTATGGCCCACGGGCCACATGCAAATACAAATATTGTATTTGTTCCCGTTTTGTTTTTTTACTTCAAAATAAGATATGTGCAGTGTGCATAGGAATTTGTTCATAGTTTTTTTTTAAACTATAGTCCGGCCCTCCAACGGTCTGAGGGACAGTGAACTGGCCCCCTGTTTAAAAAGTTTGAGGACCCTTGCTTTAGGTAATGGGATGAGTAGCCTGAGAAATTGGAAAATGTTTTGGGGAGGATCTTGGGGAGTAAGATGGATTCAAGAGAAATCAGGATCCATGAGAAATACTTTTTAAAGGAAGGTTTTGATTTTTGTTTCTTTTGGAGAAGCCATAAAGAAAATCTGTCAGAAAGAAAAATTAGATCATTTTATGAATTAAACTTAATTTGGAGCACTACATTATCTTTGAGATAATTGGCAATATATGTGTGTGTGTGTGTGTGTGTGTGTGTATGTATATTATTATTAATAAGCCCATTGATCCAGGCTTGCAAGGTTTTCAATGTGTCTATTTCAGGTTGTCTGTGTGGTGCAAATGCAGTCATCTTCCATCCTGGAATGTTCTCAAGGTGACATCTAGAGGATATTGTGGTGATATCTCGGGAAGTTATTGATATGTGTGCATTCTAGAAGGAAATTTTGTCAGACAGCTATTTTCTGCCAAGTCTCTTCTTGTGGTTAATGGTTCTGTTGAACGGAATATCCAAATTGTATGAGCCACAGTGAGATCTCGTCTTGCATAATTCTTGTGGATAGAAATAATTTAAAAAACTCCAGCACCAAGAGAAAAAGATAGGAACTACAACTCTGTTTTGGATAACTTAGGAACCCATACATCGTGAATGTTTTGCATAACTTAGGAACCAACCATCGTGAATCTGTGAACTGTACTGACTCGTGGATGCCCACGCATGCCCACCAAAGCTTCTAATGAGTGCAGAATGATTGGCTTGAGTTTCATCTTCTTGGTCAATTTCTGCACATTTTCTTTGAGGGTATCAAACTGTGACAAGATCAAAAGGCAGATATTTGGTCATAGGAGACCAAACAGAAATGAACAAAAGACTTAGGCAGTCCATGAGCTGGGTCATCAAATCTCCAGAAATCTACTAGTACCTACAGTGAGCCAACTGAACTGAGTACAGGGCTTTTAAGTAGGAGAATAAGGTAACACTAACTCAAACTAGGGTGGGACAGAGCATTGTCTTAGGCTTGAGAAGGCTAGGTGAGCTTAGAAAACTGGGAAAGGTGACAAAAAGATGGAACCAGACATAGCCTTGGGAAGATTAATGACCGAATTAGTTCCAGGTCTCAAGAATGCCCATTTATAACTAACTAGCTACTGTCAGTTGCTGAGACCAAAAGAAGGGAACTAGATTAAACCTCAGCACCAAGGAAATAGTTTAGATAGAAGAAAACCTAACCAGGACTTTGAAAGTAGCCATAGACCAGAGTGAAAAACTGAAGGAGAGGGTCCAATCCTTTTCAATGATCTTCACTTCTAGAAGGCCCCAAACAGAAGAGGAGTCAAAAAAACTGTTTTTCTTAGACCATAATCATGCTCTGACACTCCCAAAGCCATCCTGAGCCAGAGGTAAGATAACAGATGGTTCTTGCCCACGTTGAGTAAAACATTTAACCCAGATAAAGGAGCATTTAAATCTTAATATCTGCATCGTGCCTCCCCTCCCTTTTCCCAGCCCCACTGTGGTCACCTTGGGGTGGGACCCTGGATTGCAGCGAGCTCTGTGAAAGGGGGTAGTGTCCTTGCGAGGGTGGCAGTGCCTCATGCCCAGGGGCAATATGAGTCAGAAGCAGACAGACAAGTGGGAGGGGGCGGAGGGAGGAAGGAATGCTTGAGCAAGTGAAGAGAGAAGGCCACGGAAATCGGAGCAGGAATAAAAGCTGTGAGGCAGGGCGGGCAGCGTGCTGATAGCTCCCGAAGGAAGGTTAATCTATTGTTGACAGCCAGGAGGGCTCTCTGGGAGGACGGGGCAAGTGGAGTGGCCACAGGGGTGCGGTCAGGAGGGTAAGAATGTAACATCGGAGGGGTTGCCTCCGGGGTGAAACTGGATAACACAAAAAGTGCTGGATGTGGCTTTAGCTACAGGAATTGGGGTATCTCACGCTTTAATTTCCCTGCCGAAGTCTGCTTGTCTCTGCCTGGAATGCCTTCTTTCCCGTTTTTGCTGCTTTGAGCTACCTTCCTCGGGGCTGGGCTGGCCACTCCTGAACTTACTTTAGTCTGACCTGAGACAGAAACGCTGCCTTAGTTAGGGGGTTTCTTCCTTGCCATGGCTGCTCCATACCTGTGCTCCTGCTTGTCTTGTTCAGCATGCCCCTTTGGGACGCTTAATACACTGGTTCCAGCGGTCCGTGCGCAGCCATCACCCTGGCCCTGACCGGCTGCTTTCCCTGAACCTCGTACCCAGTGGGTTCCCTGACTCTCACCTGGTCAGCAGGTCATCACCTGCAGCTTGGCTCTGCCATTCAGTGTCTTCAGCGTCTTAAAGAGCCTAATGTTGAGAACCTGGAGAGAGTGAAGGAGACATGATGTGGAGACCCACACAGCCACCATCCTTATGTGAAAGGGCCTAGCTGTGCAGGGTGCCGGCCCCCTGGGAGTCAGGCCCGGAGAGCCATCTCGGCTGGAAGAAATGCCTTCGTGGAGCAGAGAAGGGAGTTGGAGCACTGAGTCCACTAGAGTGAACAGGGAAGAGCTGAGCGTTAGGGGGATAGAACCCTGGTGTGAGCACAGCGTTGGACCTGAATTCACTGTGAGTGCCACTGCCTGATCACCAGATAGTGATGTGGGACAAGCTGCTTAGAGTCTAGTATCCATGAAGGAAGGGATAGTGGTGATGATGGTGATGAGCATAAAAATAACCAACAATAAAAAACCCCACTCTGTGATACTTACTATGTACTTAGCACTGTTCTGAGGGCTTCATTTTATCTTTACCCCATGAAGACGGTTCTGCGTTTATCCCATTGTGCAGGTGGGGGAACTAAGGCACAGAGAGATTGGGTAACTTGCCCACAGTTGCATAGCTAATAAAGAACAGTGTCAGAATCCAACCCCAGCAGCCTGGCTGCAGACTCGGTGCTCTTCTGCCATTCAGTAGAAATGACGTTGTAAAACGTTGCTTAGCCTCAGAAGTTGAGAAATGCTTAAATTCTTAACAAAAACGTTTTATTGTAGCTTAAGAACATAGTTGAAGGTGTGCCAGATGTGTGCTACTTCCTTATCTTTGCCCAAAGTAAGCAGGGCCACTAGATGCTATGAGACCAGATGTGCCCTCGCTGCCCGGGGACAGCTCCTCTTAGGATGGGCCTGATGCCATGGCAACAGCATCATACAGAGGCCCCTCCACTTACGGTGGGGTTACATCCTGATAAGCCCATCGTAAATTGAAAATATCGTAAGTCAAAAATGCATTTAATGCACCTACCTCCCAACCATCGCAGCTGGGCCCAGTGGTTTCTGCTGAACGTGTATCACTCTCACAGCACAGTCAAGTCGGAAGTCTGAAGCCAAGGGCCCTCTGTCCTCCTTACCTGATCCTGGACTGTGACCATTATTCGGGGCACATCGCCTCTTGTAAGCAAGAAGAGAGTCAGGGATAAACCTTGATCAGATAGGCAGAGAGAAACATCCCATTTTTAAATACATGATTTAGGTTGTGAGCAGTGTCTGGCTCTTTATATACATTTACTCGTGTGATTATCATAATAAACCAGGGAGTCATAAATAGCATCCTCGGTTTACCATTGAGTACCCTAGAGTTCCAAGAACATCCCCAAGGTCACTCAGCACGAAGGAGGTGCAGGCCGAGGCTTGCAGCCTAGAGCCCTTGGTCCAAGCCATTCGTTTTGGTACAAGCCATTGAAAAGAAATGGTTTTAATTAGGCCAGCTTTGTTAATGAGTTTCTTTCATAGTATCTCCCAACTCTGAGACTCTAAACCTTTTTCTACAAAGGTTTTAAGTGATAGCATAGTAGCCCTCTGACCCAGGACACTGCTACTTTTGAGGGTGCTGTATGAAGGGAAGTTGGGGGTTCCTGATGTGGGCTTCGTTCTCACACCTCCAGCTCAGTTCTCATTGAGTTGCACCGAGGACTGGAATCAGAGGGGATAGTGTGATTTATATCTCAGCCCCATGAAATTTGAAGACCAAACGCTGTATTAATATTGTACCCTGTAAATCTTTTCTCGCATTAGCAGCCTTCTGGTAAAGTTTGCCCAGGAAGCATGGCCATGTGTGCTGATGGAGCTGAACTAAAATGAGAAGATTAGGAAACTAACCACACTAATAAATTTCATTTGAGGCCGTTGGAAAACAGACGGCTGTTTTGACAAGTTAGAAACAACACACACATCCATTCTCTGTTTCTAATGGTTAAAATGAATTTCCAGAATCCAACAGAAACGTCTTATATTAGAAGCCTAATTTTTCTGCGGAGTCACCCAGATGTCAAATCTAGATGTGCTTTCGGCTTCAGTGTGATCGCGCTGAAGCGCCTGAACGAGACCAGCTGTTTTAGGTATTACGGAGCCACATTCCCCTCCTCCCTCTGCAGTCAAGGAACCAGGAGGGTTATTGAAACCCCCACCTCTGTGACTTTTCATTGTTCCACAGATTACTGCCCCTCCCAAAGGGCATTGACCAGCGTGAATGGTGTCAAGGCCACATCCGTAGTGCCACTCAGATTGTCGTCCGCAGCCACCTTTGTTTCCCTACCGAGGCAGGGGGCTCCCTACAAGAATGGTACTTATCCAGTAACACCCCCCCCCCCAAGTACCAACATCTGGCCCAGGTCTTAGGACTGGATTTGTACTTTGGTTTTATTCTTACCGAGTGGACGTTATTCAATTAATATGGTGAAACTGGGGTCCTTCAATGATATTACTTTACCTCCTAATTACTCTCCCAGCCCTTCACCTGCCTCTAGGACTTTTTACTGAAATTCACTCTCTACTTTAAAAAGAATTTGGTTCAAGCTCCTTCACGGGGCCTAGGAGAGAAGCAGTGCAGTGGACCAGGTAGGAGCCCCCCTGCAGCCGGACCACCTGGGTTGAACCCCAATCCCCATCTGACAGCTGAGTGACCTTAGACAGGCTCCTTGAGGTCTGCCTCAGTTTCTTCATCTGTCGATGGGGGCAAAAATAACATGCAGTGATTTATTGGTATTGACTTCCTGTTGAGTGGATTGAATGGGCTGATTCACATAAGCACAGAGAGTAGTGCCTGGTGTGTGATAAGTGCCCCCCAATCCTGCCTGTTGTCATTATCTCTGCTACTGTCATTTATTGCCAGGTCTCTGACCTAGCCATAGCCTCCAGGCATCTTGCCCCAGCCCTGAATATGCCATGACCTTGAGGTTTTTGCACATACTCTTCCCTCTGCCTGGACCACCCTGCCCTCCGTTCTAGTCATGTCTCTTTTCCACAGTGAGTCTCTGCTTATCTTTACAGATCCAGGTCAAGTATCTCCTTTCTGATGCGTTTCTCCTTGCTGCAGGCAGGACAAGTGATTCTCTGCTGTGGTCCCATCGCCCTGGGCTGTGGACTTATCACTCTGTCCGCTTTCTGGCACTCAGGGACACCTAGGTTTCCCTTGTCTCCAAACTGAGAATTTTTCCAGGGGATCGCAGGGTTCCCACTGTGTTCATCGCACACTGCCAAGCACGCGGAAGGCATTTGGTAAATGTTTGTTAAACAAATACATACACGGTTTTCCTTTTTGTTTTATTGTGTGTGTGTGTGTGTGTGTGTGTGTGTGTTTTGTTTTGTTTTTGCTGTTCACAGTGCATTACTAAATTTATAGCGAGAAAGACAAGTCTCAATCGCTTAAAAGGCTGCCTGAAGTGATTGTATCTAACCAAGTGTAGTCATTTGGCTCTGTGGGCTGGTTGTTAATAGTCATTTAAAAAGACTGTCACAGGGTAGTTACAGGGATAAGAGATCATCATTTAAATCACAGTGCTTTCAGCCCATCCATGGTGTTGGTCTACAATTTAATGATGAGGAAAATACATCTAGCAAGTAAATATTTAACTAAACATCCGGGCACTTGACTTGAATGTGGAGAGCAACACGGCAGTTGTAAATGTTAAGATGTAGTTTAACCAACTTATCCCCCCCATTTTTCTGGTAGAAACTAATGTTCTTTCACGAAGCAATAATAAGGCTTTCTAATCATATTACAGATAGCATATCGTCTCGTATTATGTGGTATAAGAAAAATGCTGTAAGTGAACGAAGTTTAGAAGAGAATGCTCACTTTGAATAAGAGCCCTGGCTTTGCCCAGGTGGTTTCATAGTCCCATTTTCTGAGCTGCTTTGGTTCATTTAGATCAGGGGTCCTCAAACTACGGCCCGCGGGCCACATGCAAATACAAATATTGTATTTGTTCCCATTTTGTTTTTTTACTTCAAAATAAGATATGTGCAGTGTGCATAGGAATTTGTTCATAGTTTTTTTTAAAACTATAGTCCGGCCCTCCAACGGTCTGAGGGACAGTGAACTGGCCCCCTGTTTAAAAAGTTTGAGGACCCCTGATTTAGATTATAAAGAGCATAGCCTTACTCAAGCTGGCCAGAGACAGGGGGACTTTAGGTAAAGAGTTCACACTGGAGAGAAAGAAGGCGGAGATCTTATGAGGATCCCAGGGCAGGGGTTCCTGGGAACCTGGCCCAGGGGGACTGGCTCCCCCACCTGTGTAACTTTCACAGTTGTTGGGGTTTTTTAAATTTTTTCTTAGTACATTTCTTTATTGGTTTCAGAGAAGAAGAGAGCGGGAAAGAGAGAGAGAAACATCAATGATGGGAGAGAATCATTGATCAGTTGCCTCCTGCACGCCCCCTACTGGGGATTGAGCCTGCAACCCGGGTATGTGCCCTTGGCCGGAATCGAACCCAGAACCCTTCAGTCCACAGGCCAACGCTCCATCCACTGAGCCAAACCAGCTAGGGCAATCTTTCACAGTTTGTGTGTTCTCTCCCTGGTGTCTCCACTCAACCAGCCCACTTCCTTTTGGTACTTGGGATTTCTCCTTCCTCGTGGCATTGGCACAGACACGACTTCAACGACTAGCTGGCATCACTTTTGGAACCAGGGCATAGGGCCCAGGTCGCCGAAATCATTGGCCACACGTCTTTTAAGAGTCTTCCCCAAGTTCAGTCAGCTGTGGCCCTAAGGAAGAAACAAGCTCAAAATAGGGCTGCCTAGAGAAGACATCACAAACCCCAGTGTTTGCAGGATGCAGGCAGGTTGTGTGATTGAAAGATGAGTCGGGGTGTGAGAGGCACAGGCCAGAGGCGAGTGTGGTCTACAAGCACCGATTCTTGAGAATGAGGGCTTAGTGTTGAATCCCAGTCTATTTGTCAGCTGGATAATTCAGGCCAAATTACTTAATCTCAGTATGCCCCAGTTTCCTGTCTGTGGGGCAGTTACAAGAATTAAATGAGTTCGTAAAATGCTTAAAATGGTACCCAGCACATCATAAACAATGTTAGGTGTTTCTTAAGAAAATTTTCACTCGTATCAGCATGCTCATCATCATTTTGTCCCACAATGAAATGAACTTCCTTTTTTAAAAATACATGCAGCTCTCTTGGTCTGTCTAGTTTTCCCCTTTTTGTGGAGCCACAAGCACAGAGAAATAGTTTCGACAGAGTGAGAAAAATGATGAAAACAGCTGGCACTCCTCTTCATCGCCGTGTGGGTTTTAGGGCAAGCTGGGCACCACGGTGAATGGATGCTGGGGGCCTGAATAAAAGGCAGGGCCTCACCCAATGGAGCCCATTGCTGTGATGTGGGAAACTGGCCTGGCCTCTCACATCTGTCTGTTCTTACAACAAGCTCATATTATGTTTGGCACCTTATACATCTGCAGGCTGGTACAGCCCTGGATCTAGTGACTTTTGGCCCCAGGCTGCTGCTTCAGGATGACGGTGTGGACAGAGCTGGTCTCTCTGAAGAGGCAGCAAATGGCTTTTCTTGTATGAAATGAAGATTGTGCTTACAGAGGATAGGACCATGAGGCCCCTCCCAGGGACAGCAGTGTGACCCGGGGAACTATATATTCTGATCCTCCTTGTGAGCTTCCTGTGTGTTTTCAAGAAAAGGCATCTGACTTTGATTTTATGTTCAAATGATTATATTTTTTAGTTGAGATATTACATCCACTGTTGTTGCAACTGCCTTTCCTAGAAGTGGCCCTTTCCTGTCCCAGGCCACCCCTCCCCTTTGGGCTCTGAGTCTTACTTAATTCCCTCTCATCCCAACATGTATGAAACAGCTCTTTGCTGGTCACCCCACATCCGTTACTCCCCATGACCTTCCTCATCCTACCTTGGTATTCTGGTAAAAACTGAACAAGAGCAGTCAAACCCAGTTTCTCTCTCTCTCTCTCTTTCTCTCTCTCTCTCTCTCTTTCTCTCTCTCTCTCTCTCACAGTCTCACACACACATGCACACGCACACAACATCAGTCCTGTTTATTTTCTACAGAGCATGTGGAGTGGTCTTTTAAAAATATGAATTAGCACATCTCTCTGCTCCTGATCAAAACTCTCCCATTCTCATCTGACTTAGACTTTCTCAAGCTCAGGGTCATGGCCTTCGATGTGGCTGTAGCCCCTGGCCCCTCTGAGCCTTTCCCTGTGTCTGCCCCATGCTTTGTAGCTGTAGCACCCGGCCGCTCCCTGCATCTCCTGTGCTGTCCTACCTGCTGTGCTCTCTTTGCCCCATTGGTTCCCCTTCCTGGAATGCAGTTTTCCCCAGTGGTTACTCTGCCTCCTTCTATCTGAGACCTGTCAGAGCAAGAACCTTGTTTGCCTTGTGCTTGTCACTGAGTCATCATTGCCAAATGAATGAATGAATGAATGGTTGAACTGTCGGCATTTAGGGGTTGGGGTATGGAGAAAGTGTTAGAAAAAAATGTAATCTGTTCACCAAAGTTCACTTATTAAGAGGCAGGAGGGAAAGGAGCAAACTTGCCATGGCATGGGATTTCCTATATCACTAACCCTGCTGATTTGCCTAATGTGTGAATGATGCAGCAAGTGAGAGGGGATTGGCTTGGGCCTGATGTGGCTGTGAGACCTTAGTCCTCAAACATTCCATTTTGAGTATTCTCATTAAAGGTAATAGCAGAAAATTGCCCCAAAGATTGCCCCAGTTTTTCAGTGGTGATCCCTTCTTGAGAGCTGTTAATTTGTTTAGTTAATGCTAATTTATTTCATATGCTTCTACGTTTTGTTGTTTTTTAGGTCTGTTGCCACAGTTATTGGGAGTCGCCCCAGAGAAGGCCATAAAACTCACAGTAAGTCTTTTGAGTGGATGCTTCTTATTAAAGGAGTTTGCACACACTCAGGAATCTAGTAGATAATTCGTATGTGAAGCAGCAGGTTGGCGTTGCCTCAGAGCTTCTGACTGATTTGAACATAGAGCACTCACCATACCCAGCTCTTCGTTTTTCCCCACTTCACACTGAACATCCAAAAATGTGGTGATAAATCTGAGCAAGACCTTTGGTGGTTGCCACCAGTATCATCATCCTCACCATTGTAGTATTTCAGTTCCTACCATACGAGGCTCTTTGCATGTATTACCTGTTATTGTATTCATCTCCAGGAAAGTATGACTTAGTTTACAGACAAGGAAAGTGGACTCACAGGGTTTAAGTATTTACCTGTGTTCACCAGTTATGAGTGGGAAAGCTGGAATTCAAATCAGATGTTTCTGCCTCCAGGGCATGTGCTCATTCAGTTACACATGCTGTCTACAGGATTCCTGGTTAGGCCATATTCTGTAAGCATTTGCCAAAGTCACGTGTTGAGGGCTCTGAGCTCTAGTTGAGGCTGATCCTTCATCAGGTGGTTTCTCCAGTGTCCGCTCCCGTCGGGCAGACGGTAGGGATTCACTGAGTGTCGTGGAACAGAGAGCTATGCATTCACATCACCCGGGACATGAAGCCCAGAAAGTCAAGCTCCGCTTTTAGATTGGGCTGTGTAGCTTTGCTACCTGGAAGTCTTCTTTTGCCATTTTATTATGTGACCTTGGGACAGCTAATCTTTCCTGGCTCACAGCTTCCAAAAACATATGACTGATCCTTAAAATTGCTTGTAGTGCATACTATTTTGAGACTATTATACTTAATTAATTAATGCTATTGACGTTCTTTGAGAATGCTTGAGAAAATTTTTAGATACTGAATTTTGACTAAGTTGAAAAATCTCCTGAGCCAAGTTTGTCTCAATGATGAGTGTCATTTTAGATTAAATCTTGTTAGAAGACTTGAAAGTGGTTTTTAATCAAACCCTTTAAAGCAGTTTTTAAGTTATAAGGCATATGTTTTCATTTTGTCTCTATTGTTAACATGTCTCTCTTTAAAAAAAAATTTGTTTTATTGATTCCAGAGAGGAAGGGAGAGGCAGGGAGAGATAGAAACATCAATGATGAGAGAGAATCATTGATTGGCTGCCTCTAACACTGGGGATCGAGCCTGCAACCTGGGCATGTGCTCTGACCAGAAATCGAACCGTGACCTCCTGGTCCAGAGGTCGATGTTCAATCACTGAGCCACGCCAGTCAGGCAATATATCTCTCTTTTTATGCTATTGTAATTGCAGGACATATTTGAATTTAAGGCTTGTAAGCCATTGACATTTTAATTTTTTTCTCCTGGAAATATCAGGAA
>NW_005871063.1:4459309-4539872 GCF_000147115.1 Myotis lucifugus | reverse complement strand
ATATATATGTATATATATATATATATATATATATATATATACACACACACACACACACACACATATATTTCCTTTTGAAAACTACCTATATGCTATTAAGAGCACTTTTCAAACTCTTTTTAAGATTCTTAGTTTATTTAGTGTTACGGCCAAAACTCAGGCCCTGGTCCCAGAACTCAGTCCCTGGTTGGGCACCACTTGTTACGGCCAAAGGTGATCCTGAGTGGGGGGGTGAAAGGATTGAGAAAAGACAGACAAGAGAATGAAAGCTGGGTCTCGGTGGGACTCTGCTCCCTGATGAGGAGACAGCGCCAGCGCCTACAAGCCGTGTCTTTATTTTATAGCAGATGCCACGAGGCAAAGTAGGGACGTGATCAAGTTGTTTACAGCATTCTTGTGAGTTCCAACCTCACTTAACTACATGCGCCCGAACTCTATCACAAGGCACGTGGGGCTACGTGTTCGGACCATAGGTTCAAGCTTACAACTATAGCTGTTGGCTATAATTGTGCTGGGAGGGCCCTGCCCTCCAGCTGGGACTTGCACGTGGCAATGAGAGGACCCTGTCCTTTCATTAGTCCGAGGCTTGAACCTGGCCAAAACACAATTTAGTTTATGATTACTCTAATAAAGTGGCAGAAAACAATAACGTATATTTTAAAATGTATGTTTATATGTATTTAATGACTTTTCTTCATTTTTTTCATCGGCTTCTATAAATATTTTTCTTCAAGGTGAATGATTTTGTGAGAGATAAATTCATGCACAAAGATGGTTCGGTCCCAATTGCAGCAGAAATTCTGGCCGGAGGCTGCGTAAGTACCTTTTGCAGATCTCTGCATTGAAAAGATTTGTTTTGCACACCTATCACCACCATGGTAAACCAGTGTGGACTACGGCTTCTGTTCAACCACAGATCCTGTGCAAGGCAGAGTCTACTAGGGCCTCTCGGCTTTTCCTAGCAAGCGAACGTCCTGAGAAGGAAGGGTAAATGTTCCTGATCTTTTGCCTGTAAAGCCCTGCCTGTTAAATTTCTCACTGCTTGCGGGTGGTTCTGCAATAGAAGTCATTTGGGGCAGAAGTGTTTGGCCTTTGAAAAATCTTTTTTGCTAACCATTTTAGTACATTCTTTCCCCGTGGCCCTCTCTACTGGGTCAGGCACTAACATTTGTAGTTTGAAGTCAGCGGCCATAGCTCTCTGCTTTGCTTTAACTCCCACGTGCCGGCAGCTCTTCAGGCTTCCCAGTGCCTCCGGGAGGAGGGTCCTGGGAAATAACTGGCTGAGTGTGCACTGCATCATCAAAAACGCTTGGAATGAGTTATTTCTTTATGTGGATGAACACCCTGCATCTTGTTCTTAAGCTCAGCAAAACATGTCTTGTTTTATCTCATGTACAGGTTTGTTCATGTGAATGTAAATACTTTGGGTAAATTAAACTCTTATACAAAGAATGGTGCTATTCCAAGATAAGGTTGGTTAAATAAATGGGCTTTGATCACCAGGGCAATGCAATAGTGGTATATTTTTTCATTTAAACCTCTGTTTCTTATAAGAAAGGTGAGGTCACATTTATTTTTTTAATTAGCTCATTCTGTTCAGGCAACGGTATTCATAAAGTAATCTTTTCTTGAAAAGTGTTGAGTTTAGAAGCTGGGCAAATACCTGGGAATATTACACCTTTGTTTGGAAAGGGCCTATTGTCCTGTCTAACATTGAATGGGGCTTCCTTGAATGTAGCAGGAGCTAAGAAGTCCTGGCTCCTGGTAATTCTTAAGAGATGGACAGAATCGGGCTGCGGCTGCCTCTCTGTTTGATCACTGACCTGTTGTAGACGTCCAGGTAGGAGTTCCTAGTCCGGTAACTTTAGGAGCATTTAGAATGAAAAAGGGAGCCTTTAATGTCCTAAATAAAAAGGGTGCACACATAATAATAAAAAAGAATAGCATGAGTTGCAGAAACTGTACTTCATTTAACACAGTTTCCATTCGAGTAACTAGGTTTTCTCATTTGAAACAGGCATATCCCTAGGTTGTACTTAGCCTGTCCTGCAGGCTGTGCCAGGGGGCCCGGGTAGCAGGGCATTTCAGTAGGTCAGGTGGGTTTATTTTTTTTTAAGTCTGGTTTTAAACCTGCTGAAAAGACATGATTATATATCTCTGTAAGAATTTAAAATGTGAAATTAATTATGTGATACTGCTCAAGATTTTGGCAATAATCTAGAGGTTTATTTTCTTTTGAATGAAAGCATTTTGCCTGCACATGGGTCTGGGTGCCAAGGAGATTGGTTGTGGCACGTAGTGTCTCCCCTAGGTGGTCTTGTTTTCTCCTACGTGGTCGCCCATTTCAAGCACAAAGCCCAGGTTGGCATCTGAAGTGGTGCCTCGTCATTGTAAAGAGGTGCAGCCCTTCTTCAAGCCTGATCTAAACACAGGCTTAAAATTGGAGCCACTTGGGCTTTACAGCTACTTAAAATAGCTGTGAAATGAGGTTTGCCATCCTTCATCTCAAAGGCTGGTAGACAGTGGTCCTCAGTGTTTCAAGTCTCCTGTTTTGTCTCTCCCTCCACCCTCCCCCCCAACCCCCAGGTATGGCTTTAAGAAGTAAGAGTTTATTTTGCAGGTAAGCAATCCTGTAGGTAGCAAACAATCCAGGCCCTTTAGCTCTCTGAGGGTGGGATGGATGAGTCCATTTTTATGGTGGATTTTTAATAGCAGGACATCTCTCTTTGCAGACTTGGCAGTTTTCCTGATCATCCGGGCCAGCTACACACCTTAGAAAGTCCTTGTGAGCCCACAGCCTAGCCTGTCTGTCCAATTGGGAATACAAAGGGTTTTGAAAAGTTGTGTCACATGAGTGGTTCCCCTGCTTAGTTCACCCAAGCATTTCCAGGCGTTGACTTTTAAGCCCCTGGGAAGCTCACCTTGCTTCATTATTACCGAGAATTAGTACACATGGCTGACTTTTGCACTTGTAATCAAAGCCACTCATTTCTTTGAAGAAGGCCTTTTCTGTTTTATAATCTGTTATCTGTAAAAACAGAAATTATGCAGGGAAGTCTTGGTCTCATAACCTTCACAGTGCTTAGCAAAAGTAAGAGTATACTATAAGGTTTGATTTTATATATTTTTTTAAAATAACAACAAAAATGTTAGTAAATTTGGAGGAAAGGGGGATTAAATTAATCCTATTCATTCATGTTTGATATAATAATATCCTTGACTGAAGTGATTAAAAAATACTCTTTTCTTTCATTGACACATATAAAAGGGTGACTCTATTTTTAAACTCATTTTTTGAACACTTACAGTTCAGAACACTGAAAAATTTGACTTCAGTTTTCCGAGCATGTGTATAGATTCACACTTACCAGTAGTGTTATATTCAACACAGTTCAAAATGAAGCTAAGATGCTGAGCCTGGGGTTTTCAGACTCTAAATCTGAAAAGTTCTTGTGATGTGTGTTTTTTCCCCATAGGTGGGTTTAGGCCAGAAGTTGTAGGAGTTTGGACAGAGACCTGGACCCTCAGGTGTCTCTGCATGAAATGTACACACTTCTGTTCCTTTCTGTCCTCTCTTCTGGGGTCGGGAGCTCAGCCTGTAGGGTGACGTGCTTGGCCATCATAGTCAGTGACCGCAGAGGTTCTCAGTAAATGGGGCAGAGGCGAGAGGCCTGTCACTACCACCCATTTCCCAGTTAGGTTCCCAGTGACTCTGAGAACTGATATAATTTCTGAGTATTGTTGTTATTGCTGTGTTGCTATTACTTTAAGACCATATGTCATGCCATGTTGTCTGTAGGTTACAGTCCCTAATTCCACAAAATAAGTATGAATTGACGGTTTTCTATGCATCTAGTGGAATAGCCAGTTGAAATCCTGAGGGGACTGGAATTTTTAGCTTGTGGTCCTTTGATCTTAATGTCATCAGATAAAATGGGGCCATGACTGGTTTCAAGGGAGATATAAATATGCTGATCAGCTTAGTAAATGAAAACAAATGGAATAATATTCACCAGAAAAAAATGTCAAAACGTATGAACCTCTGTCTTACAAAGCCCATATTATTAAAAATTATTCACATACCAATAAAAATAGTATTCTGTAATAATTTTTGGAAAGATAAGTGAGCATGATTTTTGAACAATAATCTATAATCTATAATGATAAAATTGTCTCGCCCAGTCCCACCCCATCGACCACCTTCTAATTAATTTCCTTCCAATGTGCATGAATCCGTGCACCGGGCCTCTAGTCCTTTGATAATAGGCCCACTGTATTTTTTCATTGAGATACATGCACGTGTGTGTGTGTGTGTGTGTGTGTGTGTGTGTGTAAATATATCTAATGCTTATGGGAGTTTATAGCCATTTTAAGTGGAAAAAATAATTGATATGCTCATGTCATTGGTGAAATTTATTCTCTCATTAGAGATTTTTAAGCATAGAAGAGCCATAAGCCTGGCTTTGTGTTTTTAAATGATATCCTACTTTCTGCAAGGAGAATGGTTTGTAGAAGGGGCAAGAGTGGGAAGCAGGGAGGCAGGTCAGAAAGAACTTGTTGAGGTCCAGGTAGGAGATGCATTTCCCTGATTAGTGGTGTTGAGCATCTTTTCATATACCTGTTGGCCATTTGAATGCCCTCTTTTAGGAAATGTCTATTCAAGTGCTTTGCCCATTTTTTTTGAAGTGGATTATTTTAAATCTTTGTCTTTTTTAAAATTCCAATTTGCATTCAATATTATTTTGTATCAGTTTTAGTGGACAGCATAATGGTTAAACAATCTTATGCTTTACAAAGTGTTCCCTCGATATTTCAAGTACCTGCCTGGCACCATGCATAGTTATTACAACATTATTGACTATATTCCCTATGCTGTACATTACATCCCCATGACTATTTTATAATTATCAATTTGTACCTCTTTTAAAAATATATTTTTATTGATTTCAGAGAGGAAGGGAGAGGGAGGGAGAGATAGAAACATCAGTAATGAGAGGGAATCATTGATTGGCTGCCTCGTATATACCCCTACTGGGGATCCAGCCTGCAACCCAGGCATGCGCCCTGACCGGGAATTGAACCATGACCTTCTGGTTCATAGGTAGACGCTCAACCACTGAGCCATGCGAGCTGGGCTAATTCCTGCTTTTGTGATCTTTCTCTTCCCAGGCTTTTCTGTGGACATGTGGCCTCACAGTGCAGCTTTCTTAAGGCAGAGTTTTTATTTCTCTGTGCAAATCTCTGTGCACATATCCTAGTTATAAATATTGAATGACATGAGGCTTACTCATTAAATTGAATTTCTATGGGGTTGCTCCTATGTAGCATGTCAAGTAGCCAAGATTTATTATGTATTATGTTGATGCTAGGGAAATAAGGTCATTTTTTAAATGCTCACATCTTTATAATTCATTTGTAGTTTAATGAAAATCTAATTGTTAGTTGTATCAAATTTTATTATTGCTATTATTTGGAATAATCTCTGGGGTGTTTTTTCTGCCTACTCTGAAGAATATAAGACCATATTGTAAGGGTTTCTTTTTGTTTCTGGGTTTGTTTTTTTTGTTGTTGTTCATCAATAGTAATTTCTATTTTAGTAGATGACTTACAGCAAGATTAAGTGAATTAAATTAACCTGCTTTCATAAGCTTTACATTATTTACAATGCTTTTCATTCATTTTCATGTTTTTATAAACTTAAAACATACATATTTTAGTTGAGATCATATCACAGACATTTTCTATATTTCAATATGTTATAATTATGATTTTTAATTATGAAAAGAATAATCATATTAAAGCTGTGGTAGAAAACAAACCAAAATAAACTGCCCATATTTCCTCAATTCTAATAGTATAAATTTTCTTAATTTGTACTTAAGGTTTATTCCTGTTTTCCAACTCTATTGACTCTAAGGCTTAGAGTCTATTTCAGGTATTATATATGACCTGTTGTCTTGTTAGTTAGGGTCCTGCCCTGGCTGGGTGACTCAGTTGGTTGATTCCCAATCAGGTTGTTTCACAAGAAAGGGTTTCCATGCTCACTCAATGAAGGAACCAACCTAAATATTTCCTATTTATTTTATTTGTTTCTCAGAATGGCAGATAAATGAACCACCAGATATATATAGAATCTTAAGACTAGGATGAGGGTAAACAACGTGGGGTATTTGCTATAGCTTATTCATTATTGCTTATGTCTTTAGTAGAAAATATTTTATTGAGTGGGTAACGGGAAATTATGATGTCAGAGTCATGAAGGAATCATAGAAAAGAGTTGCTTTAAAGCAAAAAGAGACTAACAATAATGACATACTACTGCACACCTG
Organism: Myotis lucifugus; assembly: GCF_000147115.1. Lineage (NCBI taxonomy): Eukaryota > Metazoa > Chordata > Mammalia > Chiroptera > Vespertilionidae > Myotis > Myotis lucifugus. The sequence continues at coordinate 4,533,543 of NW_005871063.1, read as the reverse complement.
TTAGAATGGCTAAGTTCTGAAACACTGACAATAGAAGGCAGAGTATGAATGGGTGATTGTGATGTGTCAATCACTTGTAATACATGTACCACTCTGGTGGGGGATGTGGATAATGGGGAAGCTATGCATGTGTGGGGCAGGGGGCATATGGAAAACCTCTATACCTGAAACTGCTCTAAAAAACAAAGTCTTTAAAAAACAGAGAAAGAGAGAGCCAATAACTAGCAAAAAAAAAAAAAATTAACCATGGCAATATCTAAATTTGGAGGTTTTTGAGAACCCAATGAGGCATCTCCATCACAGTTTGCCCAAAAAGTCTTCTGGGACAGGAGTGGGACTAAGGCGCTGGGCTGGAATAAGAATTATGTGGTCTGCCTGCTTCTATGGAACGTTCTTTCTCTAGACTTCTACTTGGACTCTGGGCAAAAATAAAGAGATAGCTGATGACACTGAGGGTTCATAGGGGTGACCTACCTGCCCAAGGGCTGCTTTGGGTGGTTCAGAAATGTCATCTTACCAGAGGAAAGTTCAACTTGTGATGGACACTGAGCCAGTGAGGTGTCTCCTTTCTGTTTTCCTCCCTTCCCCTCTTTGGGGAATGTCTTAGAGTTGTTTGATTTAACACAGTTCCAATGTCAGGCCATCCTGGTTTTCTAATAAATGGGGGAGGGGCTTGTTGTGATGAAAATATGAAGACAGATTGGGTCACAGCTCTCATACAGTTAAGGTACTGTAGACACTGAAGGTCTGTAAATCATTAAACGATTCTGGTCATAGTAGTCAAAATAGACATGTCTGCCAGGCAGAGCCCACATGTGAACATATTTGACAAGTCTGTAACTTAATGGCTTTTTAGTGTCAGTCAAACAGATTCTCCTTTGGTTTCTTGGCCTGGTTTCTATGGTCCTATGAAAACCCTACGATAGCGATTTTCAACTGGCGTGCTGCAAGAATTTTTAAAACATGCAATACCTGATGATGTAGTCAGGGCCATTGCCTCATTTCCCTTAGATTTTCAAATGAAAAAATGTCAAAAGCCAACACAATAATAACTGTCCGGTGTGAATGAATCAAAATGATACCTTTTTTTTTTTTTTTAAGATCAGCCAAAAGTATATTTTTTTGGTGTGCCACAGAATTTTAGTAATTAGGTTGTGTGCACCATGATGAAAAAGGTTGAAAATCGCTGCCCTATGAAGTTGAAAATGTGAAATTTAATATTTATAAAAGGTGTAAACAGTATAGCCTTTTTCTGCCTTACCATGCAGTTAAGAAATTAAGAACAGGAAATTTCAATTTGGTGCCTGTCTCAAAAACAATCAAGTAGTGAGAATCTATTCTCTTTTCAAAGTTCTTAAAAATGTAATGACAGATTTTTTTTTACGTCAGAGCTTAATTTACACACCAAATCAAGGGAGAAAATTCTGTATTGCTTTATCAGAGATGTACAATTATTTACAGCCTAACTAGGTATATGCTAGTTTGTTAGGGCTGCCATAACAAAGGACCACAAGCTACGTGGTGACTTAAATAACAGAAATTTGCTTTCTTACACTTATGGGAGTTAGCAGTCCAAGATCAAGGTGTCTGCGGATTCGGTTTCTTCCTAAGCTCCTTTGCTTTGCTTGCAGATGGCCATGTTCTCGCTATGTCCTCACATGGTTAACCCCCACCCGCTTCCGACTGTATTGTCTGTATCATAATCTCCTCCTCTTATAAGGACTCCAGTCTGATATGACCGGAGTCCTTATGACCCATATGACTTCATTTTACCCTAAATTACCTCGTTAAAGGTCCAACCTCCATATAGTCTCATTCTATGATGCCAGGTTAGGATTTCAACACATAAAATTTGGAGGGACACAATTCAGCCCATAACACTAAGGGTCAAAATAAAGTTTTTTTTCTCACCTGTCAGGGTGGACTCCTTCCTAATTACAGAAGTGGATGAAGCTCTAGCGAGGGCACCAGGTTTGACATTTCCATGCAGAGCTGGATGGAGCCAGTGGCCTCTGGGCCGCATCCTCCTTCAAGTTTGCTGGCTTCTCTGTGGGTTGGTCAGTGCTTGTTTTTAGTGCTTCTGAACATCAGTTGACTGCTTTCGGGTATTGCATTTTAATTTTATTTACTTACTTAAAATATATTTTTATTGATTTCAGAGAGGAAGGGAGAGGGAGATAGAAACATCAATGATGGGAATCATTGATTGGCTGCCTGTTGCATGCCCCCTACTGGGGATCGACCCCACAACCCGGGCGCCTTGACCGGGAATTGAACCGTGACCTCCTGGTTCATAGGTCGCATTTAACCACTGAGCCACACCAGGTGGGCAAGCACTGCATTTTATTTAATTTATCCACCGCTCTCTGCCGACTATCTGTTTTCTACCTGCAGTCTTTATATATGATGATAACACCGGTACTACATACAAATTATTTTCAAGTCTCCATTTAACACTGAGTTACTAAGAAGGTAAATGGAAAATATGTCAAAGCTTAGATTTCTTAAGAAATCTTTATTTTTCAATATATTAAAAAATCAAATAGCGTCATCACATGAATATTCATTTTATATGTAATGAAAATCATTAGATATTTACTAGTGTAGGCCTTTTTTATAGTAACAAATTTATTTGTATCTAAATAATCAAAATAATGGACTTGGGTTTTAGTTTTAAAAAAATTCATATTTCATAACTTCATGTTAATCTATTTTTGACACATGTAAGCACACATTTTAGAATGTCAGTGTGCAATTATATATTCTTAGCACATGTCATTTGTGAAAAGCACTTTAAATCTAAGTACATTCAATTGAGCATAATTAAAATATCAAGATACATATTCTTCATATACATTTTGCCACTTAATTTTTAAGTAGCTATAAGTATCTACCATGTGAATTCAAATTAAAGAGAGGTGATTAAATTACAGTTATCATTAATGCTTTTTAAAATATAGCAGGAATTACACTATGTTAAAAAATACACTGCTGTTTTCTGTGGACAGCAGGCTAATGACGAAATTGATTTTTTAAAAATACAGGACTGTTAATATTCTCTGCATATTCTCAAGATTTGCCTCTAATGGTTGTGTGTATGTGGGGGAGGGATCATAAGAAAGTATGCTTTTCATCATGTGGGATTTATTTGACTCAGCTTCCTAGGTCATGAGAAAGAATGTTCAGGGATACTATCTTGATTAGTAAAGCATTGGAGAAAGGCTTGTTTAGTTCCTAACAGGTAAAAGAAAATGGTTTATGGGGAAGTATGAACTGATCCATTTGGTAATATATTTAGATATTTTATGCCATTTCCTGTAGTTATAATAATGAGCAGTCAGCCTTGGCAAGTCATTTTTAAGGCACGTACAGCCTTAAAACATACTTGTGCCCTTGCTGGTGTGGCTCAGTTGGTTGGGTATCATACTGTATACTGAGGGGTTGCTGGTTTGATTCCTGGTGGGGGGTGTGCAGGAGGTGGCCCATCGATGTTCTGCTCTCACATCTATGTTTCTCTCTCTCCCTCTCCCTTTCTTTCTAAAAATCAATTTTAAAAATCTTTTAAAAATCAATAAAAAAACAAAGCATACTTTTTCACAATTATTAGACCTAAAGTATGTTAAGGTCATTTTTGTGAAGGTCACTATTCTTAGAGTGGAAAAATTGGGCAGTACATTAGGATTGTGTTGCCTTTCTAAATGTTATTTCTTGAAATTCTTGTTTTTTAAAAAAGAAATAGATACATCATTTCCTACAATAAAATTATCTATGCATAATCAGGAGTGTTAACAATGAAGTAAATCATTATAGAGCTTGGCAAGAGGAGTTGGGATGGCAAAATTGTGAAAAAGAAACAGAGAAATAAAGCTTACCAAGCATCTGCGATAGAAGCCACACTTCAGGTTATGTGCAGACTGTCTGCTAGCTCATTTCAGAGAGGAGGTATTGGAAGAAAAAAATCTATATTTTACTTCTAGCCATGAGGACTGTGTCATGAAAAGATTATAGACCCCTCTTCATTTGAGAGGCCTGGTGCTAGGGGTTCCTGCTGACAAAGTTGTAGCGTCCACAGTCCCGTTTCCTTTCTGGTTGCTCTCGTGGACTTAGGCAGGAATCACAACAGCTAAATCCGTCATATGGAAATGGGAACTCTCGTTTGCATTGGTAGCGGGATGAGGCATCCAGCATCCACTTCGGATAGCTTTAAAAGCTCCCCAAATCAGAACTTGATCTTGACCATTAAGGGTCATTGTGTTGCCTTCACTTCCAGCAGTCATGTTACCTGGTCAGAAGGATGCACACTGCGTCGTTTCAGCACTGGGGGACCTTTTGTGCTACACACAGTTTAGTCTCCCTTTCAGTCCCTTTGTGACAGTGGTTCATGTTTTCAAGGTGATTTGCCAGTGTTGGGGGCAGCCCACACCTGAATGGAGCTGCAGACACCAGACCCACAAACATAGTGTGGTGGAATACGCTAGTTACCCAATCAGGTTACAATCTGGCCATTGACATTTTTACAGCTCCTCCAGTAGGGTATGGCTAACCATTTCTCAGTAACAAAAGTATTTCAGAAGTAAAAATGCCCACAATTTATTGAATGTCAGCTTAAATTTAATCATGTTGAGCTTTACTACATCACCCATCACTCACTAAAGGTGTGTTCTTCTCCTTCTCCCCTTCTTTTTTTTACCTGATATAGCTACTGCCTATTAATCCTCAGTATAACTGTGCTTTGCTCAGAAAGAAAGTTTAACTTACAGGTTTCCAGGGAAAGGAACATTTGAGAAAGCATTCGTACTGATATTAAAGGAGTTTTGTAAGTTAGGTTCACCTACATAGAGTTCTATCCTATATTAATTCATCGTAATCAATACCATTGATTGAGCACTACAGAAGGCTAGGGACTGGGATAAGTTCTTCAGGTGTGTGTTCATTTAATCCACACATACTCCTGTAAATAACAGCTAAGATATGTGCTTCATGAGGGTAGGATCTTTGTCAGTCTTGTTCACACCTACTATCGAGTGGACACAGTATTTATTGAAAGCATGAAGAGCAGTGATGTTAATGTGCCCATTTTACAGATGGCATCAGTTTGGAGTGGGTAGGTTCAGAAGTTTGCCAAAGCCTAGGCTGTCAGCCATGGTGCCGTATGACTCCCAGCAGTGCCTCCTTTCTTGACCCATTGCTCTGTGTCAGTCACCATGCTAGAGAGTTAGTACTTGCTGCCTTAGGAAGGCCTCAGAGTGAGTCTGAATTGGTGTCAGTCTGTGGTCCAAATGAGAGATCTAAGTTAGCAAGGAACTGCCGGAGGTCACAGACAAGGAATTGATAAAGCCCAATTAAAATCCAGGTTCCTGTGACTCCATTGCTATTATCCTGAGCCCCTGTGCTATATTTAGGTAAAACTCACACCAGTATAATTATTTTGTAAGCCCTTCTGAGTGAAATTAAAAATATGTACTAGTTTTACATGCCTGAGTTTGAACTATTCCTCAAGGATTCAGACTTGGCATGATTTAGGGATTTTACTGCCTAAGGGCCTGGGGCTTCCTTATGATTTATTGCCAAATCTACAAAGAAAAGTTTGATGCATCTGATGAAAGTCTACCATATTGTACCTGGGGAGAAAAACCTCTCTTCCATATTTCTTGATGTACTTTAGTATCTCTGAGTCATTTATCTCTTCCAGACAGAGTCCCTTCGAGTCACAGGAATTCAAGTGTAAGTGATCAGGTTAACCCAAGATTCAGGCAGATACTCTGTTTAAACAAGAAAGAAGAAAAAAAAAAGTAACTGAAAACAAATCGTTTTTAAGCACAGACTTTTTGACACTGAGAAAATCCATGTAATGGTTCTGAGCTTGAGTTAGGATTCAGGCCAGCCTTGGGTTCAAATTCTGTCTCTTCTTTGGACAGAGATCTATGCTTTTGTGTTATCTCCAGAGTGGCAGATGGGATGGGACACTGGAGTCCTGTACTGGGCTGTCTTTCCCTCTGCTGGGAGAGACCTCATAGGTCAGGACCCATGGTTTGAAGAATATAGGCACTGCAAAAAAATCCTTACAAAATCCTTACAAAACTGGTCAGTGAGAATTCCCTTACCAGTCTTTGAATTTTATGCAACAAAATCTTGGCCTCTCATTTACCTTCAGACTTTTACATTCTTGTGGTACCTCTTGGTTAACAACCTGTTCTATAACTAAAGAGTAAAAAGAACAGCTCCTGAAGCAAGAGGTGATACAGGCTGGAGACTCTCGCAGAACAATGGATTAACTGTATTCTGCTTCGAACTCTATGGGACTGATGCAGAAATGGATCAAAACCAGTCCCCTAGTCAAGATTAGCAAACCACAGTGACTCGGGATGCTCCCAGATACATGAGTTGGGCAGAAAGGGACTCCTGGCTACAGATAGAAGGAGGTCTGCTCTACCATTGACTGTGCCACTGAACAGCACTTAAATACCTTTTCAAGGAATTTAAGGCCCGACATATCTCGATTTCTTTAATTTATTTAGTCTTGGACTACATTTTAAAAAATTGCTGACTCTGTAAATGTATACTGATGCAAGGTTCTCCATATGACATTTTGTTCAGAATATGCTTGTCTTTAAACATCTTTAAGAAAACTTGTTGAGATTTAGGAAGATTGCTTTGAATTTTAAATGAATTTATGGAAAAAATTGACACCTTTTCAACATTTGACTATTATATTCATTTATAGGAGGATTGACATTTTTTACATTTGCATTTTAAATTAATTTACTGGAAAATTGACAACAACATTGAATCTTCTGGTCTAAGTATAATACTTGTTTCTCTAGTATTCAAATACTTATGTCCCTTTTTAAAATGTATATTTTTCTTCATTTTACTTGTAGACATTTCATGTTAGACTATTACTAATTAATGCTACTTACAAAACAATGTTACTGTGAAAGATATTTTGGTATAGTGGTTCCATATTTTTCCTCTAAAGATATAATTAATGTGTGATTTTGTTTTTTATTCTCACCTGAGGATAAATTCTATTAATTTTAGAGAGAGAGGAAGGGGAAGGGGGGAGATGAGAGAGAGAGAGAGAGAGGGAGAGAGAGAGAGAGAGAGAGAGAGAGAGAGAGAGAGAGAAACATCTATGTGAGAGAGAAACATTGATCCATTGATCCCATAAGCACCTTGACTGGGGATCGAACCCACAACCTAGGTATATGTCCTGACCAGGAATCAAACTTGCAACCTTTTGGTGTATAGGATGATGCTCCAATTGACCAACCTGGTGAGGGTGATATATAATATCTTTGACTATCAGGTTCCTTTAAAAAAAATACTATATATATATATTCTGATGCTAATATTCAAGACTAATAGAGTAAGTAATAAACTGGCCTTGTTCAGAACCTGGTAGTAGCCTGGGTACAAACCCATCTAGCACTGTTATTCCTCACATGGTCTTTTCTCTGTGCACATAGGTGTCTGTATCTCTTGTTATAAACACTTTAGTCACATTGGATTAGGATCCACACATATGACCTCGTTTTTACTTTAATTACCTCGTTGAAGGCCTTGTCTCCAAATATAATCACATTCTGACTCCCTAAGAGGTAGTATTTCACTGTTTAAATTTTGGTGGAACACAATTCAACCCAGAACAGTTGCCTTAATCTTTCTATGCCTCCATTTCCTCTTAAGTAAAATCTGGAAAAAATACCACTGCTTGAGTGGACTGAAGATTTACATATAAATACTTGCAAAGCAATATGCTGATAGTCCATAATGGATGCTTAATGAATATTTATTACTTTACTCCTATTTCAAGCTCCTTGAGAACAGAAATGCTTTCTCACTCATCTTGTGTCCTCACAGTTCCTAGGACAAACTTTGAACACAATTGCTTATAAATATTTGTTGGGCAAACATATAAATGAATGATTAGATCGCAGAAACAAGTCTGCAGTAGTGTATGCATTTCTCTTTAGATGGGCCCAGATGCTGGGCAGTAACTAAAATTTCAGTAACAAAGAATGTTCCAGGAAACCTGTGGAGAAGTCAGTGTCCCCACTGTAAATATAATATTGCCCCACAGAGCCAGTTCCAGTATGGAAAATCTTCCCCTGTCCCCCGTGCCTCAGACTCCAGAAAGTCACAGGGAAATGATTTGTGACAAAATTGCACACACACAAAAAGAACAGCATCTTCACACAGCCAGAGCTCTCGAGTGATGAGGGACACAAAGACATGGCGCACAATAGGTGTTCCTGTCCTCGGATTCGGCTGCCTTTGATCTCTGCAAAGGAGGGACCCAGGCAAGGTACTGTGAATGGATAATAGACCAGGAGCCAGCAGAGCAGCAGGCAGTGTGCTCAGTGATCAAGTCGTGGTGATGCCCAGACACCGTGCATCTGATGATAAGCATCTTCTCTTGGTGCCTTGGCGTCTCATTTCCTTCCAGCTTGACTCCAAAGGACCCATTCATCTCTGGCACCTCGACAATGTGCCACGCGGAGTCTGTAGGTTCTTTCTTTCTGAGCCCACCAGAGGTAACGAGGACATCATTATTTTTTCCCTGGTATCACTACACTCTTTCTTCCCACTGCTTCTGTTCCCTGCAGCTCTCTGGGGTGGATTTGACTTCTGTATCATCCTTAGAGATTAGAATGCCCTTTGTTGTTCTGAAAGAACTGGTATCTATGGTTTGACTTGGGGTTTGGGGAGTTGAGTCTACATTCTTATTTTAGTGTATATAATGTTAACGTTTATAGGTATTAGTAAAGATACAAGAAAATGAAAAAGGCATCAATTCCATACCTAAGAATTATACCCTTTAATAATGGCACCACTTGGATATGGATGAAAAGTTTGTTATGAGATCAGATGTAAAACATCTAAAAGTCGCACAGAAGGCTAGAATTTGAAATCACAACTTGAAATAGGCCCTATAAAGCAATCTCGGGATCGAAAGGGATCCTAGAGGTGATGCAGTGAACTGAAATGATTCTCAGCTCCCTTGTACATCCAATCACGTAGGACCATTTTCAAAGGGCAGATGCAGAAATTTTCAATTAATTTGTCTGGAATTGGGTCTAGAAATTTTTTTAAATTTATTGACAGTATTTTACAGATGCCTGCCCCTTTCCCCCCTCCCTTTACCTTCCTCTACCAGGCTCCTGCCCCACCCTGGGCCTTCCCCACACTGTTGTCTGTGTCCACGGGCCATGCATATATAAGTTCTTTAGTTAATCTCTTCCCCCCTCTCCCCTCCCCTCTCTGAGATCTGTCAGTCTGTTACATGCTTCCATGTCTCTGGATCTGTTTAGCTTGTCAGTTTATTTTGTTCATTAGATTCCACATATGAGTGAGATCCTGCGATACTTGTCTTTCTCTGAGTGACTTATTTCGCTTAGCATAATGTTCTTCGTGCTGTCTTAAACGGTTAGAGGGTCTTCATTTTTACAGCTGCATAGTATTCCATGCTGTAAATGTAGCACAACATTTTTATCCACTCATCTGCTGATAGGCACTTGGGCTGTTTCCAAATCTTAGCTATTATAAATAAAGCTTCTATGAACACAGGGGTGCACATATTCTTTCTGATTGGTGTTTCAGGATTCTTAGGATATATTCCTAGAAGTGGGATTGCTGAGTCAAACAGCAGTTTCAATTTTAATTTTTTGAGGAAACTCCATACTGTGTTTGATAATGGCTATACCAGTCTGCATTCCCACCAGCAGTGCACGAGGGTTCTAGAAGTCATTATATTTTAAAGCTCTGAGAGCGATTGTAACATGCAGCCAGGAAGGAGAACCGTTAATTTAGGAGCTGGAGGAAACGACCAACGTGTTTGGAGTCACTGCTGTGTCTTGAGCCCTGTGCTGGCTGCAACACCACCACCATCTCTTTGATCCTCATAAGAAGTGAGATAGTTTGACAAATAGGGGCAGAGGCTCCGTCCTCATCAGGGACACTCAGCTGCCTCCTTCCCTGCTGTTGGCAATACTGGTAAGTATGCACTGAGTTCCTGCTTTGTTCTTCAAGATCAGTGTGCACTGACCACTTTCCATTCTACCCTTGGTAGGCATGGTCTTACCCACTTTTGAGCTTTCAGAGATCAGCCTCAGGCTAATTAGAGCTCAGCAAATCTTTCTGAGAAATCCTGCCCCCAGAAAATGATTTTTTAATTTTTGCTTATTTTCACAACTTGAGAGCCCAGGTCAGAAGCACAGCCATAATCTTTACTGTGCGCTCAGCACTGTTACTAGGTCAGGTCCATTCCATCTCTTCATCCTGCCACACTGAATTCCCCTCATGTCATGTGGAGAGGGGCAGGAGCAAACCCACAAAATACTCAAGGGCTGTAGCAGGCGGGGCTTGGTCTTCTGCCTGCCTGCTTGGAGCACAGTCTTCTGCCTGCCTGCTTGGAGCACAGCCTGGCTGCTCTGGGCCCTGGAGGAGTGGGAGCAGAATGCCTTTGGATGTGCTCACCTCCTTTCCACTTTAGACGGGCCTTTCTTGGGCCCGTCTCTTGATGAATCCAACCCAGGTTTCTTCTACCAAGATTACTTGGTCCAGCTCCTTAGAGTCACCTAGGAGAGATGAAGGTGATGGGCAAAGCACAGCAGAAGCGCCTACGGCAGTGTGGCAGTCTAGACTCAGGAGCCCTCGCTGCCTTCTGTCTAAAGCGTTGTAGTGTTTAATGGAGAAAATGGGAACTCTCAGGTCTGTTTTCAAGAACACGTGTGTCTTGATTAAGGTACGAAGTTGGTAAAAATGGAAAGACAATTTGATTTAGGAGTTAATGAATGAACATTTTGGGGTAGGGGGAGGTTGCCGTGTATATTAAGTCAGTTAGGCAGAAGTATTTATGTTTCCTTATAGAAGTAACACATGATCTGTGTAAAAGAAATAAAACAAATACAGCAGAAAAGAAAATAAGCCGTTTGTAATCTGCCACCTCAGAAGCACTGCTCTGGTGTGTCTCTCCCACATGATGTTTAGGCAGAGCTGGGGCAGGTGTCCATGCATTGACACACAGGAGAGTTTTCACTTCACAGAATATAGTGAGCAGTCGCCATAATTTTTTATGGGCAGGATAGCCTCTCGTTGCACAAGCATACATACGTTCATTTAATCCTCGCCTTACCGCTGGATGTTTATGTTCCTAATTTTTATTCCTAGGTGTTATAAACAATACTTCCGAGACCATTGTCGTAGCTGGTTTTGATTAGTGCAGGCCATTTTGTCCGGGTGTGTGCATTGGTTAATAGGATCAAAGGCTCTAGCAAGAAGTAGTTGGAGATGATATTGACCCAAATTGTGCCCGTTGCCATGGCGGCATCTCTCAGCTGCATTGCCGTGTCTGTGGTCTAGTTTGGTGCATTCACTATCTAATAAAAACTCTGAACTATAACTGTGTGTCAACCTTAGCTCGAATGGTATAAAAATGTAATATATTTGTGACAAGGAATAACAAGTTGAAGTACAGTAAGAAGGAATGTAATTGCTTATGATAAATACAGGCTTAGCTTCAAAATAGCGAGCTTAAAATTTCCCTTAGAGTGCACTTTAAAGATTTCCACTGATGATCTCGGAGGAGTGGCACCCAGCCATTGCTGGGATGAAATAGCACACGTTGTTCAAAGTTGGAGCCATAATTGATTTAATGCATATTTTTACTACTTTGACATTTATCTTATATGAAAAGAATAATTCTATACACAGGTAATACATAAATAAAATTATAATACTATGTGACTCCAGAAAATAGTGTTTGATGATTGGCCTGCTTTTTTAGAAGAAGAAAGAAATAGCTTTCATCTAAGTTTGCATGTTTCTGGGGTCATTGAGGAAATCATGGAGCCCATCATGGGAGGACCTGTGTCCTCCCTGCCCCTCCCATCCTGACGGCAGATCTGTGTCTCGTCATTTGGATACTGTTGGGTTTCCGTTTTATTGCTGCCTTTGTGACCTTGGCTTTGAGCCCTCGGATGGCAGTTGATTGCCCTTCAAGGAATCTTGGTCATTTGAGGGTGAGGACTCTGGTGAGGCCAACAGAGGTCTCTCTGTTTTCAGCTAAGTCTCTGGTCTTTGCTTTCCTTCAACCTTCACACGAAGGAGTTAGGGCCTAAAATGACCAGAGCCCTCACCCTAAAATGACAAAGATTCCTTGAAGGGCAATCAACTGCCATCACAGGGCTCAAAGCCAAGGTCCCCTCGGCAGCAACTGTATTTTAATTCGAACTCATAATCACTAGCTGTTTTCATTGATGGGACAAGGACTGAAAGTGTGGTCTCTTGAGGATAGAATATTCAGAGCTCCATTGAGGAGGATCACTGACCTCTTCCCAAACCATTTACCATGACTCTGCTTTGATAATACTTTTCTTTTTTCCTCTCTAGGCAGGCGGTTCCCAGGTGATCTTCACAAATCCTTTGGAAATCGTCAAGATCCGCTTGCAAGTGGCTGGGGAAATCACCACCGGTCCCCGAGTCAGTGCTCTGTCTGTCGTGAGGGACCTGGGGTTCTTTGGGGTTTACAAGGTAACTTTCCTTTTGGTCATTCGTCTGACTGCGTGCTCTTCTCCTAAACTAGTCACTGCTCACCAGCATGAAATTGATCCCTCGTTTCCACACCTGGAAAAGGTCATTGCCATGTCTGTGGTCTAGTTTGGTGCATTCGCTACATAATAAAGATTCTGAACTATAGCTGCTGCAGTCCACAGGCCATCTTCATGCCAGCGAGAAGGAGGTGCCCTTCCTGCCACCCACCAAAAAGCTGTCCTTAGAAATACACAAATCAAGGATGGCTGGTGTGAATGACGCCCGCTGGCGCTGTTCAGTACACAGCTCTTTGCAGCAACACTGGCTGGAGCCTTATTTGGACTTGTTATTGATACAACAGTTCCCAGTCCTCGGTGTTGTCCGCCATGAAGGATAGATGCGTGAATCACAGGGCACCATCTTTCGGGAGGTATGCTGAGCTCAGTGTAAGGAGTCACACCAGATCAAGAATGTATTTTCTGATCCTATACATCTCAGCCCTGTCCATATGGATGGCTTGTCATAATTGTGTTGAATCTTAACCGTTTTTCCTTTAGAAAATAGTTTTTCAGAGGGATTGGAAAACCAAACTTTTAGAAATTTCTTAAAATGTGTGATTCACACTCCTCTCCCAAAGAAGGTATAATGAAATATACTAGAACTTGTTTCATATATGCCCAGCTATGATGCTTTAGCAAACATGAGGTGTTCATCATTTGTCAATGAGAAAAATTTAAAAAAAAATGTTTTATGGCCAACTTGAATAAGTAAACCTTTAGGAATATAGGATGAGAAGGCCAATGTCTACTTAAAATAGTTTTCATTTATTTACATAAAATGTATGTGCCCTTGACTGGGAATTGAACCCGAGATCCCTCAGTGCACTGGCTGACACTAACCACTGAGCAGCACCTGCCAGGGCCACTTGATCTACTCTTTGACTCGGTCATTCACATGGTTTTGCAGTGTTTCATCTTTATTCCAGGCTGGCACTTCTGTACTCTATGGACATAACGCCAGGGCAGTTGTTTTCTTTTTCCTCTGTTCTCAGCTCACCCTGTAAAAACTTACACTGCTTTTTGGAGTGAACTTTAAATGCCTTGTTTGGACATTCAGCACAGCAAGTTGTGAGATCCCACCCCCACGTGCACTTTTGTAACCTTCTATTTTTCACTATGTTTGCAGGTCAGTCACCTTGCTACACATCAGTGTTAGTAATAGTTGGGGTTGTTTCAGGTACATTTGCCTTCCTCATACTTAGTCAAGTGAGGGAAGAGTACCCCATCATCTGAGACTTTGTAAGGATCAAACATAATGGGATGCCCTCTTTTCCGGGGTTAGTTTTAAGGGGGTTAGAGAACTTGCCTTATAGTTTGGAGTCTGTGGAGCTCTGGAATAAATATGCCGATTTTTCAAAGTAGCCCTTAAAATGCTCAATCTGTGAGTGTTTGCGGTGGAACACAATATTCTAGCTATTTCATTTACCACATTATTGCCCAGCTGTAAGAAATAAACAGAATTGTCATGAGGCACAGCATGGATCATTTTGAAGTAGAAAAAAAAAAATCAGCTTCTTTTCTAAATTTTTAGGTTCTTGCGGACTAGAACACAATGTAGCAGCATGTCATTTTGACAAGATGCCAAGCAGTCTTTCAACAGGTTGTCTAGTAAAAAACACTTAGGTACTAACGGTAGTGACTGCTAGGGAAATGTCTAGATGGATAAAATGGTAGAAACTTGTTTGCTGACACCGAAACAGAGACTGTTCAACTACCTGCAAATGATACAAGACTGAGACTTAGTCCTTTTCATCTTCACGGTGTTTCATAATCTTAATCCCCTTTAACACCCCCTGGAAGTCCTTGGCCTCCTGATTTTGTAGTCAGGAGAACAGAGGCTGCCAACGGCAGTATCTGAGCCGAAATCGAGGCTCAGAAGTTTCTTGTTTCCACTTTTGTGCTAAAATTGCTTTCCTGAAATGAGCAGGATTGCTCAAGTTTGAGCAAGAGACCTCTCCCATATAAAGTTAGTTTAATTACTAGTCTGGTGGTTTAATCTAGTTCAGAGGCATTCCTCCGGGCTGGGTGCTGCTTTGGGTGCCTTGGTAATTACCATGGGGAGTCGCTGGCACTCCTGAGCTTCCGGAAACTTGATTTCATTGCACGAGAGTGATCTTGCCGTCCTGTCCTTTCTGCTGGCCAGTGGTGCCCTCAGCGGAATTCGCTAAGATTTGTAAGCCGGGATTCATTCATCGGAGGTCGTCGGAGGTCACAGCTCCGTTCTGTCTGCTTGGTCTTCATTGCCTGCCCAGGTTGTCCTCATTTATATCATCCCAAATGCCAGTCTCAGGTTTGGTTTCCTGTGACTCTCTTCTCCAGGCGCCCCCACCTTACCCCACCTCTCCTTGGTCAGAAATCATATTAGCAACTCAATGTCCGTGGTTTTATGGTTGTCAGAGCTTTGCTTTGCTATGTCATTGACGTTTTTGTTGCTGTAGGATAGTACTTCTTGGTAATAAAGCTCTTCACTGATTCTTGTCTTGGTTGAGTAGAAAGATGACTTGGAATGACCTAAGACCTTTACACCTGGTATGCATCCCTCCATCTTTCAAAAAGAGGACTACTGTCCTAGTTTTAGTTGGGACAGGTAATCTTCCTTCCTTCCCTGGGTCCTTTTGTTTGCCGTTGTTAACATGACAATGCGGGACCCGGAGGGGGAGTGGTTGGTTCTGTCCTGTGTGTTTAGGCCTGCGGTGCTTAACCTCCCTAAATTGGACTTAACCCGGCTTTCTATTTTTCTCCTGAATTGACTTGCAAAATAGCCCACTATTCTGTGACTTCCCCGTGAATGGTAATTAGAATACTTGCTTTAGAAATACATTTACAACTGAAAAAAAAAAAGTGGATGTGGTAAACATTTCACATTCCTGAGGTTAGAAATAGTTCTAGTGGACCCTGTAAACAAAGCCTCCTCTTTGGGTACCATTTAGAGAGGTTTAGTTACAGCACTGAGTAGGTAGGTGATTGAAGTAAAGGCAGGATAATAAACGGCCTTTGAAAGAGCTTTTTGAATGTAATGGAGTTTTCAAAAAATCTGCAACTCTACTGCTTTTCTTAAGAATGCAAGAGGATGTGTTTCCCTTTCTCAAGGTAACTTTTGTTTTATTACATAAGTCCCTAGCACATGAGATATGTAAAATAAATTGTCAGAGAAAAGAAAGTGGCATCTATGGACTTGTGAATGTTACCTTTCCTGTAGGAGCCAACAAAGCTTTGCTGAGGAGACGGATTACACCTGAGGAAGGGAATGGAACTTACTATTGAACATTGAATGTCAGCACAGCGCATGTAGGCTGAGAGATGCTTCCTTAAGCGAAGGAACAGTTTCTGTCTCTTTGAGTTCAAAAAACGAGCAGGGAAGCGATGACAGCCAGGATCCATCATGCAGAGTTGAAAATCATTTTTGGATTGTGCTCCTGTGTGATGCATTGGAAAGTCACTTGCAAATATGGGCTGTATCTACTGTGTTCTAATCAGAGGTCTTTGTCCACTGCATTCTAGAGCATTCAGATATATAGTCATCCGTGTACATGTGTGCATGTGTGTTCATTCATTGTGTATGTGTCGATGAATCATTGGACTACTGTCCATAAAATCAGAAAGCAAGTAATGATATATGTTCTTGATTATTCTGCTAGTTATCTCAAAGGGATGTCATTTGTTTGTTTTGTTTTTAATATATTTTTATTGATTTTCTAGAGGAAGAGAGATAGAAACATCAGTGATGAGAGAGAATCATTGGTCAGCTGCCTCCTGCATGCCCCCTACTGGGATTGGCCTGAAACTGGGACATGTGCCCTGATCATGTGCCATGTTCATCCACTGAGCCACAACGGCCAGGCCTATTTGTTTGTGTTAAAGGAAATGCAAGTTTATGTTTTTTAAAAAAATCATATAATTCAGAAATGTCTGAAAGTAAAATTCTCTCTACCCCTTTCAATCCCATTCTTTCTTCAAAAGATAACCATTGCGTGTGTTTTTCATATTATCTTTAAGAAAATAAAACCTACTTAGGTCAATATTTACCTGTGTCCTCCTTTCTGCTTTCTCTTTCTCCCTGAATATCACTAATTGTATCCATATCAGAATCTTGTGTATGTGTGTTTTAGCAAAAATGGAATCTTTCTAAGCGCACTATATATCGTAAAGCTCTTTTCTCATTTTATTTAATAGCTGTAGAAACATTTTTAAAGTATTTTTTAAGCAGGTTCCTACTGGTGGGCATTTGTATTGTTTCTAGTTTGGGGATATTACAAGCAATAGCAGGGGGAATATCCCTGCATATATTTGGATATACTTTTGTGAGTTTATCCCAATGATAAATTCTAGCAATGAAAATGTGAGATCATAGGGCATGTGCATTTTTATTGTTAATAGATTTTGTCAAACTGTATCATTTTATCAATTTTATGTTGGTAACATGTAAGTACACAAGAAAAATTTCTCAATTTAGCAGCTTGTAAAGAAATACTCATTTTTATGAGCTCATGGCACCACATGAAGAAAACACCTATTTAGTCATTAGTGTGAGGAGCTGATGCCATGCTAATTTTCTAACACCAAGGGCATGCTATGGCTTTACAACCTCCGCAGTGACAGCTTGCACCCTTCTTCTCCCACAGGTGGCTTTTACCTGGACCTCTGGGAAAGCCTCCTCATGGGTTTGACTCCCTACTCTTCCGAACCCATTGTCCCCACAGCAGGAAGGTTGATCTGTTTAAACTGTGAATCAGATTAATTCACCCACTCAGCACAGATCTATTGAGAGCTGACTGTACTCCCTGTTCTAGCCATTTAGGGCATGGCTATGAAATCCAAGTCCCTGCTCACACGGTGGTGGGTAGAAAAAGTCAGCCATCAAGATAACAAACATGTGACATCTGTTGGTGCTAAGAACCTTGATGAAGAAGCAGACAGGGTAGGGTAGGGGTATGGAAAGGGCCAAGGCAGGCTAGCATTGAGGGAGGGGGGTGCATTTTAGTAGAGCAGTCAGGGAAGGCCTCTCGGATGAGATGACACTTGAGCGGAAACTAGCGTGCCCTACAGGAACGTTGTCCTTGCCCAGCGGCTTCCTGCTGTACCTAGAACAGCACCCTAGCTCCCTCCCTGCTGGCCTCTCTTCCCCTGCACTTTTGTTCCACCCTCCCTCTCCTCTGGCTGCCCTGCTGCCATTCCTTCCCGCAGATACTCCAAGCTCATTCCCTCTCACTTTTCAGTCTGCCTGAAGGCTCTGCCCCTCATTTCTTTGCTCAACAGATGCCTGCTCAGAAAGACAGCCAGGTCACTGCATGGCACCTGTCACCATCTGATAGATTTCTCCGTGTGTGTGTCTCCTTATCTGGAGTGTGCTTGCATACCAGAGACCTGTCTTGTTCACTGCTGCTTGTAACAGTTTCTGGCACACAAGTGGACATTTGATAAGTATTTGTTGAGCCCATGAAGGGTAAGCAAAAGCCACATGTTTACAAGTTATCACAAGGGTATTAGAGCACTGACAGTGAATGAATGTGGGCAAGTAATGACCAAAGAAGACCATGATATTGGGGAAGTCTAATGCAAAGAAAGGAGACATCCATTCATTCACCCAGCAAGCTCTGCCCTGGGGATATGAAAGTAAATAACGCATGGTTTTATAAGGAGTTTACCATCTCGTGCCTGCACACCCCTATGGGGGATTGAGCCCGCAACCCAGGCATGTGCCCTGACGAGGAATCGAACCATGACCTCCTGGTTCAACCCCTGAACCACATTGGCCAGGCGAAAAATACTGTTTTTATAAATCAGTGCCCAAAGGAGTTGAGTATGCAGAAGGGGTTAGAAAAGATTCTTAAAAATATTAGGAAAATGATTATTATTTTTTTTATCATTCTTCCATTCATTCACCAAATACTCGTTAAGCACTAATTCTAATAGGTGCCAGAGTTACAAAGATTGAATGCAGTATTATTGCCTTCAAAGTGATCAGTGTTAAGGGAGGTGAGAGAATATACTCATTCCAGTGCCATAAAGTTCTTTTAAAAAATAATTCGATAGGCAGTATAGTTTTGAAAAGAAGAGAATTCAAATATTCAAGTGTAGGTAACAATAAAATGTTAGTGTTCTCGCCCTGTGTTGCAGATAACCTACCTTTCCAGGGACAAACATTTTTTTATCAAGTTCATGCTTTGTTTTGTTGTTGTTTCTTTCTTTTGCTTGTCTTTTGCTAAGTGCCTGCAGAATTAGTTTTAACACAGCGCTTTTTTATTTCAGCGACACTTGTATAATATAGCATGCTGTCCTTCAGGTTTTAAGTATTGAAAATACTGCCACTCACTGTTTGTGGAGTGCTCTGAATATATTTTCCAGCAGTGACATAGATATCTAATAATCTATTCTTACCTCCCTCTGGTTTCTAATTGTGACCAAGGTATGCACTTAAAAGATGGCCAGATTAAGAAATGTCCATTGACTGTAAATTAATGTCCCATGTGGGATATGATCAAGTTAGCAAACTTTTGGAACTTATTTGGTAGGATTAGGTCTTCCGCCAAATAAAAGATTGATTGGTTCTTACCTGATAAATGTAGAACTCTACTGTGATTCAAGTATGAAACCACATAGGAGTCCTATTCCAGTTTCTGATATATTAGCTATTTCTGTTTCCTGCTGTAAGAGGACAGTGTGTTTGTCATTGATTGTAATAATTACCTCTATATCATCACCTTTTATTGAAGATCCTTGGGCTAGGTATTTTACTAGGTCCTTTATATGAATCATTGGATGTAAATTTAATTCTGATGTCAATACAAATGTTACTCGCATTTTAGAGATAAGGAACTGGAGGCACCGAGAGCGTAAGAACTTCACCCACCATCAGATACCAAGTGGCAGAGCAATACTTTGAGCCCGGGTCTCTGATTCCAAAGCCTGCATGCTTGCTCCTGCAGTGGCCTGCTGCTGGTGGGGGGTGGCAGGATGCAAGTAGAGAACCATCGTTAAGAGGATTTATTTTAAACTACTTCTTTGAATGCAGTCTGCTTCCTCTCTGAGAAGTCATCCTCTCCAAGAATTGCAATGAGGAAGGTGAAACACGAAGAGACTCCCCAGCTCAGCTAGCCCATCAGCCACAATTGCAGAGAAATGGCCTTCATTGGGCAAACCGAGGGCATTGGAATAAAGAGCTCTCCCTTTCTCCCTGGATCTACATCAAGGAGAAGAAAACAGAGGAATGAACACGCATTGCTGCACAATATTGAAGGTTGAATGAAACTTGTCAGGAAGATGGTTCAAGAGCATTGGTTCTCTCTGGAGGGCTTCTAGCCAGTGGCAGAGGAGCACTGTTGATGGCAAAGCATCGTGTGGTAGAAGAACAGTAGGGAAGAGCCAACACTGACACAGGAGGGAATTTCCTACCCCAAAATCTCCAGTGACCAAATGCCTTCCTTAAAATTGCAATGAAATCCAGGAGAAACCGATATCCTAAAAGTCTCTGGAATAAAGAAAACAAATAATAGGCACTGATATTTTACATTAAAATTGAATTCATTTCAATGGCACTGATATCGAATCTCCAGTTGTTGGCTGGTTTATTTGGTTCTAACTCCAACAACACAATCATACCAGGTCTCGGCATCCGTGATATTTCTCACCCAGTTCGAATCCCAGCCTCGTGGCCCTAACTGTCCCTGGACTGGGCAGGAGAGGTGCTGCCAGGCTGTGAGCCACGGGGTAACCGGCGTGGGAGAAACCAAGAGGAATGCTGAGGGATCAAGACGTGACATGCTGCCCATTGTGTGCAGCTCCAGGATCAAAATATACAATTATACAAGCCAAGTAAATTCTCAACCTGCAAGTTAGGGAAAGAGGGGTGGCTCTGACTGCAGGTGCCAGGAGCATTAAATAACCTTCGCAGACAAGGTGCACCACTGTTGTCTTGAGGGCTGCAGGGTCCCCCAGTCTGGCATTTGCCCCCCAAGCTAGACAATGTGCATTCACGGCAGGAGTCTCTGTTAAGCCTCCGTCTCCCAGACCTGCTGGCTCCTGGTGCCCAGCCCTGACACAGAGGTGCCTTTGTGAGTGTAATTACCTTCCCCTGTATTAGAAATAGTCTGTTTAGAGCTGTATTTGCAGGTACAGCTAGAATAAGCAGGAATTAGCATGCGAAAAGACCTGCCCTGGCCCTGACTTCTTTATCAGCAACCACCCTTCAGGACTTTTTTTTTTCTACCCCTCAAATTGATTGGGCAGGTGTGATACCAACCTAGATGAAGAGCTTTAAAAGAAAAAGGGGGGAAAAAGACATTGGAGGTAGCAGTGTGTGTGTGTGTGTGTGTGTGTGTGTGTGTGTGTGTGGTGTGTGTGGTGTGTGTATGGTGTGTGGACAGTTTCATGTCAGACAGAGCTGCCAGAGTAAACTTGAGTGCATGATTCCAGCAACTTAAGAATTGATTAAAGCTCCCTTGGGCAACTTAAGAATTGATTAAAGCTCCCTTGGGCTTTCAACACAGTGGCCGCATCCAAGAAAGCATGAGACGCAAAATAAAGAATTCCTTTGCCGTGGTGATACCGTGGCCAGCATCTTTAGGCCTGCATCACGGGCTTGTGTCGATTGTGGACTCTTAACTTTAAGTTAAGTGAGGCCTGCCCTTAAAGAAGCTTTCCTGGACCTTCACTAGAGTGATGACGTGAGACTTCAGAATGATACAGAGTTGGTGTAGGGAGAGAGTCCGTCACTAAACTAGATCTGAGTTTTAATTCTAGTTTATTTACATAGGGGTCTCCCCGAGATGCCTTTTATTGTTCCTGTCTGTTATTGGTGGGTCTTTTATTTAAAAGGAGGAAAAAACACACACAATAATTTACCCTCTTTGGAGAAAGAGTGCTTTAATGAATAGTAAGAGATCAGGTGATTGCATTTTGTGTTTATTAATTTTCCCCAGGTGGCTTTACTGTGTACAGAGGACATTCAGGGCTAACCAGAGGATGTCTGAGACAGGGCTGCCTCGGAACCAGTGAGAAGGAAAGGCAGGAAAATGTGGGGATTTTCTTATGCTGCAAGAATGGTTCAAGGTTTATTTTAGGTGGCACACACTTTGTAACTTATTAATTTTTTAAATGGCCAAAGTAATTATTTTTTGTGTTGCTGACGCAGGCACTGGGGCCGCACGGAATGTTTCCCTTTATTATAAAGTCGCCTGTTCAAAGTGGCTGATCACCTAGGAAAAATCGCACGGGGGCAAGCAGAATTCAAGTCAAACAGGTTTCTGTTTTGCTGTAGGACGGAGAATGGGTGTTCACCACCCATGTGAAGGATTTATCAAGGAATCCGGGGAGGCATTCTCTCTGTTGGGACTTTAAAAGCCTTTTACATCCTGCTTCCCTTTTCATTGTGGGGAGCCACAGGTCAGGTATTGCCTGGGGCAGCCTTACAAATTGGCACCTGCCTTTGTGCCTTTGACCTGAAGGAAGTGATGAGGAGAGGAGGCCAGGGGAATTTAAGAAGCCTGTGCCTTTTTCTCCAACCTTCTGCAGAGTTAGCTTTCCTTGGGAACTGGGCTCTGGTGCCTGGGGAGGGAGAGGCTGGGGGCACCTCCTGTTCAGGCCAGTGATTTGCTGCCTGGAGGAGTCTGAGCAGGTGCTGGGCTGTGGGGGATGCAGCACCGGAGAGGCAGGGAGAAGGGCCTCCTCCTCCCCCCTCCATTGCCCTTCACATGTGTACTGCAGTGGGCACTTTACAGGGACTAACACAGTCATCGCCTCCTTTATTCCTAAACCTCTCCCCAACCCCCGGAAGAAGGCAGCCTTTAGTATTTGTGACAAATGAGGAAGGTTCAGAGCTCATCTCCGGATACCCAGCGACAGAACAGAGGGGTGTGTCATGGGTTCTTCATGCCTCAATCAGTAGAAATTTGAGTTTTTAAATGTTGAGTTTTGGGTGTTTTTTTTTTTTTAGTATATTTTTATTGCTTTCAGAGAGGAAGGAAGAGGGAGAGAGACAGAAACATCAGTGATGAGAGAGAATCATTGATTGGCTGCCTCCTGCACGCCCCCTGCTAGGGATAGAACCTGCTACCCTGGCCTGGTTCATAGGTCAACGCTCAACCACTGAGCCGCTCCGTCCAGCGAGGTTTTAAATGTTTTAACTCGCTGGCAAGGCTGTGCTGCTTCTGCAGAGCGGAGATGGAGGCTGCTGCACACGTTATCTTTCTTCCTTGGCGTTGCCTTTTCTTCACATTTTCAGAAACCTAAGACCTCTTACATAGTCTGACATTTGCTCCAGTACGCACAAACTACTTGATTTTTATTATGCACTGTCTGATCCCTGGTAGGAAAAATGCAACATAGTCCTATCCATTTTTCCTTAGATTTGTTCTTTTTGTGTTTGTTTGTGTTTTGATTAAGCCATTTTTCTTCTCAGTCATCTGGGGCTGTTTTCAAACATTTCTTCAAGCACCTCACACCCAGGCGCTTGTTTTCGCTCTGGGACCTGGTGGTTATCCTGATTCCAGCAGAGAGAGCTCCTTCTGGGGAAAACCCACCGCTTCTTCCCGTGGCCTTACCCTTCCTGTGTCCCAGGGCGATTTCAGATCACATCTCCCCGGGCCTTCTGATCGCAGTGAAGCCATATTCACTGTTCGTTTCTCTCTCTCTCTCTCTCTCCCTCTCTCTCTCTCTCTCTCTTTCTTTTTCTCTCTCTAATGTTACCATTCCAGTTCAGAATTATCCATGACTTCCTCCTCAGCTCTGTTGTATCCACAGCAAATTACATATCTTTGTTTGAAAAACAAAAAGCTTGGTTTGGGTCTCTAGTATAGTTTTCCAAGAAATGAGTTCGTTGTCCTTGCAGAAATCTGACAACGTAGCCCAAAGCCTCACATTTCTCTTTTTAGTTGTGGTTTTCTCTGTGTGACTTGGCAAAGCTAACTCAGTGTCACCAGGAACGTGTCTTAGGCCCCAACTGACAGCCAAAGATTTTGCTGTTTTCTAAGTTAAATCAGACAGCAGTTCCTGGCCCCCGGTTGCTCACACCCTGAAACAGGCCAGGCTGACCGAGGCGGGTGTAAGAGTGAGAAGAAAGCCCGGAACAGCACTGATGAAGTATGGACAGTGTGGAGCCACATGGAATCCACTCCCTGTCTACCTTCTAGATAAAGGATCCTCAGTCGGAAAGGGTGGCATTTGGGTTTAAATGAATGAAGAGCTGTATTTAAGAGGTTGGTGTTCCCAGCTTAAAAATTGTCCAAGAAGATGCAGAGTGATAGGTCCCTTGATTAATCAGATGAATGGGTCATTGAATAGCTTTACCTAAAGGAATCAAGCTGACCAAGGAGAGGAAAATGGGAAAATGGCAGCATTACAAAGCTTTGAGAGGGTGAGGATACCACGCCTAATCTGTAGGACAGCCAAGACCAAAGATGGCTGACGAATGAAGGAGATGTTAGACCATACCCCCCCAAAACAAAAACAAAAAGAAAAACAACCATGAAGAAAAGGCATACCTCAGAACCACAGAAGCATGGTCCCAACTATGGAATGAATGGTGGTTGATATTGCTCCTCTTCTCACTTAGGCATTTAACAGTTTGGGGGTAGACAAGATAGAAAGGTATGGGCTGATTGGCAGAACATGGTGTGTATTCTTTTCTTGAAATGTCTGCTCAAAGGGGACAGAGGCATCTGAACCCCATCTAAGAGTGAGTTGGCTGAGAAATAAGCAACATGACAAGGTCCAGATTCCGAGCATTTGTTCTGGTTGGAAGGATGGGCCAAAGCAGGAGGAAGTTTAATAGGATTAAACATGAAGTGCTACTCTGTTGTTTAAGGCAACTAATTAGGTTACAGGAGCCCTGGGTTAATAGCCGTTCCTCTGCAAAAAGACAAAGGGTTTTGTTACCCACGTGCTCAGTTTGAGTCAGGGGTGTAATGTGGAGTCAGAGAAGCAAAGCTACAGTAATGAATGCGCTGTGTTAAGGAAGTTTGACAGATTGGAGACCACCATCCGCCCCAAAATACCCAAGATCCAACATCCTTGGACCTCAGTAAATGTCACTGGGCTTAACTGCATCTGATGAATTTGGATGGAGTCATTATTTTCTTTAAAGAATCTCTAAATTTGGTGGAAAGCTTTAGGTTTTACAAAATCTGTAAAAGAAATGCTATTAAATCATGAAGTGTTGCAAAAGGGTGACTTCCTTTCCATTTAGCCTACCTAAACACAGTATACATCTTGTGGTTTTCATTAGACGATTAACTGTTTCATCTAACTGGGCACGCATCAATTCTCAAGGCCTCCCCATGTCACCATTTTGACACCAAAAATTATTTGGTGAAGACTTTGTTCTAGTTGTTAATTGCTCTACACACAGGTATTAAATGTGTAGGAATTATTGTAAATATTTTAAAGCATTTGTCAATGTTTCATAAATCCTGGAGGGTAGGGGTAAGTATGTGAGTAGATTAGGGGATCCATGAACCCATTGAAAAGGTATATAATTTTTTACATATGTGTAATTTTTTCTGGGAAGGAGTCCAACACTTTCATCAGAGTCTCAAACAATACAAAAAATAAGCCCCTTCCCTTGCCACCTATCTAATTGTTCTACTTCCTGGTATATGAACAAAGAGGCATCTTGGCTGTTGCTGCCCATCTTCTGAGAACAAAACCTCCTTGAAATGCCAGTGACCTGCCATCAGTAGGGAAAGGTTGTCACAGACCAAGTCCCCAAATCACTTGAATAGAAATCTTACTATTAGAAAAAGCGAGAACTACCCCTTCTTCCTCAATAAAATTAGTTTTATTTTTAAGAAGAAAATTTAGATTTATTACTTGCAGAATTCGGGCAATACTTTGTTTTTTTTCTGTTAC
This sequence comes from Myotis lucifugus, assembly GCF_000147115.1. NCBI lineage: Eukaryota > Metazoa > Chordata > Mammalia > Chiroptera > Vespertilionidae > Myotis > Myotis lucifugus. The sequence continues at coordinate 4,508,107 of NW_005871063.1, read as the reverse complement.
CTTTTCAACTTGTGAGTACAATTCAGTCTTCTCAGGGAATATTTTGTTCCAAGATAAGTTCCAGAGAAGCTTGATCTTCTCAATGGGATATGTGTTTCATGTGGTTTTTCTTCCTTTTCCAATGGACAGGGTGCCAAAGCATGCTTTCTGCGGGACATTCCTTTCTCAGCCATCTATTTCCCGTGCTACGCTCACGTGAAGGCTTCCTTTGCAAACGAAGATGGGCAGGTTAGCCCTGGGAGCCTGCTCTTGGCTGGTGCCATAGCTGGTGAGTACCCCTCAGAGAGCTCCGTTCCCACCCGCACCGGAACCACTACACTGGAACTTTGCTTCTAGCTGTTGACTGGGCACACAGGACTTGGCTGGCTATATGTTGCTTTGAAGAGCTACTGAAAAGAAAGGGAAGGAAATGAACCTTACTTCTGGCAGATTAAACTGTTAGACAAGTTAATTTCTTAACTCCAGAAAAGGCTCATTAAAAATGGGTGTGTTTGGTGGTATTATTGGATTCCAGTTCACGTTCCATTTAGTTTCCCTTCATAGCATAAGAATGAGAACTAAGTCGGAAGTTTAAAAAAAAATGTAATAATTGTGCTTTAGTGGTATCTAAGCACAAGCATGTATGACAGCTTGTCCAGAATTGAAGCAATAGTATTATCATTTAGAGAAAAGAAATGTAGTACAACTTGGTGCTGTTAGATTCCTGCTTCCTCCTCGCTGTATAAGGTCAGAGGATCTGGGTGTGCGTGTTAATTGAATCTCAGAGAGAAATGGCTGTCATCTTTTTTCAGGGCTACAGTGAAAATATCAATAGAAGAGAAATAGATGTGGAGGTTGGTTTCTCCATCGCCATGTAAATCCCTAGAGGAAATTTGATTATAGCCACAGCAGGGATCAGTATGTTCTTTGATGCTACTCCTGGTGCAGAGACCCTAAAGGCCGGAACAATCTGGATTAGCTCTCCAGGTGTTGACAAACATTTAATGAGTTAACAAACCCTAAGGCAGTCCTGTGATGCCTGGGTCCCAACAGTTTTGATACAGGTGGTGTTCTCATCAGATATGTGGCTTAAGTCTCCTGAGAACAACCCCCTGCTTTGAGAAGTTGCTTGCTGTTTTGTGGGCTCCTTGTCCTGCTTGTAGCCTGGGGAGCCCCTGGAGGAAGGAACCCAGGTAGCTGCTCTTTAATTCTTAATTAATTCTTTTTCTTCAAAGGCAGTGATATTGGCATATGGGGCAGGATTGATCCTTCCTGGCTGCCCGGAACCCTAGTGTAAAAGTAGCAATGAGATCACTCTACCTGTATCAGGAAATCATGATTTCAAGACAAGAATATAAAATACCCACGTTTAATCCCATCTTGCCTTTGACTCACTGTGTCCTTTAGGTATCATTTACATATATATAAATGATAATATTTTTTGAGCCAAAGGTTATCATTCAGTTTGTTTTAAATTACTTGAAATAAGGTTGAAAACCGAATGGGGAGAACTAGCATACCACTTAGTGGGTGACCTTGGCCAAGTCATTTTAATCTCCCCTAAGCTTTGGTTTCCTTGGCTATTAATGGAGATAATTACCAACTAGGAGGTATGGTTGTGAGGCACAAGTGAGAGCAACCACGTGCCTAGCATATAATAAATACTCAATAAATGTTAGCCAATTGTATATTGAATCCAAAAGAATATGTCTATAAATCACTCCAGAAATCAATTGTGAAATCAGAAGAATTAAAGCTCAGATCAAAGTCTAGGACTTTGTTTTTTCTTCACACCACAAAAATATCCCCTTTAATTCTTCCCTTGCAGAAGATAGCTACTCAGACATGATTTCATCTCTGGGTGGTGTTTTCTAAAAACCCATACAACCAAGCTATAGAAATTAGTAGTTGATTTCTTTCTCTTTTAGTTTTTTTTATGATTATGAAAATAACATAAAGGTTAAATAAAATATTATCCATTTTTCCACAACGCTATAATCACTATTTAACATTTTTGTTAATTTTCTTCCCCTTGAATGGTTTTTAACAGAGTTTTGATCACACTGTATATATATGTGGTTTTCACTTAATATCATTTCTGAAGCATTGTTAGCCATCACAGCAAAGTGGTTCATGGCATGGATCATGGTGTCAGACTACCCAGGTTCATATTCCACTTCACTTAGAATCAGCGATTTAGAAGACAAGGTACAAAGAAATAAATACCCAATCAGAGCCGAAAAAATAAGTTTTAAATGAGGATAGTTTAGGGACCTTTGGGACAACATGAAGCGAAACAACATATACATCATAGGGGTACCACAAGGAGGAGAGAGAGCGCAAGGAATTGAGAAACTATTTGAAAAGAAATGATCGAAAACTTCCCTTACCTTGTAAAGGAAAAAGACACACAAGTCCAGGAAGTGCAGAGTCCCCAAAAAAGATGAACCCAAAGAGGCCCACACCAAGACACATCATAATTAAAATGGTATAGTTTAAAGACAAAGAGAGAATCTTAAAAGCAGCAAGAGAAGACAGTTACCTACAAGGGAGCTTCCAGAAGACTGTCAGCAGGTTTCTAAACAGAAACATTTCAAGTCAGAAGAGATTGGCATAAAACATTCAAAGACTGCTCCACCCAGCAAAGTTGTGTAAAATTGAAGGAGAAATAAAGAGCTTCCCTGACAAGAAAAAAACCAAAGAAGTTAGTTACCCCCAAACCAATATTACAAGAAATGTCAAAGGGTCTTCTTTAACAGAGGAACATAGTTAAAAGATTAAAATAGTAGTAAATATGCATCTGTCAGTAATCACGTTAAATGTAAGTGGCTTAAATGCTCAAATCAAAAGACATAGGGTAGCTGAATGGATAAGAAACCAAGACACACATGTATGCTGTCTACAAGAGACCCACGTCAGAACAAAAGATATACATGGACTAAAAGTAAAAGGGTGGAAAACAATATTTCATGCAAATGGGAAAAACAACTAGGATAGCAATACTTATATCTGACAAAATAGATTTGAAAACAAAGCCTATAGTAAGAGACAAAGAAGAACACTACATAATGAGAAAGGGAGCAATCCAACAAGAGGATATAGCCCTCGTAAACATTTATGCACCCAACATACGAGCACTAAATATATAAAGCAAATCTTGATGGACATAAAGGGAAAGATTGACAGTAATAGAGTCAGTAGGGGATTTTGACAACCCATTGACATCATTGGATAGATCTTCCAGACAGAAAATAAACAACTAAATGGCGGCCTTAAATGACACACTAAATCAGATGGATTTAATTTATATTTTCAGAATATACATTCTTTTCAAGTGTACATGGAACATTTTCTAGGATAGACTACATGTTAGGACACAAAACAAATCTCAGTAAATGTAAGAAGACTGAAAGCATATCAAGCATCTTCTCTGACCACAATGGTATGAAACTAGAAATAAATCACATACCAAAAAAACACACAAAGACATGGAGGCTAAATAACATGTTCATAATTGCATCCAAAAAATAAAATGCCTAGGAATAAATTTAATCAAGGGTATAAAAAACCTCTACTCAGAAAACTATATGTCACTAAAAAAAGAAATTGAAAACAATACAAATAAGTGGAAGTATATGCCATGTTCATGTTCAAATGTCCATACTTCCCAAAGTAATTTATAGATTCAATACAATTCCTATCAAGACACCAATGGCACATTTCACAGAACTAGAACAAATATTCCAAAATTTTATATGGAATTCCACAAGATATCAAATAGCCACAGCATATTGAGAAAGAAAAACAAAGTTGAAAGAATCACACTACCTGATATCAGAGTTGACTACAAGGCATAGTAATCAAAACAGCATAGTATAGCATAAAGACAGACACATAGATCAATAGAACAGAATAGAGAGCCCAGAGATAGACCCATGCCTTTATGTTGATTAATATTTGACAAGGAAGGCAAAAACATTCACTGGGGTAAAGATAGTCTATTCAAAAAATGGTATTGGGAAAATTGGACAGATACATGCAAAAAATGAAACTAGACCACCTTCTTACACCATACAAAAAAATAAAATAGATTAAAGACTTAAGTGTTAGACTCTAAACCATAAAAATCCTAGAAGAAAACATAGCCATTAAAATCTCAGACATTTCTCATAGCAATATTTTTTATATATCGCCTTGGGCAAGAGCAACAAACAAACAGATGGGACTACATCAAACTGAAAAGTTCTTGCACAACAAAGGAACCCATCAACAAAATGAAAAGACAACGCACTAATGGGAGAACAATTTGCTAATAATACATTTGATAAGCAGTTAATATCAAATATTTATAAAGAACTTATAAAACTCATAAAAAAAACCCAATCCAATTAAAAAATGCACAAAGGACCTGAATTGTCAGATCTCCAAAGAGGACATACAGATCACCAATGAACATATGAAAAGATGCTCAACATCACTAATCATCAGGGAAATGCAAATTAAAACCACAATGAGATATCATCTCACTCCTGTCAGAATTGCTATCATCCATATCAACAAACAAGTGTTGACTAGGATGTGGAAAAAAGGGAACCTTTGTACATTGTTGGTGGGAATGCAAATTGATGTAGCCACTGTGAAAAGAGTTACCTCAAAAAAGTAAAAATGTAATTGCCTTGTGACCCAGTGATTCCACTTCTGGGAATGTACCCCAAGAAACCCAAAACACTGATTCGAAAGGAGTTACACATGTTCGTTACAGCATTATTTACAATAGTCAAGATTTGGGAACAGCAGCCCAAGTGTTTATCAGTGGACGAATGAATAAAAAATTTGTGGAATATTTATACTCAACCATAAAAAAGAAGGAAAAAATCACCTTTTATGACAGTGATGGCAAACCTATAACACGCGTGTCAGAGGTGACACGCGAACTCATTTTTTGGGTTGATTTTTCTTTGTTAAATGGCATTTAAATATATAAAATAAATATCAAAAATATAAGTCTTTGTTTTACTATGGTTGCAAATATCAAAATATTTCTATATGTGACACGGCACCAGAGTTAAGTTAGGGTTTTTCAAAATGCTGACACGCCGAGCTCAAAAGGTTCGCCATCACTGTTTTATGACATCGTGGATGGACCTGGAGAGCATTATACTAAATGAAGAAAGCCAGTCAGAGAAAGACAAGTACCATATGATCTCACTCATATGTGAAGTCTGTTGAACAAAATGAACTAACAAACAAAATGGAAACAGAGTCATAGATAGAGAAGAGACTGACAGCTGTCAGAGGAGAGCGGGGTTTTGGGGCAGTGTGAAAAAGTTGAAGGTATTAAACAAACAAAAAGAAAAAAAAAAGACCCTCATAGACACAGACAACAGTATGGTGACTACCAGAGAAAAATGGGGGTGGGTGGAGGTAGAAGAGGGTCAAGGGGGGATAAATGGTGATGGAAGGAGATTTGACTTCAGGTGGTGAACACACAATACAGTATACAGATGACATATTATAGAATTGTACACCTGAAACCTATATAGTTTTATTAACCAATGCCATTCAATAAATTCAATAAAAAAAGGGGAAAATAATTTAAAAGCAATTCTTAGGTTATTTTTTAAAAATGTAATGGAGAGATTAGATCAAGGTAATGAACTGAACATATTCATCCATCTTTCCTCCTCCCAAATACCTTAAAATGTAAAAAAAAATACATTTTCAAAACTCCTCACTGACACTAGAAAATGTTAGCAGCAGCCCTTAAAAGGTGGGAAATGGAACCATAGTGACTCTGAAATTGGACTGGAAGATGCCACAGAGCAAAACACTGGTAGGAAAAACTACTTGTAGTAAAAGCAGATCCAGAGAATTTTGACCTCTGAGTGAACAATACAATGTCTGGAGTGTGGGGATGGAGGTTTCAGGGTAAATCATGGCAAGGGTTAAAGAATTTCATTTCCTGCCTGAAGGTTAGGCGTAGTCTCCTCCCCGCCCCCCCCACCCCCTTTTTATTTGGAGCTTCAGGCAACACTTGCAAGGAGGGGGATTGAAAGAAAGCAAGGTTTAAGATAATTTTAGGCCTTTACCACAGATTGGGGGGGGGGGGTGATAATGGCCACTCTTCCCCATAGGGGTGTAAAATAATTCCCTCTACTTCCAGAGTGAAGTGCTTTGTACTTCAGCTGATTTGGAAGTTCCCCACTCCCGCAGCTAACAGCCCCTTGCATCCAGTTAACAGGCCTGTGTCTCAAAACCCATAGACCATCCTCCCATTCAGGAGAGAGCCCTGTGGGTGACACTGTCCTAGGGTGACACTGGTAGAAGCCTCCACAGCACTAATCAGCCTGTCCTTTGAACTTGAATATCAATAGACAGACAGAGGTCCTCAGACAAGACTGAGCTGTAAGGCAAGTAAACAGATGAATTAGAGAGAAAACAGGCAATTCAGGGAACAGAGAAGAACTTTGAAGAACTATAATTAAGGTCCTCAGAGAGATTTTAAAGGAACGATCAGTAAAGAGGCTTCCTTGAAAGCTAATAACAGGATTGCCAAGATTAAAAATCCGTAGATGGTCTGAATGATAGAATGGATTTGATCAAAGACCAAAGTAGGCATCTGGAAAATAAACTCATAGGAAAAAAGAACAACAAAAAAGAACACTCTAGAATGTGGAGCAAAAAGACAGAGATGAAAACTTTGAGCACGTTTCAGAGATATGTAGGATTAATCCAGGAGGTCTAATTCCATAAGGGAGGGAGGACTTCTCACCTTCAGTCCTGGGTAGCTTCAGAATGCCAGGGGAGGATGTCTCGGACCTCAGTTACATTCCCAGCACACGAGCGTTCAGACCAAGTTTAAGTGAGTTTCTCCATGTCGGGACTCAAAGGTTACCCCTCAGAGGCTTCCCAGTCAAAATGAAAAGTGAATTGAAGAAAGAAGAAAATGTGGGATACATGAAACAGCAAATGAAGTTAAACCTGAGAGTCTGTGCAAATAACTGTTCACTTTGGCACACACTTTGTTTTTATACAAGAGGAGTCCTTGGGAGGCAGATAAAGCAAAGGAAGGACAAAGGTGGCAGTGTGCTGAAGGGCTCACCTGCTGGTGAAGGATGTCCAGCTAACTACTTCTACACATTGTAAATGTCACACCTGTGTAATAAATGCACATAGCATTTGAATATATTGGACAGGAAAGGGTGGAGTTCAAAAGCGAAACAAAAGCAGAGAAAATAAAAGCCGTAATGTAGGGCGGCAGAAATAAGTCTGTTAACCACAATAATAGCCACAATGGAGTGGATTCAATGCTCCTAAGTCAAAACAGATGCCTTCCGATGAGTTCTGAAAAGAAATCGAGTCACCTGAAGTTTGAGAAAACAGTGACATAGAAAGATTGAACGAGAATGAATTGAAAACCATGTACCAGGCAGATACCAACAATAAGCAAGTTTAGCAATATCAGTGTCAGACTAAATGGAAGCCAGGGTTTGAAAATAGCATTCAGAAGTACAGAGGCATGTTTGCACTTATAAAAGATAAAATGCACCGACATCAGCCTCTAAGTCAGCGGTTCTCAACCTGTGGGTCGTGACCCCTTTGGCTGTCGAACGACCCTTTCACAGGGGTCACCTAAGACCATCCTGCATATCAGATATTTACATTACGATTCTTAACAGTAGCAACATTACAGTTATGAAGTAGCAACGAAAATAATTTTATGGTTGGGTCACAACATGAACTGTATTTAAAGGGCCAGAAGGTTGAGAACCACTGCTTCTAAGTATTATCAACATAATACTATCTTATAAAACCCCAACTTAAAAGTATGACACGAACATGGTATTTTCTCATTCCAAGTGAGAATCTCCACACTTTTCTTAGAAGCTGATACAAGCAGGTAATTTAGATAAGGATGCGAAGGGAATTTTTAAAACTCTTAACCTCGATCCAAAACAAATAGGTATGAACTCTGAATGCCATAAACAGAGAGGTACATCCTTTACAGATACTAATGGGGTAGTTAGGAAAATTAAGGATGACTTTCCCCAAAGGTGTCTTTTGCTGGCCATGCTTCCTTTTTGTTGTAAATGAACTCCTCCTCTCCAGCTGCTGTGCCCCCTTAAAGAGAGGTGTTTTTTTTATTAGCTAAAGAGCACCCCGAATTGTTCCTGTCACACGAGTAATGGGTGGTCCCGAGGTCTCCCTGTTTGTCTATCCCTGAAGCCTCAGGTCCCCTCCCTGTTGAGGAACCTAGAAGAAGCCTCCAGGTCTAGCCCCCTCTTGCCCACCCCCATCCTTGGGAATAGAGAACACTTGGCCTTGATCGGTATAGCCTTAGCCTTTTAGAATCCAGGAGAGACCAGGCTACTCGTCTTTCCCAGCCTTGTTTTGGAGCAGCCTGTTGCTCTCCAGGTGAAGAGAAAACCCCTGTCTACAGAGAGACAGTTTCTCTGAGGGCAGCTGCCTCATCTGAGAGATGGGAGCTGGGGATGGAGAGCCTGAGCGTCTAGTGCAGGCTACTGTGTTTCCAGCAACCCCCCAACAAACACACATGAAACTAAACATCTTATGTTTAGTAGACATCTTACTAAACATCTTATGTTTCTTTTGGCAATTTTATTCCACTAATGAGTATCTTTCCTCTGCCACCGCACTTCCCCTCCCTCCCCCCTCTCCTCCCCCACCTTAATGCATCTGTCTTGCTCTTTTTTTTTTTTCCATAACAAGGAACTCTATATGAAAAAGACCCTAACTGAAGGAAACTTTCCCCATTTCATTGCTTGTGCATCTTTCACAGTCACATCTGACCTGCCTGCCCAGCACTATAAGGAGGATGCTATTGGATGTTTACGGCAGAAGGCCTTGCTAAACTCTTTCTAAGCCAGGAAGTAAAGCAAAGTCAGTGGTGTGAACACCGTGGGTTCCTAAGCATTTTTCCTGTTTCCTTCCATTATGTTGGAGGATAAACTTCTGGCTCAAAGTTAAAATAATTCCAACAAGCTCTTAGGAAATTCAGGATGACTTATCCCGTGAAGCACTGGAATCGAAAGTGAGCTTTTTCACAGGCAAATATGTGATGTGCTTTATAAAAACGGGGACCTAAGATGAAGTTTGAGGAGCTCAGTCCAGACGGAAGAGGAAGAGCTTCAGCTTCGTAAGAAAAGTGCAGACGTGTACTGTGCGCGTTTCCCCAGACACACGCGCGCACTGTAGCTTTAAAGCTGTCTGTTAGAAGGATGGGATGGCGCTGCGAGCCAGACCACGTTGGTTTGGACAGAAATTCTTACAGAATTATTAAGCCTTAAAAAAAGCAAAGGAGATTTATGCATCTGCATTTGACCAATTTGGTTTGGAGTGGGTTCATAATGGAAAAGTAATAAAACCAGAAGAGACAGTGTCTTCTGAGCACAGTCTCGCTTTTAAAAAATCTAAACATGGGCTGCCCCATTTTGGATAAAATGACTGTAGAAATATTTCCCATTGGTAATTTGGGGAAGGTTTTGTTGTTGTTGTTGTTCCTTTTTCATTGATGACCAGCCAGTATAAATCTGTCAGATATTTTCTCTAGGAGATGTCAGTCTATGAAAAAGAAATCCTAAAGTGTTATCTATGCAAGTCTCCTCCCTAGTCACCTTTACACACCCGCACACACACACACACACACACACACACATAGCAGATGCGCGCGCACAGTGTTTGTTTAGCTACTAGTAAGGCCTTTTTCTGGTGTAACTGGAGAGGCCAGGGTTTGGAGGGTCGGGGGTGGTTGACTGTGTGCGAGAAGGCACCTCCCGTGACTGCCAGCAGCCACAGAAAAGCATGAAGAGGAAACGCATAACAAGCTTCACCTCTGAAAAATCAGATCTAATAACTTGGTGAGTTTCTGATTTCAAAAGGAGAGCGGGGGCGGAGTGCCAAAGACGTTCTCTCTCCTCTCTGTTTACTCTCACCCCCTGGAAGGAGTGTTGTTGATAAATAATTCATTATAACTATTTAAGAATAGAAGCATAACAAGTGGAGGTGATGGGGGAGGGGGTGAGGGGTGTCCGTAGATGTGCGGGAGCCTCCATCGCCTTAGACAAGATGGTTAGGGTGGTATGTCCCAGAGGGGACAGTAAAATAGGCATCTGATTTCCTCGGATTCTTAACTTTCCTTCCACGGGCCAGCAGTTCAAAGAGCAGTTATTTTTTATATAGTGCGAATGTGAGCAGACTGCCATGGCTGTTGTCTTTCCTGCAGGTATGCCAGCGGCATCTTTAGTGACCCCTGCTGATGTTATCAAGACTCGATTACAGGTGGCCGCCAGGGCCGGCCAAACCACTTACAGCGGCGTGATGGACTGCTTTCGGAAGATACTGCAGGAGGAAGGCCCGAAAGCCCTGTGGAAAGGAGCTGGCGGTATGGAAATAATTTGTCCTGAACTAAACCTTTGGTATCAGGTAAAGTTTTTTAAAAATCTAATTATACCTGATATTCCCCCCCACGCCACCCTTTTTTTTTTTTTTTTAAGCTCGTGTGCTTCGATCCTCACCCCAGTTTGGTGTGACTTTGCTGACATATGAATTGCTACAGCGCTGGTTCTACGTTGATTTTGGAGGAGTGTAAGTGTCATCCTGCTACATTCATGCTAAATTGAAGCTACATTTCAGTTGCTTCGCATACTCAGTCATCCTGGAGAAAGGTATGCCCGCCTACGGGCTGAAATGGAGAAGATGTAGGGAAGTAGTGAAATCACGTCTTCAGATCAGACCTATTTCCAAGGGGAACATACAACTGACCAGAATTCCACCACTCCTTTAGGGCGCAGATGCTCAGTGTTTGGATGTTGTGTTTACCAAGTTAAAAAAATAAAACAAAACTCAGATGCTCCGCTCTCTTTTCTCTTTCAGGAAACCCATGGGCTCCGAGGCAGTTCCTAAATCCCGGATCACGCTGCCCGCTCCCAGTCCTGATCACGTTGGGGGATACAAACTGGCAGTAGCCACATTCGCAGGGATTGAAAACAAATTTGGACTGTACCTACCTCTCTTCAGGCCATCAGCATCTACCTCAAAAGTTACCAGCGGAGGCCCCTAGGAGGCCCGACCGGGGGGTGTCGCGATAGCTCTGTTGTTACATGGGTAAAGAATGCCCCATCTCGGGTGGAAGCAATATTTCATTCCTTTCACGTCTATCTCTTGTTTAAATTCAAGTCCAGGCTTTTTTTTTTTTTTTTATGAGGAAAATCATTCCTTTTCTTTGTATTTTCTTAACCAGATCATTGTAAAATTATTCATAATTCCTCTTTGGGCCTCCTGCTCACAAACCTTTGTGCCTGACATTTGCTAGGTTTTGGTCAACACTCACATGATTTGGGAGAAAGAGCAAATCTGAATAGAAATTAGAGCTGTTCTCCTTGGATTAGGATTGTAATCCCAAAGAGGCTACCGAAAGGCAATCACGATGCTCAGAGCAAAGTGTTTCATGAGCTTTTGAACTGGTAAGAAGCTGGGTGCGTATTTAGGAAAGCGTAAAGCCCTGGAAGCAATGAAATCATGGTCAGAAGTAGCCAGCCTAGCCTGGCTTCAGATTTTAAACGCACACTAAGTCTGGCCTCTGGATTATATTATAAAGCTTTTATGTGAAACATGTTTTATTTTATTTTTTGTAATGAAAACCACATTGAAGATATTTAATAATCATATTCTGTTACTGGTACCAAGACTACTGGTGAGAAGGCTTGTACTTTAGGGAAGTCCTTATGGCATTTTCTTATGTAGATGGAGAGACCGTGAGACGCCACACTTCTGGACCTGCTACTTGGGAAAACTGCTCGTAGGCTGCACCTGTGCTGGCTCTGCCTGTTGCAGTGAACACTAGGAAAATGCATGCCCGTTCCTGGTACCTGCCCTGATCCCCTCCAGACCCCCCCTCAGGTGGCACCCATTTGCTTTAAAATCCACTCTATCTTGAATCATGTAAGACAAATGTACTCTTAAGTTTTTATTTAATTTGTGGTGCCTTGGATAATGGTCAGAAGGCTTGTGTGTCTGTGAAGGAGGAAATAAACTATTTTTAAAGCTATTGAAGTATTTTCTTTTCTTTGTATGTCACTTGGTGAATAATGACCATTATTGGACTCAGTGTGTTTTGAGAGGGATTTTATTCATATTGGCATGGATATGTACCCTCCCGGTCTTCCAAAGTAATGTGTACCCTCATTTTCAGCATGCCATTTTCACAGTGAGGAAGAAAAACCACATTTAACCATCCGTAAGCAAGGGACCTAGCAAAGCGACCCTTTTGTTCTGGTCATCCCCAGCACTTCCTGCAGTTTCTTATCCTGGGAGTTAAAGCAATATAAAGTTTCACTGGAAATTGGGCATGAAGATTGGTATGAAATGATGGCAATTGTATTTTCTCTGACTCATTCTCCCTCACACCAAAACCTTATTCCGCTGTATCCCACACTTGGTAATTTTTGGCCAGAGCTGTAACCGTTTGGGAAAAGAAGCTTGAACAGAAAGTAGGGCTCCTTTTCTCCCACAGGCGTGCTCCTGAGGAGGCTATGATGAGTCTATTGGTCGTCAGCTGGAACTTTCCCCTCCGTAGGAGACAGCCACTGTCAGTCTCTGTCTTGCTGTAGGTCAATAGGTTGACATTCAGTTACTGTACAAAATTGGGAACAGTCAGTGCCATCCACAAGTCTGATTTTTTTTAAGCGAACAAAAGCTTTGTTACCCTCCCAGAAAGAGCGCACATGCATACGTGGCTCCCTCCTTGGTTTGGGTTTGGTAAAACCAAAAAGAAAACCCCTCCTCCTAACCTCCTTCCCCAAGCCCCTCGGAACATGATGTGATAAATGTTTATATTTTAATCCCAAAGACAAGTCACAAAACTCCAGATAGGCCTTAGCAATGTGGGCGGTGTTAGAATAACAAAGCCTTCGAGCTTGTGTCTTCAGAATGTGGAGAGAAGCCCCCATAAATCGCTGCATTCCTTCTCTTCACTTGCATGAAATTTTATAGGAGATCCGATTTTCACGGTAGAAGCACTGACCCAAATCTCAGACATGGTGGTTGCCCTGCCTGCTGCTCTAAGAGCGGTTGCATTGGGTAGGGGAGCGTCTTGGCTTCACCTGGACCTACCTGTCGCTGAGGACTATTCTCTTTAGTAAATGAGAAACCAGAGGTATGAGGAAGCCAAAGGAAATAGGGCCACAGACAGCTGCCTCTCCTTAAAATCCTCCCCTTGTTCTGTTCAGAGATGGCCAATGGCTTGAGACACTTTGAAGGGGGCCTAATTTCCATCTCCGTTCTGCTCAGTGGGTGGTGTGACTATGACATCCTTGAATAGGACTGCAGTCACCCTGCGGTGGAAACCACGTCAAACTTGTTCTGGGTTTTCCTTCTTCCTGAAGTGACAGCACAATACGTCGCCAGTGCTGTTGCTGCAGCCCCCGTCGCTTCCCTCCCAAACGCTGAGGAGCTAGAAGATGTGTAACTCCAACATGCTTGCCTGCCCACCCCGGGGGCCAGCCTCGCAGCCTTTGGCTCTGCCCTTCGTCTATCCTGTGGTTGCTTAGGGGGTGGGAGGGAGGCCTGACTTTCGTAGCCACTTTTTTTTTTTTTTTTTTGCAAGGAGGGGAAAAAATGTGAAGCTGGCCACAAAGTGAACACACTGATTCTTGGGTTCCAGTCGTGGCTGGGTTTCTTGAGGCTGGGTGGCACGCTGTCGCCAAGCTCATGCTACACCTCATAACCCACAACCATTTGCTGAGCTCCCTAGAGTCGCCTTAATCCCAGCAGCCCAGGGTTGCACAGGGGAAAAGAAGAATTCTGGCCCAGAAAGGAGTCATTTAAATGCTTATTGCATTTCAAGCTTCAGTTTTTACTTAGCTCAAATATTTACTGTTGCTGGAAAACAATGTTTAAAATGTTGTGCTTATATGTTATTTAACGGTGTGGCCTGTGTAAACCTCAGGATGCTTACATTTTGACAGTCTCCTGGAAATGTTTAACAGCACATAACTCGGCGAGCAGGGAATAAAAACGGAAACAAATTGTGCTTGAAAACGTTTGTAACCTCTTCCAGCTAGGGATCCGGCAAGGCACGCGGGGATTCTCCAGGTAAAGGGGAGGAAATCTCCGAGAACGGAATTTGGCGAATCCTGTCCTGTGGCCCCATTTATCAACCTTGTCGATAAGCCCTCTCTCAAAGTCACGTGCCTTCTACCGCAGAAGCCATACTTGTGGGGATGAATTTGTATCTTTGCCACTGAGCAAAATCTCATTTTAAATTCAGGGGAATCAAATGCTTTCAGGATGTGGATTTTTCCGAAGATTTTTAAAAGACACGTTCCCTGGTAAGAACAGCGAAATGTTCTTTCCACAAGTGGTACTGCCCACAGAGGCGCGCGTCTTTTGTTTTACCCTTTGGGAATAACCCAACCCTCACCAAGGAGTTCTGCCTTCGATGTGATGAAGACCACGGGGGCTCACTGCTTCATCGTGGAAGTCTGAGGCAGCTGAAAGCAGGGCTACTGTATCTTTTAAAACAGGGGCGATCTTTAGATTGAAAGCCCAGCTTGGGCTCCATGCGGGCCGTGACTGTCTTTCATGCTAATTCTAGAGCACCTGGAGCTTTGTGGGCTCGTGGTTATTATTTTGAAGGATGGAGGGATGGATGGGTGGATGGGAGCTTTGAGAATTTTTTTTTTCAAGAAGCATTCTGCAATCTCTATTATTTTCCTACTGTTTTACGGGCCGTTTCTGCTGCTGAGTTAAAACCGTAACTGAAAACAATCGCAGTCTTATGTATCGTTCACTTACTTTTAAAGTCATACATACAGCTCTTATGAAAGTAACGACAGCTATTTAAAATTGGTTTTATAGTTGGTTACGTTGAATCAGGAACTGTCATATAAACGATATGATATTTAAATTTCCTGATCATGGTTAAAAGTAAAGGCTCGAAAAATGTATATCCTTTGAGATCAGTGTCACATTAGGACTAAGCTACATCATTGAACCCATTTTCCTCATCCATGAATCTTATTATTGACAGCTCCCCCGCTCCGTCCCTCGCACTGCCTGGCATTTATGTGCCCTCGGGAGCAGTGGCCAGCTTCCTTTAGAAGCTGCCCGGGACGACGGAAGACGGGAGCTCTTTTCAGGAGGGTTTGTCTTTAGCTAATGCATTAATTGACTCCAAAAGAGTCCAAATGGAACTCCCGGCTTTCATCTGCTGGTAAACCTAATAAAATAATGTTTGTTTGTAGAGTCCCGGCCGTTAACGGGGGTTTTGCTCAAGGCAAAACCCAGGTCCTCGGGAATAACTTTAGAAGGAAAGTCGAAAGACCCACTAATTGTGCCTGTCCGAGGCTGCTTCTCCCGGGTCCCAGGTGCTCCCCTGCACACGGGTCTGGCACCGGGGCCCGTGCCCACCGCTGCTCTGCCTGCCCCGTTGGAGGATGAATCATTTTGCAGTGCAGCAGTTCTTTCAATGATTTTTAAATGGACACAAGCTCTCAGAACAGACTTGTGCAAGCACACTTTGGTCTGTCCCATGTGGTGGGGAAAGGGAAATACAGATTAGTGAAAAAAGACTGATTAAAACACTCTTCCTTATCTGTCATCACCTTCCCTCCCTTCCTTTGCTACTTAACCTGGTCTCTTAGTGGGCTGCTTTCAAATGAGAGAGGGGCAAGTAATTCTGCCCCCACCTTGGAGTTCTTGGCCAGTCAGAACTCATTAAATATGAGAGAGATGCCAGGTATCATCTCATTAAATCCCCAAACCCTTAAAGTAGGCAAAATAAGTCCTCGCCTAATGTCACTGATAGGTTCTATGACTTTAAGCAAAATGACAAATAATGAAACCAGTTTTACCATAGGCTAATTGACTAAAAACAAGAGGCAAATTCCTATGGCATTTTATCCATGTGACAATGAAATGATGTTGAAGGAAACAACGTTATTCAAGGACCCGCAGTACTATTTTCCCTGTGCTACAAATGAGGAAGCCAAGACTCAGAGAGATTACGTATCCTGCTCCTGGTCTCTACGCCAGTAAATGAGAGTGTAAGGATTTGAATCCAGGTCTGATGGCAGCCGAAGCCTTCTTCTTTTCCTATGGAGGTTTCGCAACAATGCTCAGTACAGAAGGTCCTTATGATAGTCTATGTCCTGAATGTCTCATTGTCCCCAGGTCTCTGTATCAGATGGATCATTCCTAGCTCGGAGTAGAAGGGAAGGGTGGTCTCTGATCATTTTCCATAATTAGTGCATTTATCTCAGAGAATCCCAGAGCCTGAGGATCAAGGGAGTCCTGACAAGCCTTTTGAGGTTCATCTTAAACTGTTTTACAGCCTCTTTAAGTCAGTAAAGAAAGTATTAAGGTAAACTCAAAGCATTTGCCCCACGGGTTTAAAATTGGAAGGTAACGTGGAAAAAGCAGAGGTACATTTGCACACTGTTACAGTGCAATGTGATATGACACGAACTGAACTAAATCTTAAAAATCTCTGCTATAACTAGAAAATGCCGTGCTTCAACAGAAGTTGGAAATGGAAAACCAAGTTAAAAGTAAATATCTAGGGGTACTTGACCTCCAAGTGTGTCTGGAGGGAATGGAGACAGTTTACAGAATGTGGGCTTTGCTGGAATTACTTTTAGACATAAAATCTCCGTCACCACTAATGGCAGAAAAGTCTTACTCTGTTCCCGAGTTTCTTGCTATCCCCAAAGCTAAACGAGAGGCTATCTACCACAGCCTTTTGCTGCCTTCTCCCCTTTTCTTATATAAATGAAAGCAGATTACTGACTGACCCACACCAAACAGTTACAGCCTTTTCTTTAGATATAGGGCGTCCCCAAAAATGTCTGCACACACTGAACAATTATAAAGGCAGGGTTTATTCAAATACAGTGCATTTTCAAAATTGAACTATCAAGCTGTTAAAGTGTATTTACTTTTTGGGGGGACACCCTGGAACCTATGTATTAAAATGTCTTATTCTACTTTTCAAGAGTGATGCATTTCAAAGTGTGCATTTCTGTTTTGAAGCAGAATTTAGCTCCACAAATTCTCAGTAGAGAGATATGCTCCATCGATTGGAGAACTTATGTCTCCTGACAATTAGCCACGCCATGTAAGAGGCTGCCTTTGGTGATAACCCCTTCGTGTGGGCTCAGTCTATTGTCATGCAAGGCTCAGACTCTGTTAGAGTAAGATCAGAAAAATAGAAACTGGGGGATGAGGAACATGGAAACAGGCATTCTTTTTTTTTTCTTCTGACAGAAGTGCAGTGACTGCCGGTGTTTGTTGAATTTTATTCCTGTGGAGAGTGGAGATTTCTGCACACGTTCAGCCTCAGCCTTTGTCCCGCCTCACTGTGTTGTGTATGCATCTCGTTCTTCCTAAGCAAAGAGGCAGTTCACACTTGACCTGGGACCCCCAAGTTCCCTGAGACCCTACTTACAAAGTAAGCGATTTCTTTCTTTTCTTTACAAGTTTGCCTGTATGAGGGTGAATGTAGAGAAGCCGTCAGTTCCATCTCATTTTGGTACTTGAAGGTAAGCATGGCATTCTTTCCTTTTATTTATTTTAGAAGGTGGCTTCATCTGCCTTAAAAAGTTAGCCTTCTAACACCACATCAGGCTAAATGATTAAATATTGTAATGACACTTGACAGAAGTTGGATGTAAGGGATAACTGCTATCTTTTATTAAGGATGTTTAAAACTAAATTTCAAAATAATCATAGCAATGTATCATCAACACCCTGAAGTAAATATTAAGTAAATGCTTTGGCCTTTATCGACACTGAACTCTGATTTCTTGTGCCTTAAAAATTATACTTTGGAGAGGTCTCTGCCTCTGGCCTTATAGTTAGAGCATGAGGCAGATTCTGACAGAAAACAAGATGAGACCTACTAGTGCACCAGCTTACTGATCAGAGGCAGTTCCCAGTCCCTGTGCAGGGAGGGGAACCCAAACAAGGCCCATAAGAATCCCCAAACTGAAGACATGCAGATCAGAAGTCAGGGAGGACAAGAAAGCTAGAGTTTGTAAGACAACGTACCAAACAGGAGGGAGCTGTTCTGAGAGAGAGCTCTGGAGTTTTGCAGAGTTCCCCAATCTTCGTGTACTGACCTATGCATTTGCGAGAGGAAACTATACAAGAGTTGGGAAAGAACCATTGGAAAGGAGGAAGCAGAAAAATCCTGGAGCTCACAGAGGAGAAGTGGTTTGTGTTCTCCCCAGCAAGCGCAGAAAGCCCTTCATAATGCATAGAACACCAGGTAGAATCTTCAGAAAAACGCTGTATTACAAAGGGAGCTAAATTAGTCTCGTATGATAAAGGCTTTTCTGCCTTTACAAAACTTAAAAAGCAGACCTCACAAGGACCCAACTGATTGTCGGTACACAATTTGATACTACTTAAAGCAACATAAGAAAATACCACAACCCACAAAGTAAAAATCTCAATTAAAAAATCTAATAAAAAATAATCTCACAAACCAGGAATAAAAGGAAACTTACTCAGATACAGGGCATTATTAAAAAAAAACATATAGCTAATATCATACTTATGTGAAAGACTCAATGTCCTAGCCAGTGCAATAAGAAAATCAAACAAACAAACAAACAAACAAACACATAAATATTGAGGAAAAAGAAGTAAAACAATCTCTAATTGCACATGAATTAATTATTTATGTGGAAAATTCTAAGAAATCTGCAGAATAATTACTAAAAGTAGTAAATGGATTTAGCAGGATAACAAGTCAATACATAAAATTCTACTATATTTCTTTATACTACCAACAATATCTGAAAATAAATTTTTTAGATAATCCACCAAAAATAACATTAAAAAATAAAGTTACTATTATTCAAGGCAAAATGGACCAAAATAGAATTCAGAAATAGGCCAACATATATATAGTTAACTAGAGGCCCGGTGCATGAAATTCTTGCACTGGCGGGGGCAGGGGCCCTCAGCCCGGATTGCGAGAGGGCGCAGGCCAGGCTGAGGGACCCCACCGGTGCACAATTGGGACCAGGGAGAGATGTGGGAGGTTGGTCAATTAGGGAGGGACTGCAGGAGGGCTCCAGGGCATGTCTGGCCCATCTGTCTTGCTCAGTCCCAATCGGCCAGACCCAGCAGCAAGCTAACCTACCAGTCAGAGTGTCTGCCCCCTGGTGGTCAGTGCACGTCATAGTGAGCGGTTGAGCGGCCTTAGCATATCATTAGCATATTATGCTTTGATTGGTTGAATGGCTAACTGGGTGACTGGACACTTAGCATATTAGGCTTTTATTATATAGGATTGATTTTTAACAGGGATGTCATAATATTTTAAAAAGGAAACAACAGTCTTTTCTAAAATGGTGCTAGAAAATTAGAGATGTACATGAATAAACTAATCTCAACTCACCACTTCATACACAAAATTAACTCAAAATGGGTTATATAAGTAAATCTGAGTTAAAACTATAAATATTTCATATGAAAACATTTTTAAAAATCTTTTTGACCTTGGATTTAGCAAAGATATTTTAGATAAGACGTGATTTTAGAACACATGCTTAAAGAAGAAAAAACTGTCTAACTAGAACTCTACATCCAAAAAATATATGCTTCATAAATAAAGGCAAAATAAAGACATATACAAAACTGAGGAAATTATTCTCTTGCAGAATCTCACTACCTGATATGCCAAAAGAATTTTATTGGCTGAACAGAGTTGGCACTAGATGGAAAGCCCAGATCTCCAGAAAGAAATGAAGAGAACCAGAAAAGAAAAACATAAGGGTGTTTCTAAAAACCTTTAAAACTTACCTTTATTTTAGAAATATTTTAATTCTCACAGACTTCTCACTGAAGCAGAAATAATGACAGTGTGTTGTGGAATTTATAGCAAATATGGAAGAAAAATACATGAGTCTAAGGGAGCAAAGTACTGACAAAAGTAAATGAATTGTTACCCACTTTTTTGTGTGTGTGTGGGAAGTGATATAACATCATTTAAAGGTAATTTATAATTAAACATGCATACCATCTTACTGTGAAACCACTAAAAATAATGGAAGTCAACAGATGAAATGTAATGTAATACTAAAAATCACTTGATCCATCAAAAAGAAGGCAAGAGAGGACGAACAGAAGAACAAAGAATGAATGGGATAAAAAAAAACAATTCAAAAGAACTTTCAACTATGCTAAAAATTGCATTAACTGTACATGGACTAAACCCTCTAATTAAAAGGCAGAAACTGTTAGGTTTAAGCTGTTTACAAAAACCACCTCAAATATAAAACACAGATTAAAAGTAAAAGGGTGAGAATGCTATCAGCCAAAATGCAAAAATAAGTAACTCCAAATTCTGCCTCTCCTTAAAAGCAATAAAACAAAAACAGCCCAAACTGTCAAAAGCAACTCTTCTTCTTGAACTCTGAGAACTAATCAAAGATTTATAGCAACAAGGAACACTAGCTGAAGACAAATGCTGATCCTCAGAAAGAATAGTGAACATTGTAACATTTTAATTTACCCTAGTCCCAAACCTCCTCTCTAGTCCAGCAGTAGCTCTGAATATAACAGCTCACATACCTGGTACTGCAGGAAGCAGAAACTACCTCATTCACAAAGAATTCTAATTATTTGTTCTGAACTGTCTGGTACCTCCTTGGTAGACCTATCTTTATTTCACCTAACTCCTGGAACTGGCTTAGCGCTAACTGCTTCCTGGGAGACATTTGTCAATACCATATCTTAGTTGCTGCTGAGGTAATAAATAACAGAGCAAACAATAGACTAACCACTAACCATACATGTGAAAGCACCAGCTAGGGAATGAGATGTCTGTAAGGACTTTGAATAACTCTGGCATATTCCTGGTATTCTGGGAGAACACACACACATACTTGGAACTGTGCACATGTTCAGGAAAGACCTGAAAAGACCTTAAGCTCTCAACTCCTGCTGACCTTGAGGCTCTGAATAAACAGGAAGTAGAGGCTAATGCAGTTGCAAATTGCCTGGCTGAGTGGTGAAAGTACACCTTAACACACACATGAGCCCTTTGGCAAAGACTGGAAGAATTTCTTGGTCCCAGGCATTTAAGGGGATTCCTATTAATATTACAGTTACTGGGTTTATTACAATGCCTAGTTTTCAACAACAAAAAATGTACAAATGCCAAGAAACAACAAAGTATGACATATACACAGGGAAAAAATTATTGGAAACTCTGCCTGAAGAAATCTTAGACACTGAATATACTAGAGCAAGACTTTAAATCAGCTATTAAAAATGTACTCAATGAATTTTATAAATCTCATAAGAACTAAAGAGACTTATGAGAATGATGTTTCACCAGAGATTATCAATAGTTAGAAAAAAAAATGTTAAGCCAAATAGAAATTTTGGAGTTGAAAAGCATAATAACTCAAATGAAATTTTCACTAAAGGAGCTCAATAGCAGATTTGTAAAGGCAGAAGAAAGAATAAGCAAACGTCTAAATTATGCAGTTGAAAGAACAGAAAGAATAAACAAGGGAGAAAATTGAACACAGACCTGTGGGCACCATCATGCATGTCAACATACAGATAATGGGAGTTCCAGAGGAGAGGAGACAGAGAAAGAATACTTGAAGAAATAATGGCTGAAAAACGTCCAAACTTGATGGACATCATTAACCTGCATATTCAAGAAGCACCACAAAATCCAAGTAGAAAAAAAATCAATCTACTAGAAATAATAAGTATATTTAGCAAGGTTGCAAAATATACAAAAATAAATTTTATTTCTGAAAACAAGCAAAAACATTTAAAAAATAAAAAAATAACTGAAATATCTAGGAATAAATCTTTAAAAAAGCCATTTTACAGGTACATTTTACCTATACACTAAAAAAATTAGTGAGATAAATTAAACAAGGCTCCATAAATGAAAAGGTATACAAATTGCTTAATGACATCAAGTAGTGGTCTATGAATATACTTATAGGTATACTGTCAATTGACTTTTTTTACCAAGTATGCTAATTCAATTTAATGGTTCAAAAGAAAATAATCTTTCAGCAAATATTGCCAAAACAGCTAAATATCCAAAGATTTTTTTAAAAATCAGTTTTGACTAGTTATTCTATACACAAAAATTAATTTAAGATCCATGATAGCCCTAAGTATATAAATTAAAACAATAAAATGTCCAGAAGAAAACATAAGGTAGTATCTTTGTGATCTGTGGCAGGCAAAGTTTTATGAGAAAGAACCATAAAATACTAAGCATAAAAGATAAATATGGGTTAATTGGATTTCAACAACAACAAAATTTCTTCATTCAAAATATTTTAGTAAGGGAATGAAATTCCAAGCTATAGACTGGGGAAAAAATACTTGCAACACATATATCTGATAAAGAGATTATAGCTAGAATAAGTAAATAACTTCTTTAAATTAATAATAAAAGGAAACCCAATTTTAAAAACTGGCCAAAATATCTGATCAGCTATTTCACAGAAGATAAGACAGACCTGTAAGAATGGCCAATAGGCACTTGAAAAGGTGCTTAAAATCACTAGTCATCAATTACATGCAAACTAAAACCACAGCTAGATATTGTCTCATACTTACCAAAATGACCAAAATTGAAAAGACCAGACCCTGGCCTGATATGCCAAGGTTGCGGGTTTGATTCCCAGTCAGGGCACATATAAGCAGCAACCAGTGAATGCATAAATAAGTGGAACGACAAATCAATATATATCTATCATCTATCTATCTATCTATCTATCTATCTATCTATCTATCTATCATCTATCTATCTATCTATTTAGAGATAGATAGATATCTATCTCTAAAATTAAAAAAAAAAAAAGACCAATAATACCAGCCATTGGAGAAGCTGTGGAGCAACGGGAACTCCACTGCTTTCTTGAGGGAAATGTAAAATGGTACCACCAGGTTGCAGAACTCTATTGAAGTTTCTTCTAAAGTGAAACAGAATTACCATATGACTCAAATATTCTAATCAGTACTTATCTAAGAAAACATATGCCTACAAAAATAACTGTGTAAGAATATTCATAGCAATATTATACAAAAAGGCCTAAAACCATAAATAACACTAATGTTCATCAACTGGTGAATGAATAAACAGATTGCAGTATAACCCTAAAATGGGATACTGGTCAGCAATAAAAAGTAATTTATTACTGAAACATTTTAGCACATGAATAAATGTCAAAAAAAATTATGTTGAGCAAAATAATCCAGGCATAAAGTAAGACTTTCTGTATGACTTCCCTTATAAGAAGTTTAAGAACAGCACAGGCAAAACTAATCTATGTTGACAAAAATCAAAATGATTGTTAGAGTCATGAAAAAATTTTCTGTGCTTATTAAAATGTTCTGTATCTTGCTTTGTCTGGTGGCTACCTGAGTGTACATAATTATTAAAACTTGTTAAACTAACAAATGCACTTATAAGTGCATTTTATTGTATGTAAATTATACCTCAATAAAACTACAGAAACATACTTTTCCTCATTTTAATTCTATTATTAATCCTTTTTCTTTTTCAGTGCTTTCTCTAATAGGCAACATCAAATGCATTTAGCTTATCTGCAGCTGCTGTTGCTGTTTTAAACTATGGCTTATTCATATTGACAATGATGTTAGGCCTTTAGGGACATTTACTTCCACAGATAAAAAGTTAGTTGATCCCTGGCTGGTGTGCTAAGTGGTTACAGCATTGGCCCACTCACTAAAGGGTCTGGGTTTGATTCCCAGCCAAGGGCACATACTTGGGTTGCAGTTTCGACCCCGGGCCCAGTCTGGGCACATTTGGGAGGCAATCAATTGATGTGTCTCTCTCACATTAATGTTTCTCTCTCTCTCCTCCCAGCCCTCCCTCCCTTCCACTTTCTCTAAAAAAACATCAATGGGAAAAAATATCCTCAGGTGAGAATTAACAATAACAACAAAATAACTTAGTTGAAAAATCAATCAATCAGAAGAATGACCCTAATTAAAGGGTGGAATTTCAATATATGTGCATGAGGTTTTATAAACTCAGTGCTTATGGCATTCTGGAAAGAAGAAACAACTAATACAAAAGCCCTATAATCATATATGCTGGTGTGTCAAAGGAAGAGTGTGATTGGAGTACTTGAAGTGGATTAGTAAAGATTAGAGTAATCTCTATATATAAAAGGCTAATATGCTATGTGTCCGACTGTCTGGTTGCTATGATGCGCACTGACCACTAGGGGGCAGACACTCAATGCAGGAGCTGCCATGACACTCACTGGCCATTTACAGAGAAACAGCACCACAGACTTGGTTCTGACAAAGCAATATTTGGCTTCCTCCAAGTGGGACACAGGCCCCACCATCACCCCTGAGCGACACCTCACCAAATCGTAGCTAATGCTGCCAAGATCCCATGGCACAAGATGCGGCCCACAGCCCAGTCCAGCCCTGAAACAGTGACTGCGGGCACCAGGTAATGATGTCACATAGCTTCCTCTCCCTAGCAACTAGCCTCCTTGGAGTTTCTTCAGCCCAGGAACCCAACTTGCTTTATAGCCAGGTGCAAACATTTTACACTTTAACCAAATGTCTGTGAAACATTTTCCTGTGTCTCGTCTCATTTGATCCTCACAGAAGTCCTGGAGTAGGTAGATAGGAGACTTGATGGAATCCTATTTTCTTTTCATTAGCCAGAAAATGGAGATTTAGAAAGCTTAGAAACTTGACCTGACTGAAAAGAAGTAAGAAATGGTGTACCTTGAAAATGACTTCAGGTTTTCTCACTGCACAGCATATAGTCAAACACTGCTTCAGTTAAATATTTTACCCTTTGTTCTCCCTGTGTGATCTACAATAATAATCTGCTTTATGTTGATACTTACTGCTACTGTGTTGCTGACAATTACCTGAAAGAGAAGTTGGGGTGCTTCACTGGGCTGGGAAAGTTTAGCTAAATCAGCAGGCAGGTCTAATTAAGCAAGTTTACCTATATATATAAAGCTCTCGCTGGCGCCAATCGCACATGTGTGTTTCGATCTGTCATTGTCAATCATGAATTTAGTTGACACTTCTATTATAGAGAAAGGGCGAATAGTGATATTAAAATATTTCTTCTAATTAATTTCCTTTGAATGTGCACAAATTTGTGCACTGCGCCACTAGATGGATATAAGATCAGAGAGAGAGAGTCAAATCATATAGTGCCCATGAGCCACCATAAGGGCTTCGACTTTTACTCTCAAAGCCATTTGATTTGTTTTGAGCTGAGGAGTTCAGTGTTGTAACAGCATCTTCATTCAAGTGGCTATATTGTAGAGAGTCT
The DNA here is from genome assembly GCF_000147115.1 of Myotis lucifugus. Classification (NCBI taxonomy): domain Eukaryota; kingdom Metazoa; phylum Chordata; class Mammalia; order Chiroptera; family Vespertilionidae; genus Myotis; species Myotis lucifugus. The sequence goes on along the minus strand of NW_005871063.1, from coordinate 4,482,777 downwards.
GAAGAGATAGGTTAAAGGTCGAATCAGGGAGCTAAATTAAGAGGTTATTCTAAGAACTCATGAGAAAGATGGTGATGGCTTGGGTTAGGGTGGTAATATCTATATGCACTTACTTCTCCTTCTACACAGAGTAGATGATTAAGTAGACAACTCACAGCTCTGTCTATTGGAAAGTTCTTCCCTCTTTATTATCTTTCAAGGTCACCCTTGATAATGTAGTTGTCACCCATTTTCAATTTTCACCCACAAACTGAACCAACCCATTGGTCAACTAAGCTCTGACCTTTTCCTTTTTCTTCAGCTTATCAAACAGAAGCCCCTCTGCACATGTGACCACATGGGCACAGGAAAGGGGTGTTGGTAAAATGCCATTGGGTGACATAGGGCTTCTGAGCTCCTTGTTCATGCAGCTTACTCATGCCTTGTGGTCCTACTCAGCTATAGATCTGGATGCACCATTTCCATCTAACAAGGGATTTCTGTCCAACTTGGCTGACAGGACTCAACTTATAATGGGCTGTTTGGATGTCTGAAATCTTTATATACCATGGTGAAAAGTTGTGTTTCTATTAGGACCCAGTAACATGCCAGAAGCTCTTTCTGAAAAGTCACGTAATTCTTTGCTTCAGGTGGCAAGGCCTTCTTCCTTCTCCATGGGCCACTGTTGTCATTTCCCTACTGGGGCTTGCTGTAAGTTCCATACCACATCTTTTCCCACCATGGACACTCCAACACCATGAACGTGTATAAACTCTTGTCGTTACTACTAGTGTCTCTGGCCTTTGCACTTTACTCTTCACTCATTGAATCGTGTAGCGTTTCGTCTATAATAGCAACTCTTGGGTCACTGATTTGTTCTCAGTCCTTTAGTGTATGCTTGAAAAAATTCCCCCCCCCACCCCCCAGTGCTTTTTATTAAATTGCTTTTAAACCTATTTAAGACACTCACATATAATCTTTAAATTTTTATTTTCTGTTTACAAAGAATTCCAATATCTATATGGGATGGGGCACTTGGAGAAAATTATATTATTTAAAAAATGTTTTAAATCTCATAATTTAAGGAATCCCTACCAACAAAGGACCATGGAAATTCCCTTCCTGAAAAGCTGATTTCAAATGTTTTTCATGACTCAACCACTATTTATTTTCATTCTCTCTAGGCATGAAATGGCTTTTTGGAAAAAAAATTTCATTAAAGTTGTTTATAGACATATTTCCTAGTCCAATAGCCTTAAACATATTTTTCTGGTGTGAATAAAAATGAAAAATAATGAAATGTGTAGCACATTTAGTACGTGTGCATCTTAACTGGTTTTTCTTACTCTTTTGGGCAAGAGTTGCTCTGGTGAAGAGATAAGGGAGAGCTTTCCAACAAACCACCCACATTCCCTCATAAAAATGAGGCCAGTCTTGGTTTCGGTCCAGCCAGGTTGGCTGCCTGTAATTCATTATCAATCTTTCCCAGAGCCCTATCACATCTCCCCCACTCCCTTGTCACAGCAGAATTCTAATCAGGCTTTTTCCCCCCAAGCGAAGGATTTCTCCATGCTGGCTCAGACCTGGTTTGGAACATTTTATTGGCAATACCGGTGTCATATTCAGGAACCACAGACTTTTTGTCAGACTGGATTAGCTTGAACGACAAGTATCAATAGTCAACTACATTTGAAATATTGTTCAAGTACCTAGAAATAATAGGCATTAAAATTCATTCTGTTCACTGCAACAAACCTCTAAAGATTTCACGTCCTCAGTGGAACCGGCATACTGTAATTGTTATTTGGAACTTAATGTAACCTCAACGGCAGTGGAGACAATACAGTCCTCTCATTACGCACATGCTCTAGGATCGTTTATTTTAATGCTTTCAAATAAATATGTTCCATGCAGCACACCACAATAAATAAGGAGCAGCGACGTTCTTCTAGTAAATCCATTCACAATGTGAGTCACCATGTAAAACACCACATCGCAAGTCTTTGGCCCTGTACCATATCATGGAGCACACCACATCTGCACCTAATCATATCTGGCTTCATATGGATTTAATAGGACTATGCCAGAAGTGCATGTAAGCACAAATTTAACCAGAGGTTTCCAGCTATTAAATACAGCTACTAAGTAGTTAAAAGGCAACAACTAAACCCGTAAAGGTCCCCCCCAGACCCCCGCCCTTATTTTTGAGGCAGAAATATAAAGATAAAAATGCTCTGGTGAATTTCAGGTTAGTGGAGCCAAGGTGAGATACATTTAAGAGCAAAGCTGGCACAATATGGCACCCAAAATGTCACGGCAACACTGATACTGAATGGACACAGGTCACGGCGGGATGGATGACTGTAGAGGCTGAGCTCTAGAAGGCGGAGGTGGGGCTGGGGTGGGGCGGCTCACTAGGCAGACAGCTCCACGGCGCCTTCCTCCTCGCTGTCAGCTCTGTTAGCACGGATCTCCACGAGGGTCCTGGCAAATCGGGTCCATTCATCATTGTGGGGCACTGCAAGCTGCAAAGCAAATGAAGGGGAAATGGTGAACAAGATGTCCTTATGCCTGAAAGCCTTGAAGCCGGCATGACTGCTGCTCCTGACACTGGCGTTTCCCTCGGAAGGTAAAGGAAACCAGATCTTCATTCTTCTTCCTTGAATCAGTCAGATTCCCTGAAGGGTTGCTCTGAAACCGGCACCGTGAGGGCGCACTGTCACATCACTCTCAGAAGCAAGATCACTCATGGAATTTAAAAAACTTTAACAAGTTGTGTGAACTATACTATTACGTGTAACAGCCACGTTAAAGCACCTTCAGTGATGGAAAATTCAACATAAGCAAACCAGACTTACAGTGGACACAACAAATAAAATCTGCCATATTGACTAGGATTTTGAAATAACGGTGGCACTGTCTTTCTAAGTCAATGCTAAGGGTCCTTCTTTTAAAAGTGTCAATGCCAGGCCAGCGTAGCTCAGTGGTTGATTGTTGACCTGTGAACTAGGAGGTCACGGTTTGATTCCTGGTCAGGGCACATGCCTGGGTTTTTGGGCTCAATCCTCAGTAGGGGGCATGCAGGAGGCAGCCAATCAATGATTCTCTCTCATCAATGTTTCTCTCTCTCTCCCCCCTTCTCCCTCTCCCTTCCTCTCTGAAATAAATGAAAACATATTCTTAAGAAATGAAAGTATTGTTAATGTGCCAATATACATGACAAAAGTCTAGCTACAAATACAAAGAAATCTTACTACTATGAAATAATGCTTTGGCTTTTCCAGCAAGATCTTATATGATACCTATGAATAATAGTAATAGTAGCTAAAATTTACCAAAAATTCTGTTCACGGTACTTCATATGTATTAACTCATTCTTCACAACAATCCTATTTCGGGTAATATTAGGGTTTCATTTTACAGAAGGAATCGAGGAACAGAAAAAAATCACCCTACCAAGCTTGCAAAGCTAGCAATATCAAAGCCAAGATCGTCTGGTTCTAGTATTTACAGCCTTAGCTAGTATGCTATATTCATTCACTAAAAATGGGACTTAAAAAATTTCCCAAAGAATATCTTCTTCTGTGCACAATTTAGTGAAGAGAAAATTACCCCCACCCAATATGAATTGCATGCAGAAATTTTCGTTAGCTGATTTAAAGGATAACAATTTTTCTGCATAACATCCAAAAATGAATTGCTTAAAGAAACCAGACAAGTGATTGGAATAGAAAAGAGAATTATTTGAAACTGAGAAGCAGGGTCAAGTAGACATCTCAATGGTTTTCAGATAGAATAAAATTGATTTAGAGTGTAGAGCCATTTTCTTGGAGGATTACTCTATAAAATGGTATAATCCATCTCTATAGGCACTAGTGCTACATGCACTAGTGCTATCCACATTTTCTATAAACATTAATAACATGTTCATTCCAATCAATATACATTATTTTAAAGTATAAATGAGGCAGCAAATAAATCTAAGCTTAGAGATCACTTCCACAGCTGAAAAACTACCCACTATATAGAACCAAACAATTAGAACTTTAAACTTTTATTATAGGGGATGAGAGTCTCAGATACTATCTGTCCAAGACAACTTACTGGAGAGTGGATCACCATGTCTTTCAATTAATGTTCTAGTACTAAGGTTAAATGTTTCAAGAGTTTAATTCTGGAAATAATATACAGGTGGAGGGAGTAAATCCTACTTATTTTGAGAAATGGTATACCGATAAGAATTCTCATTTAGTCATATGAATGTGTTTTTGAATGGTTAAATACTTCCCTAGTTATTAAAATGAACCCAAATTTGTGTTTAGGCAATGACATAAGTTCAGAGTAGTATTGAATGACACTATTACTCCTTTGCTCGGTCCGTTTTTTCACTTTGAGCTCTTTTCATAGGTTCTGTTATTCTTCATTTTTCTCTTCAATTTTAGAAAATATTTCACTGGGGATATGAAGCCCATACAACAAATGATACAAAAAATCTAACAAAAATCAAAAGCAGGATAGGGTTGGTATCATATTTATATGAGATACTAGGTCCATTTCTTTTCTCTCTTCCAACTCTTGACTAAGTCTTCTGAAAGAACCACACACCAAAAGCCCAAGAAGAGACAAAATCTAATCATGATAATGTATTTATAACTTTTTTTCATATAAGGAGTATATTGTTCATAAAGATCAATATGCTCTGGGAGTTTGGCTCCTAAACATAACACTGGATTATTGGTATACTCGTACAAATTTAAGTTAACATATGACGCCATATGTAATGTTTTATTGATATCAACATCTAGAACCTATATACTAAAATAAGACAATAGGTAAATATGTTTACACAGTTTCATGTGGTAGTAATGGCAAGACTGTTAAGAAATGACACTAATAAAAATTATGAAACATTAAGGTTAGGATATGTGCCCAGATACAGTTGGGGACAGAATTGAGTATCACTTATGACATATAGAGTTGCACATCTAACTTTTCAAAAATAAATTTTATTAAATTTAAATGTTTCTCATAAACAAACGAAAATACCTTACAATGGAACTACATTTGACCTTCTCCATGGGGGTGGAAATAGTAGTACTATTATACTAATACTTGTCCTTAAAGATACAGGTTATCCCTCATAAAAGGTTTCATAGTATTCTAACATATCCTGTCCTCCTTTTGATTTGTGAAAGTTTCACTTAGTTTGGGAAAATATTAGAAGTTTGTTTTTTCAAAACTCTGCTCTGTCAAATATTTCCTCTCCAGAATATCATAAAAAACACAGAAATGCTAGTTTGCTTCAGTTCACACAAAAATTCTAGAGTTGAACACAATAGAAACACAGATGCTTCCAGAGACTTAAATTGACCTACCTTATCTTATTATATGTTTTCATCTAGTTGACTATAAAAATAACCCAAGATGATTGTAATGTTAGATTTAGAAGGTGAACTATAGACTGCCCCCCCATTTTTAGAATTAAGTATCACCATCAGGAAGCATTTTAAGTATAATCTTAGCTTGAATGTGTGAATTCGTACTCACAGGCTGTTTCCACACCCAAAGTAATAATTTGGGGCATTTGAATTCCTTGTGTGGAAGACCAAACAGGTGTCCTAACAAACAAGACCCCTGTACATTTTACAGCTCTGGCTGGAACAGCCTCTGTCCAGACAGCAACGTCCTTCTTACCCTGGGCGGTGCCTGGCTCTTCTCGCCTGGTCCTCTCTGATTAGAAATTGCTAGAAAGGAGTCTCACCAGCATCAATGCGTCTGGGACTTTCTCTAGGTGACTTTTAATCCAATAAGACCTCAATCATTAAGTAAGAAAAATATTTGCTCATGTTTTTTAAAGAAAAACTCTGCCCCATATCCTTCTAACCAGTATGCAACGTCATTCCATCAGCATGGAATGAGCACCAACTATATGCCAGGCACTATGCTAAGAACTGAAGATACAGCAGTGAATCATTTTGCCATATGACAGCTATGAAATACAGAGGAAAATTAATATATCATGTTTTCTGAGGTCAAAATGTGTGAATACTGGCATAGGATTTTTTTAAAACTTAATGACATTCAAAATATGAAGTGCTTAAAATTTACCCTTACCGTGACAATTGCAACATTTCCTGGTATGTGTTGTGTCAAGCAAGTAGCAGGAAACGAATGGCATGGTAATGACATGGCTTCAGCATCTTCAAGTTTCTATCAAGGCATTAAAGGCTAAATCTAGAGCATTGCTATGGCTTTTTCTCCTAAAAATAATAGTTTAAAATAATTTTCGAAGAATTTATATTTGTGATAGGAAAAATATTCACAAGTGTCTAAAGGTGATGATTAATTTAAATCAATTAAAAAGTCTATTGGAAGCGCCATGAAGAAAATAGCCCATAGTCATACCATGAGAAAGAACTCATAAAGATTGTCCAGTATTGTACCGAGTCAGAGTGGGTCTGGAAATGTTTCCCTCCTTCAGATTCATTGGCCAAAGCCCACATCCTAGGTCAGGATGACTCAGATTTTCCCTCTGCTTCAGATATGGCCGGTTCACTCCCAGCCCCTGTTAGGTGACTGTTTTCTAAAATTTTGCTAAATGTATAAAGCACATGTATGCCCAAAACACTCAGGCCTCTGATGCCTGAGATAAGAAAATCTTAGCTCTAAGAGTGACCACCTTTTATAGATATGATATGACCCTATTTTTGCAGCCAAGACCAAAAAGGTAGTTTCTGAGGTAGCAATTTGGCCTAAGGAGGAGGCAAAATGAACCTCAGCTTTGAACAGGAGACTTAAGTCCTGCTCTCATCTTGGTTACTGGCAATGGCTAGGCACTTAACCTCTCATTGCCTGAATTGTAAAATGGGATGATGATGTCCAACCCATTTATCAACAGAGATGTGGAGAGGATGAGAACGGTAATCTAAGGGGAGAAAATGCCATGAGTTCAACACAGAATAGTCATACACTCTTTTTCTCTAAACCATGACTCAGATTGAACAGGTTCTTAAAAATGATATGTAAGTGAACGTTACCAATTCCATAACATTTATGTGGTTTGGTTTTTGTGTTCTTTCAGAAGTAATTCTGCTATTTGCGACGGGAGGGCTTTAAGGAACAGGGCACGGACCTCTCTCTAACAGGCAGGAAATAGAAGTACAGGATGCTGAAGGATTTGCTAAGGACAACAGAACTTTCCCACGTTGTTCTGGTCGTGTGGCGCAATCAGAAGCCTCACCCTTTTAAGAAATGCCAGCACACCAGGCCGGAAGGGCAGGCAGGCAGGTCATGTGTGTTTTGAATCACCTGCTAAAAGATTCTAAAGATTATTTTGAATGTTCTAAGATTCTTGGGAGATGAAAGGTGATCTTAATAAAATGCAAAAGTGCAAAACTTGTAGAGAAATCATGAAAATAAAACATTTTAGTCCCTCTCTGCCTCACCACTTCTGAGGCTGTATCATGGATCTGCCCTCTCCCCTCTGCCTGAGTGGCCTGGAAGGTTCCTCTGACCCTGCCCCACCCTGTCCCTAAACAGCTCATCAGCTAAGCACGGGGTGTCTTGCCTGAGCTTCTGGTGCATGTCAAGGGAGGCACAGGCTGCAGAATAACTCGATTTGGAGAGTGGAGGCAGATCATGCGTTCTGTCCCAGCTGCCACTCATTTGCTGTGTGACCTTAGGAAATGTGTTTTAACATCTCTGATCTCCAACTTCATTTGTGAGAAAAGACTTTTGAGACCCAGCTCCTAGGACTGTTGTGAATAGTAAGCATGACCAAAAAAAGAGCATAGCACAGTCCTTGGCCCAGTATAAACCCTGAATAAATGATGCCGGTTTTCCTTCTTAATGCTTATTTCCCTCTCCTCCATTTTGTTCTTTTTCCTTTTGTTTTTGCTTCCTTCCCTTTTTTATTCTTTCATTTTCTACTTTTCACCTATATAGAGCTGTATTTTTAGAAGTATTCTTTATATTCTATCACATTTGATTCCTTTAAAACCCACCTAAATCATTTCCTAAATAGTCACACTTTTAATAATAGATAAGTTCCAGGAGCTCGGCCTGGGGAAGAGGTTCATTCCGTTCACAAGACAAATTCTGTTGGAGTACTTTTCATTGCTTATTTCAAAAATCAAACTTAAAGCCACTATTCTCTGTAAATATGCACAGATGTACACACACACACGTATTTTTTTATTTTTAAAATAGAACGGACACAGCTTTAGCTAGCTATTTCCTTGTTACAGCACTTTCTGCAGTGGGCTTCTACATTTTTAGCTCAAGTCGGAAGGCCTTGTAACCACCGGACCTGCTGTTATAAAAATCAAATGACTTTTTATAACCAGGGTTACACACACAAATATCATTCATGTGTCCCCTTTTATAAGCACCCGGCTAACCATTCTGAACAGTCCTCAGTCAAGCCTCCCTCATTTGTTAGTAATTTTAAAGGGTTTATAGTACCTAGCAACTGATTTTAAATAGCTGCCTTATCTGCACTCGCTCCTACCAGCCCAATGCTGTATTTTCTTATGGTTAAAAATACGTGTCTCAGGCATTGCTTAGTACAAGAGTAGGCTAATTAAAAAAATATTTTTTTTTATAATTAAGACAGAAAAATATTCCATAATTTCTGTTTGGTTTCTTGGATATATTACACATGGCAAACAAATTAAAGTGAGTAGGACTCTAGGCTTCAGGATAAATATTCCATGGGTGTGTGGTTCATCAGCATCTTTGTAATCTTTCAATTACATGGAGTCATTAAAAAAAATGTCTGGGGCGATTATGTTAACCATGGATTCTGAACAGATACACAACAGTTCATCTCCTGCAGTAACCTAAATATTAAAGTCTTCTGTTAGAAAGATAGCTTACAAATTACCTTTTCACTTTAATACACATTGATTTTTTTGTTTGGTTTGGTTAGTGCATTTACAGAAACCAAGGAAGCGAATGTGGGCTTCCACAGAACCACTGCTAAACCCCTTTAAGCTCTAAAAGCTTTTTTAAAAGTACAATTATTAATGGCACCCCGATTCAGGAGATTGTGGAGTTACTGGTACACAAACACACGTTTGTGTTCGGAGGAAGCCTATACTTTTTAGGGCAATTCCCTTTGCCACACACACAGATGGAAGCAAAGTGGGAGGTAATACGCAATGAAACAGCCGCTGGAACGACCAAGCATGCTCGCTTCACATAAATACAGCTCCACTGTATTTAACTCTTGGAGAGTCTAGCATCACTGGTAACAATGGATGAAACCACGGACCAAAATTCCAAGCCAGAATGCAGTACACAGAGGGCGCAAATACACTACAGTGTTCCACCACAAAAAGATATACTGTGTGGTAAGTTAGCATTTACAGCAGTTTAGAGGACTCCAGAAAGTAGAAGTTACATTAATCTCCATCCTGTAGCATCTGCTATTAACCAGTCAGTGGGTTAAAATTTCTGTGAAATTCAGCAGCAAGCTAACCTATGGTAGTCTGATGATATCTGACTATATTTGGTTAAGAAAGAATTTCTTTTATCCGAAGATACTATCTAAGGGAGTCCTCATCCACCCATGAAGCTTGCGATCTCTGTGCCTACGATCCCTTCCTTGTATTTTTAAATGAGTGGTTAACTTTTATAGCATGTTTGTTAGAACAACACTTTTAAAAAATCCATTACCACCCAATTAAGGAAAGAAATAAAGGTAGGACATAAAGGTCAAAAGTAAATAGTAACAAATATGGGTCTATATCACTTTCAATAAGCCAGCAAACATCAAAGGAAATACTTAATTTTTAAACACTCTACTCAAAAACACAACAACAAACCCTTAAAAATATTCTTCATGTTAAAATTTAGCGTTATAGGAAGCATGACAAAAATTCAGAAGTTTTTACCTGTGAAGGAAAAAAATAAATCACACAGCTGGAGAAGAAAGAGTCAATTCACTAAGCTTAAAAGATGACCTTGTTCACATTTGTATAAAATCTTATCACCCTCCTTTCTTCAGAAATCTCTTAAGCATTATTTTTTTTCTATTATTTGTAACAATCTATTTCTCTGTCCAAAAGATGGGAAAAATGCTAACAACATTGGCTGATGGGCAATAATGGAAAATAAACTTTTTAAACTTCAATTACCACTCTTTTTCCATAACAGAAAAGACCAAGGAATGACAGGAAAATGAGAAAGCATGTGCTACTCAAGCCCGATCTGTCATATTAGCTGACTAAACATATATCCCTCCTCTTCCTGATATTTATTAACTATAGGTTTTCTAGTAAATTCCTAGCAACCACTGCATCTAAGTAGTTTTGACAAAGAGAAGGCTTATTGATAAACACCTTAAAAACATTTACCAAGGTAATAAAAGAAATGTCATTCCCTCCTACTGAATGTTTGGGCATAAAAGAGGTATTTTTATAATGTAGCTCATGATTTACCATATCTATAGTGTCCAAAAAAAGCACAATGAAAAGGAAGCATTTTTCCAGTGGTTTGATAACTATTTGAATCAACTGTTAGGCTTTCATTACACTAGTGGCCAATTGCTCACTTTTACAAGCACAGGAGGGGGGCGGGACTGGGACAGCGATGGGGAGGAAAGACAAATATGCTTTTCTGAATGTATTTTCTATATACCCTTTCTGTGCAAATATAGTTAAAGGGATTATTTTTTCCTGTCCATTAATCTATAGCCAATGTGGAGGCTGTACTCTGAATGCTTCACACAACTAAGCTTTCCCTTAACCTTCAACTTTCGCATGTAAAACTTTCAATCACCCAACTATTTATTGACTGCCTGTTACTCGTATGAGCCAGGCACTGTGCTAGACCAGGATGGGGTACTGAAATAGACAATTGTAAGTATCTACTTTGTGTATGTGTCTGTGTATGTTTCTAATCTCTAAAGATTAGAAACTCTACCGAGGAATGCGATTAACCCAAGGAAGTCTGCCAAAGTGATTTTGTCCCTCTAAGTCAGCGGTTCTCAACCTGTGGGTCGCGACCCCTTTGGCGGTCGAACAACCCTTTCACAGGGGTCACCTAAGGCCATCCTGCATATCAGATATTTACATTACGATTCATAACAGTAGCAACATTACAGTTATGAAGTAGCAATGAAAATAATTTTATGGTTGGGTCACAACATGAGGAACTGTATTTAAAGGGCCTGAAGGTGAAGAACCACTGCTCTAAGTCAACAGGTTGGCTGTTTTTTTAGGACCCCAGAAGATGTTCCCTTGTTACCTAAGACTCCTTAATGCTAAGACAAATAAACATAAAAGATTTCATCTACATGTTGAAAAACTGTTGGCTGGCCGTGAGGAGACGGATCTTAGGGAATGAACCACAGATCAGTTTCATTTGCCAGCCAGAAAATAGTGCAAAATTTCTTCTATAATGTTCAGCTTTGAGTTTACTGAAATGATAAATAATTCATGTTTTCAAATGTAAAAGATGTCCTGGTACCTGACATTCTCAAAAATTTGTGCAGACCTTCCTTGAAATTAGAATGTAACGATTCACTCACTTCCACATTTTGCAAGTCCAACCTATATGGTATATAAATATTACACATACACATGCCTAAGCAGATATTTGATTTCTCATTATATTTTGGATATACCAATAAGAGCACACACACTCATGGAAGAAACCCGTAACTCTCCATTTCTATTCAGGTCAGTATTCATCGACTCACAGATGACTGGAGCCACTTCATGCTCGGCTGGTCCAAGCTGTGATTTGAGGCTACTGTTCTAAGTAGTAATTTTTCAAGATAAAATTTAGCAGTTTTGGAATTCTAAAACTAAACACACTTTTGTCAGCCATAAAAAAAATTAACATTATAATTAGTGACTGCTTCAAAATCCAAACTGCTATTGAAGATGACAGTTTGAAACCACAGAAGAATCATAAAAGATGATTAATTATACAAACTGGCGCTTGTTTCTGAAGGTTTATGTTCATAGGCCACTTGCCACCAAAATGGAAATATATGAAGTTCATTGACTATTGCAAATTACTACACACATATCAATTTGGTTTTCATAAAATTAAATATTAGGGTTTTCTTTTCATTGAATCAACTACTCTGTAATACATAAAAGTCATAAGTATTTTCTTATCAATTAAGAAAAAAAGTGCCTTGAAAAGATATTAATCCTCTAAATCTATTTTCATAAACTAATGTTACCTGAATAAGCACACTATTTATATAATAATTAGTTTAATCATGGTCTTTTACATATATAATTATCAAAATGAAAGCCATTGCTACTACATTCACTATAAGATGAATAATTATAACATCAACTGGAATAGTGCTTTTTCTTTTCTTTTTAAATTAAGCACTTTTCCAAGAAGAAATCAAGTTAATACTAAAATGACAATCATACATTTTAACTAAATTATTTTATTTCAAATACGTATAATTTATTGTGGCAAGGAAATGAATATATTATTTCAAAGTGGCTTATTTTATAATTATATTTATTAGCACTCCAAATATGCCGTTGTGCTTTCTGACTTAACTGCACAGTGTTGTGGCTACGACAATAAAAATTCAGGCAAAACCTGAAAAGTGCAGTTGAGAATTGCGATGCTTAGTTTCTCGGTCACTACATATCTAGATATTAGCAGAGCTAAGTATGTGCATTTTCGGTTTTTATCTCGGGATCTGGTATGATGGAATAGTTTATGCCAACGTCTTCTTTAGCAAGGAGGGAACATCAAAAGCAGTGTTTCTCATCAGCTAAAGAAAAAATATTTCTTCATTTGAAGAACAAGCTAGTACTGCAAAGACCTTCAAGCATCTTGCAACTCATGGCCACACTCCCTTAATGAGAAACACAAGTGTTTGGGGTGATTCTAACTGGACTTGGGAAAGCTGAGCCCAGCCCCACTCCCTGCTTCCGGAGGCTGCCAGAGCGCAGGCAGGCTATCGGGTTCGTCAGCAGCAGGGGTAATGGCCTTCATAAAGCACAATCATCAGATGGACTGATTTCATATGAAATCGTTCTTTTTCATTAAGGGACTCTTACTTGAATTAACCACGAAATCTCAGTTGAACTTCATATTTTGTGTTCTGTACTCCCCCTTCCCCGCGGAGGGGGTTGTTTATATTCAGGGCACCAACTTCTTGTGGAAAACTGATGAAGGCCCTGTCCTACTCGAGGTAAGTTCCACAAAGCAAACAATTATTGCTTAAGTGTAATCCACTTAAAACCATAAACATATTGTATTTGTTTTATGTCACTCAAATCCTGTTTAACTCCCAGCCCTTCCAGTTTCTCAGATGCGACCAGAGCAAAACTCCATTTAAAGTGCAAAGAGGAAGGGCTCCCCGAATCTTTGATTGTTATTCTAGCTGGCTATGAAAACCGGGAGGCACTTTGTAATGGTCCTTGTACATGATACCTTGACCGTCATTCCAAACTGTATTACCTAGGTCGTTTTTCCTGGTGGGATTCCTAGTAAATTCTTCATTCTAAGTATTCATTTCAGCTTTAAAATATATTTAAATGAACACTGAAGTCACGCTTTACGTTTCCAGCAGTTATATTTGATCTCTCCTATTCACCTGCATTTTTCCTGTTTAAGAATTTTTCAAGGACCTTTTAACATACTAACAAGTGTCAAATGTATTGTATCTACTGAAATGTGTATTGAAATGACCAACCGCCCAAATAGTCCTATCAAACAAGGTGTCTGAAATGTTGCCCAAGTTCAGGGTTAAGACATAAAGACGAACGCACGTTTTCTTAGGTAATGAGTGGAATATCAAACAAATAAAGCCAGGGCCAGAAGATCTGTTCATCTCTCAAATGACAGATTTCAAGTTGCCATTTTATTTTCCAAATTCTTCTTTCAGCTGAACCCGCGTTTGGAATTTTATCACTTGACTGCGGCAGAAATATAACCAGGGATTGGAAACTTCTGTGTGTTTTCCACAAGTGAACACATCTTCCCTGGAAGAGGTTAATGGAAAACGAAATAAAAGGAGGTGGAAGATAAACTGGGTCTTTTAAAACTGGAGCTGCAAACAGCTCTCTAACTAATTCAGATAAGCAGCAAACACCGTGGGGAGGGGATACTCATGACAGCGGCGTCTGCGTGACAGCACCCAAGCATTCGCGGTGGCAACGGGCTTTCTCTAAAACACATCTGCAAGGACGACAGGTAGATAGGCCGACTATCAATCATCAGCACACGTGAATAATTCCATCCTCGCTGGCCCATGTGCTGTGAAAATCAGCTCCACAGATGTGGCAAAGCTTGCTATTCAGTCAAGGAGCCATGGCAGTGAGTAATTTTTATGTTTCATTCTTTAGAATATGTGTTCACACATCATTAAAAAAAATTCAACCATGATTAACAGCTCTCTGCGAGTGGATTCTGAAGCAAAATACTCTCAACATTTTCAGGTCATATTTGCAGTTAATTTATGACTTGCTATCTTACCCGAGTTTCAATTAATTGAATGGAAGCATACAGCTCCAAAACAAACAGGCTGCAATTCCATAGTCTGGAGAGAAAAAGCCTCGAAACTTATTCAAGAGCTAGGCTCAGTTTTTTTGTGTGTTTTTTATTTTATTTTAAATCTTAGAAAATTTAAATGGTGCCTGCAAACACTGTCCATGGAAGTAACTTTTAAGATGCACAAATAGAATAAAATTATAGCCAAATCATACTAGGGGTCGTCACTGTCGTTCATTGATTTCACATAACTTCCATTTATGCTAATGGAATTAAGCACCTGCTCTGCAAAGAAAATAGACCCCTATCTGTGAAAATAAGTGTGTACAGTATATTTTCCAGATACAACGCTGAAATCAAACAACCGAAAACGCGTGCTATATAAACAAAGCATCACGTGGCCTACCTCAAAACACTGCTGTTTTATAGTTTACCTCCTGAGTCATAGGCCCGGAGATATTATTTGTGCCTTTGCCATTCCAATGTAACAAAAAGGGGGGGGAAAGGCGGGGCGGGGGAGATGGACAAACTCAATCTGGTGATTTCAGTGAGCTCATACGCAATCCTCTGTTTACCCCTTCAGAAGTTCATGATAAATTGTATCAGTAAATGTGGATTCCAGCCACTGTTCTCTGCCATCATCTTAAAAGTCCCGGAGGATAGTTGTATATACTTGAGGAGGCATGGTCATGGGGACACTATGCTGGGACAGGAGGGGAAGCAGACGGCTGTTAAGGACTGGCTGACACCAGAGTCCCTTTTGAGCACGCCTTCTGGTTGACTGTCAGGTCTCACCCGTAGGCACGTCTACCTGGACTTGAATGGCGCTGTCTCCATTGGTAGTCACAGAAGTCTCTTGTCAGGGAGTTCTTGACAATGGAGTGGATGGAGAAAGGCTGTCCCTCTCTACTCCAATTGTACTGGCAGCATAGAGACCTTCCCCCAAACTCTATAATACTTTCAGTTAAAATTACAATGTGATCAGAATAGGGTTGTGGGAAGAATCAGAATATCCAGTATGGTTTCAGCTCTATTTTTATTGGCCTCATGATGTTTATAAAGTAAAGTCATTGCTATTTTTATTCAACATTTTTAAATAGTCTTAAGAAATAGGTAATAATAAGAAAAACATATGGCATGTACTACATTTAACCACATTTCTAAAGATTTCTCCTTCTTCGTAATGGTCTAGGTCAAGGCCAGAATTTGTCATTTCTGATTTGCATCATGAGTGGCATTAAAAGCAATGCTCCCATGGACAGGACTGGCTACATAATGTGCAGGGCCCAGTGCAAAATGCACATGCGGGGTGCCTCGTTAAAAATCTTCCGAACAATTGCAGGACAATGACCACAGAGGACTAACCCAAGCTCAGGGCTCCTCTAAGCACTGGGCCCACGAGACTGCACAGGCTGCACACCAGGAAGCCAGCTTTCCTCTTGGAACATGACCTTGGCAACAGATAGCCTGTTGCCTGCTCCTTTCTCTTCGGCCTAACAGAGTTCCCAGGGGAATCAGCCGTGGGAGAATGAATGTGCCATGTCTTCCCACAGACACCTCTTCAATGTTTGAGGTCCAAGGAAAATGGATCAACAAAGTGTACTCTAAAAGCTACCATTTAGTGTTTTATACAGATTGTATTCTAAGGCTTATTTAAAAGCCTTTCATCTTCTTTCCCGGAGGGTTCCACAGAACAAGGTTTTCTGTCCAAAGGCCAGCATGACCCTAGTGAGGGGTTTGTTTTTAATGGGGACCAGCGGGCCAATTTTGAATACAGATAATGGTAGCACAGTCTACTAACAATTTGATCCTCAATGCCATTATTTTTTTCTCTTCCTCTTCTCTCTATATTTTTAAACCACGTCCTGCTCAAACCCCTTCCCTCCGGTCAGCCTTGCACCAGCCTTACATTTGACCTCACATTCTAAAGTTCAGGTAACTTGGAAGGTTGGGCAGGGGCTGTGGAGAGGGTGCCCTCTCCTCCCAAGCAGTTATGCTCTGTCAGTTTCAGGCTTGGGGAGGAGACGGGAAGAGACGGCAGTAATTACAGCAACCTCAGCATCTGCCCCTGAAGGGATCTACCACCTCTCAGAAGTGGGCTTTAGCTGAGCTCAGCTGTAGACAAGCCATCTTTCCTTTCAGTACCTGGAGCCTCTACAGAGTTGGTCTTCAGAGATTTAGAACAGGGTATAGAGATGAACAAAGAGAAAAAGACTCCTTCCCCCTTTTTCCCCCGGAAGTAAATATGAGGTAAATTTGTAAATACCTTACAAAAATACTGAAGAAAAATACTATAGTTAAGACAAAATTATCTTGTGAAGTCTGAGTTTTTCTGAGCTGTAGATGGCTTTGTATAAGATCAAACAATACAGAGAAGATCGTGCAAACATATAAGCCTACCCTGAGTTTTGGTCGTTCAGAGAAGGGCTAGAAGATGATAAAATTACCTGCTCTCAATAAAGTAGTATATCCTCCCCCGCCCCTCTGGTAGTGAATTTGTAGGGATAAACAACCCTACAGGTTGTTTGGCCTATTATATGTCACAGAGATTTTTCTATAGCCTGTCTAGACTCCAGACAATAGGCGAGACTGGCCTATCGTTGCAGACATTTCTACAGTCTGTAATATCACTTAGAAAAGTAAGGGCAATAATACAAAAATGAAAACCAGCCTGACCTGCCGGTACGATGGTAGAAATACGAGTCTAACAACACTTTACAATTTAGAAATGATGGTAGCAACCTAGCAAGAAGTTTGAGCAGCCACATATCAGCCAAAGCAACTTTTGCAAAATCATTTATACGCCCCAAATGAGGCATATTCAAGTAATTCTGTCCACAAAGTATAAAATCACTTTCATCACAGAAAATTCTGTATATGTTTTGTGTTTTCTTATTGCATAGAGAGAGAGAGAGTGTGTGTGTATGTGTATATATTATATATAACATATAAAACCACAAATATATGTATATTTATAATATTTGTGGTCAACATACAGACTTTTAAAAAGGCCTGTCTCTGAATAAACTAGGTTGTTAAACTAGTCTGCTTTTCAGCTCTCTTGGATAAAATAATGTTGCATATAATCTTACAAGAATTAAGGGAGGTGGAGAAAGGTGTTTTTTTTTTAAATTTCACCTATTTCCTTCCACTGCATCTCTGAGCATCTCTCCCACAATTACATTTGTTATAAATAAAGGAAAGAAAGAGAGATGGAGGGAAAAAAAAAAAAGAAACCTTGCTTGTTTCTTTATATTTTCCTTCTATGCTAGCTTTTACATTTTTCAGTAAGGAGCTGATGAAGAGTACTTGTTTTTGTTGTTGTTTAATTTATTGTAATGACGACCCAATCAAAAGATGCACTGAATGTAAAGAATACCCGCTGAAGAAAATATTGCTGGAAAACTATCGGCAATATTTTCGATTCAGAGGGTATTCGCTCTCCCGAAGACTCCAAACTGCATCAGTGCTCACCAGACCATTTGCATCTTCGACTCGGGGGGTAAATATTAACAGTCTTTGGTGCTGCTGGAATGACTCAGCTTGTGGCATCAGGAGCAATTAGGGGGGTGTCTAATGAAACAGAAAACAAGCAGTAAAACCGAGAGGTCCTTCCAGTTCGTTTATGTAGAGTTGTACCTCCCAAATAGAAAACTCCTATTTCTAAAGTCATTCCATTTCTGTCTCTGGGTGAATTTTTAAAAATTCCCCCATTTAGTTTTTGTTTCAACACAACCAGCTCTACCCTATGGCAGTTTGTAATATGTCATCAACAGTTGCTCTGCAGAACCATGTAGGATTGCTGACGTTACAGGATGCTGATTGATGAAGCCATGCAGAACCCTTCTCAGGGTGATCAGCTAAGC
The DNA here is from genome assembly GCF_000147115.1 of Myotis lucifugus. Lineage (NCBI taxonomy): Eukaryota > Metazoa > Chordata > Mammalia > Chiroptera > Vespertilionidae > Myotis > Myotis lucifugus. Next base: position 4,464,451 of record NW_005871063.1, on the reverse strand, counting down.
CCATCATCTACCAGGCATCACAGGGCACTTCCCAGGTTAACACGCGTGTGCATACAGATGTGGTGTATTCCCCCGGGGGATGCAAATGTTAGATTCATAGGATGCCAAAATAGCATCACACAACATTCTTATTTTGTTTTGCTTGAAAGTTCAATATTTTCTGTCTTTAAGGAAAACCTTCTTTAACCTCATCGGAAATGAAGGTTTTTGTCAACACTTTCTTCTAGAATAAAAATAAACAGATATGCTTCGGTACAACTGATTGATAATGTGATATTAAATATATTCTAATGCTTCAAGGAGATTTTATTGAAATAAAAGATGTAGTTTTTTTTATGTACCATGATCTTCAATAATACTTAACATACAGGGTGGGCAAAAGTAGGTTTACAGTTGTTCCTATGGAAAATAATACAATAATTAGTAATAATAATAATAATACAAGAATAAATCCCATGTTTTGCGTACTCACAATTGTAAACCTACTTTTGCCCCACCCTGTATCATGTAACAAGACATACCAGACCCCTAGCTGGTTTGGCTCAGTGGATAGAGCGTAGTCCTGTGGACTGAAGGGTCCTGGGTTCGATTCCGGTCAAGGGCACATGCCCAGGTTGTGGGCTCGATTCGGGGGGGGGGGGCATGCAGGAGGCAGCCAATCAGGGATTTTCTCTCATCATTGATGTTTCGATCTCTCTCTCTCCCTCTCCCTTCCTCTCTGAAATCAATAAAAGTATATTAAAAAAAATAGAGATGCCAGAGAGGTCTATCTTTCATATAATAACTTTGAATACCATAAAAATGGTACACAATTCTGATTCACCTCAGCCTTTTAATAAAAGAGTAATAGTTTTTGTTTTAACAAAACACATCAACTAAAACTTGACTTTTTGGAATAAGCAACAAAATCCAGATTCAACGGCAGCATGATGAATTTGGCAAACTTGCATTGTCATGAAGTTGGTGGGAAGTGCATGCTTCACCCCAGGGCAGCTGGGAATCCTGCAGTGCTCTGTAGGGAACATGGGTCATTCCCTGTGTCCCGCATGTGGAGAGAGGAGGCCAAATTAGGCCCCAAGGAAGTCTCGCCAAACTCCCACTGAAGTCAATGGAAATTTGCAAACGCACTCAAGAGGGCTCTTGTGGTCCACAAGGTCTTGTTAATAATTTCACTAGGTCTTTAAACGAGATACAGTGGGGCCTTGACTTACGAGTGTCCCGACTAACGAGTTTTTCGAGATACGAGCCGTCTCTCGGCCGATTTTTGCTTTGAGTTGCGAGCTAAAATTCGGGTTACGAGCCAGCTTCAGATACCCCACTGCTAGTTGGTGCAGTGAACATCACAGCGAACGCCACAACATCAGCCCAGCATCACGTGTCTCACTCGTTCACTTTTTGATTTGACATACGAGTAATTTGAGTTACGAGCTCTGTCACGGAACGAATTAAACTCGTAAGTCAAGGCCCCACTGTATAGAAGTAAAAATATAAATATATATGTACCTCTCCAACATCGTAGATCCAAATACGGCCTTCGGAGTCCCCGACAGCGACTTCTTTGCCAGCTTGAGCCCAACGAACACGGTTTAGGGCAGACGCCCCCTCAATGGCCACACTCGCTGTTGGAACCTGCCAAAGAGGTTAGGAAAGAATCTCTGAATATGAATTTAAATATACGTTTAACTGGATGAGTCACCACTGCCTTCATGGGCATGAAGTAATATACATCCCCTGCAGAAGTAAAAGGATTCATTGTTCTTGGTACATCAGATGCTCCACTGTACTAAGGGGTACAGGGGAGATGCTTTAATGGAAAACGAAAAGAGGGAGAGTCTTTTTCCACAATCAATGGGCAGCGAGTGACATAAACATGTCTTCAGATTATGCAGGGGGTACATCCAACGTCCAAACCAACACAACAGCTCCATGTGATACTTCACCACCAGGTCCAGATTTATGGATGAATGGAGAGAGATTTCAGGATTTACCAGGATTAAGGATACTCTAAAAGGCATGAGGGAGGGTGTTGTTTGGTGGAATCAAAGTCATAGTAATATGAGTCCCTAGGGGAAAAATATGTACTGATCCCTCAAAACCTCATCAGGGAGGAGATGATCAGAAGAAGAAAAAGTAAGCAGGTGAAAAACTTCAAAACCTCAAATTTTCTTCTTTTTTTTTCTTACCCCCCCCCTTCTGTCTGCCCTCCTCCTGGCAGCCCTGGATATAGGAAGTGCTCATACCTTTGGACATATCCCCAGGGTGACAACCTGATAGAATGGAGGCAGCACCTACTGGTAGGAAAGGTCTTATATCTCCTCTAATACACACCTGAGATCCGACCACGTTGATAACGGAAACAACAATAACTATTAAAGGGAACCGAGAGTGCCGATGGAACCTGAAGGACTTGGTACAGGAAACTTAGCATTTGAAAAAACAATTTCAGTGGGCCTGCCCCTTGTCCAGCATCAGTTGTATAAACTCCTGTCTTTAAGGTTGAAGGTTTACTCACATACAGCGCAGATGCCAAGAGAACCTTCTACATTGAATCTACAAGAATGCTGAATAAGAAATGACAACGGGCCATTAAAAAATCAGAAAGGTAAATGCTAAGACAAAAATTGGAAAAAAAAACTGTAGTGAAAAGAGGGCCACCGAGCTCATCTCACCACTGTCTCAGCCCACACCCCGGGGTAGGAGGGAAACACGACGAGCGCTCTGCCTTGGCGCTCCTGGCTCTCTGTGATTCCAGGAATTGGAACCACCTGTTTCTATGTGATTATTGACCCAATACCTATCTTTAAAATAGCAATAAAAACTCCATCATATGTAAGAATCCATGTTTAAACTTAATCTTGAGATCAATAAACGTTCTTTTACCCGCTTAAATCACTGCATGTCAAATTATGAGCAAAACTGTAAACAAAAGTCCCCAGCTCATTTTTTTCTTAAAATACACAATTTCTACAATAAGGGTGCCTGCTGTGCAAGCTGGAGCCTGAATTTGTAACCAAACCTTTCCAAGGCCAAAACAATGTGAATTTAGATGGGCTGTAATTCTGTCAATGCATTTTATTATTAGTGTGCTACTCAGAAGACAACTCAGAGATCCAGCTAGAGTTTTCAGAATTAATTCCATAATGTGGAGAAATCAAACAGGATGATACTTTACCTAATTAATTCTATTCAATATCAGATTTAAAAAAATGAACACTTTCAAAAATAGAATAAAAATGTTAATCTTAATATGAGTACGATAAAAAATGAATCACTGAAAAAACTGATTTTTTGATACATTTTAAATTATGCCTAATACATTTTAAATGATTTTATATTTATGTGAAATTAAGTAATATAGCAAAGTGAATCAATTAATATTCTAGCCATTTAACAAGACCTTCTTTTCATAGCTATTATAAGTGGTAAAAAATGGCCATCACACCCTATAATACGAGCTAGTAAATTATCGAATGCATGAAGGAAATGACTAAATATATTTTATTAGCCTGACCGGTAACAGCCTTTCAAAAGTTGATGAACCTATAATAAAAATAATCCTTATATTGCCTCTGTCTTTCTTACTCTTGTATTTCAGTTTCACAGATATTTTCACATTTTTTGAGGCTCAATCATTTTAATTGCAAAGACAGGATGTATACAGCATCAATTGCTACGTTGTGCAGAGGTAAGTGAATATAAACTATCCTTGCATAGGAGCAGTTGGGACAACTTGGTTTAAAAGCACAGTACTTTGAATAACAGCTAAACAAAAAACAAATCTAATTCCTAATCTCACAAATATTTGAAAAATCTCGTTCAACTTGATAGAAGGCAAAACCAATTTGAGGGTTTTCAAAAAAGCGTTCAGTTCATTACTGGATTTGAATCAGACTTATATATCGACTATTACTGTGAAAGCAGAATTACGTTTACCACAAAACTAAATGGTTCGCATGCTCAGTAATGATTTTTTGAAATATTTAGCTATAACACTTTTATGTGGTTGTCTCTTGATACCTAGAGAAAAAAAAAAGGGGGGGGGGAATGACTTCTGGCAATGTTGAGACACTCATTTCATTTTACCTAAAAGGCTGATTAAAAACAAAACAGTAAAATAAGAATTATTAAGGAGTTTAGAGAACACTCACTCCCATTGCATTGTAGCTGGGTTTTACCTAAATGTCACCTCTACTAAGTCTGATTTCTGGTACGGGGGGGTCTCCCTCAGTCAATCTGGAAAACCTGTGTTTTTTTGGTTGCTTTAAGTGAATGAGTTTATTTTAGTAGACAGAGGCAACATGGGATGAAAAACTTTGGGAAACTGTTAACATGTGGAGTAATAACATCTTTCTATTAAAAGCAATAATGTTATAACATTTCCAAATCCCAAATGATGGGCATTGTATGTACTCAGGCCTTTAGATTATTTTCAAAAATGCTTTATTACATAACCCCTATGCTTGTCACATGCATAGCTCTTATGGTCCCAAGGAAAAATAGACCTAAATGGAAATATTTTAAAAAGATAACAATTTGGCATCGGTTATAGGTTGGTATATAATCTTGCAAGATACAATGGCTCAATAGTAACACCTGAAGGATATTTCCCTGCCCCCTCCCACAAAAAACAAAAAACGCGAGGGGAGTCTGCTCCTCCTCATATCCTCCAGCTGTAGGCTTTCTAATTAAAAAGGCTGAGCTGTTTCCTGCTCAAAACACTTCAAAAGAGCTTTCTCTAGTTCTCCACTTGACATATAGTTTGCAACACTTGTTCCTCTTACCTGTCCATTCTTATTTATGGAGAGCTGCCCTGAATCAGAGACCAGGAAATGATGGAGACCATTGTATTTCATTAAATTGAAAGACATTTAATATTCATATATATTTGTAAAAACCCACATAACCAAATGAGCACCTCAATAATTTTGAGTAGAAAAAAAGGGGGGGGGGAAATCACATAGCATACTTTTAAAACCACTACATATATATATATATATATATATATATATATATATAGTTTAATTTTTTAAAAAGAATATTTCCTTAGTGTCAATTGTGTTTTTTAAAAGTGGCTATTTTTCACCTGTGAAGTATTCGGAAATGTGACGTTAAAATTGCACTTACAAAAAAAAAATTTGGGTT